>NC_065583.1:5685060-5985060 GCF_024542745.1 Macaca thibetana thibetana
TGAATTAAGAAAATGTGGCACATATACACCATGGAATACTATGCAGCCATAAAAAAGGATGAGTTCATGTCCTTTGTAGGGACATGGATGAAGCTGGAAACCATCATTCTGAGCAAACTATCGCAAGGACAGAAAACCAAACACCAGCATGTTCTCACTCATATATGGGAATTGAACAATGAGAGCACTTGGACACAGGGTGGGGAACATCACACACTGGGGCCTGTCGTGGGGTGGGAGGAAGGAGGAGGGATAGCATTAGGAAGATATACCTAGTGTAAATGACAAGTTAACGGGTGCAGCACACCAACATGGCACATGTATATGTATGTAACAAACCTGCACGTTGTGCATATGTACCCTAGAACTTAAAGTATACTACTACTACTACTAATAATAATAAAAGAGGATCCTGAAATTGCAAAGCAAGCTTTTAAGTACTGCTAGCCTTTTAAGTACTGCTATTCTTTGTGACCTGGGATTTTCATAATATTTGGAACAGCAACAAAGAAAGATTCAGTACTAAGTTCAGTACTGAAGTTTAGATGTGACTGCTTCTTTCATCCATCATATCTAGTTTCTTATTCTTTTTGATCTGTAAAACAACCTCATTATTCTCAATGAATGACCTGTTAAGTGTTGTAGAGTAAGTATACAGTACCATTTTCCTTTTCCAGCAGAGGAAGATGACATTTCCCAGACTACCTTGCATTTGAATGGAGGCATGTGCCTGGATGCTGAGGGTGCCCGGGATGTGGATGGAAGTGGTGTATGTTCTTTTGGGGAAATTCCAGGGCTTTATTTTCCCTAAAGCCTGGCTCTACCCTGGGTTTCCTCCATCTCCCTAGATTCATAAGTTTGGGTAATGATTTTTGGTCATTTTTTTCTTCAAACCGTTGCTAGAAGCAATACTAGAAGATCAGGTCATTGGATATGTGAAATAACATTAACATTCATAGGAGAACTTTTTAGCCGTAGGCAAATCTCCAGCAGCCAGGAGAAAAAAAAACATTAGAAGGTCTAAAAACTCACAGTAGTGACAAAATCAGTATAGTGAAAAAAAAAAAAACAGTAATAATACTGACAAAAAGAGTTGTCATTTGGAAACAGAATTCAGTTTCATCTTTGTTTTTGAGATGGAGTCTCTCTGTTGCCAAGGCTGGCAATCGTGCAGTGGTGAGATCTCGGCTCACTGAAACCTCTGCCTCCCCAGGTTCATGTGATTCTCCTGCTTCAGAAGTAACCAGGGCTACAGGAACAAACCACTATGCCTGGCTAATTTCTGTATTTTTAGTAGAGACGGAATTTCATTATATTGGCCAGGCTGCTCTCAAACTCTTGACCTCAGGTGATCCACCTGCCTTGGTCTCCCGAAGTGCTGGGATTACAGGTGTGAGCCACCATGCCCAGCCAGTAGAAGCAGAATTCAGGTTTTGAAAAGAAATTAGGACTGAGACAAGACAGATCCCAGTCCTGTAAGATTTGGATTATGAGATAGGGAACTGGGGCAAGGTCTCACACTCAGGAGAGAGAAGAATCTCAGTCACTTCCACCGGTCTGCGAGGTGGGTGCTTGGAGACAAGAAATGTGCCAAAACCTCAGTTATTAGAACAAAATTTGCTTTAGTAGGCCCATTGATCTAGGTTAGTGGGCAATCTGAAGAGACTGGGGTGCAGCCAGGATGAGCCATAGTGCCCCTAAAGGATTATTGACTAAGGAAATTTCCAATTTCCAAAGTTTGGAAATCCACTCTCTTTATAACTGATATCTTCAGATGTACTTGGATGTAAAGGGTGAGGACAAAGATGCTGCTTGCTCCCATATGCCTGGTTACAGGGTCTCCCCAGAGGGGGTTGAAGTGAAAGGAGCTCTTGCTGGAAAACCTTGCTGGTGGAGGAGGTAGGAGATGCCAGCCCTCAGGGGAATGTGAAACGTGCAGGTGTGAGTGGTCCCTGCTCAGGAATGTTAGAACAGAGGAGGCCAACAGGGGTGCCAGCTAGAGATGAGCTCTCTGAAATGGTGTTCAGTCATGTAGAAATCACACCAGATTGGGACTTAAGATGGAGTCCGGCAATGGTAGGATAGAATACTTTAAAAGTGGAGGATGCCAGGTGAATGAATCAGGGATCCAAGGGGTGGGTCACATTTGGTAAGAGATTGATGTCATGAGACAGTGTGGGTTCAGGTGAGGCCATCCTTTTTCTTTACTCTGTTGACACTAAAAGACAAGAATGAAAGCCTGGGAATCAGTTCTCACCATCCTTTCTCTAGGCTAGAGCAGTCATTCATTATTCATGAATAATATGGTTTTTTTCATTGAATTCATGGATCTCTGTGTTCTTTTCTGTCATTCTTTTAAAGCAGATAAAAGTATTTTCTGTTGATTCTTTTTTGAAAATTCCAAATAAAGTGCCTTTGATATGTGATCCTCAGTTATCTTTCAGTCAGTTGTTCTCTGCTTAATAAGGGTGCTGATTCTCAAAACTCAAGATGCAATTTGCTCCAGCAGGTAGGATTCTGGTCTCCAAGGTCAGAGTGAGTTTTTGGCATCTGCTCAGAGAGTTTTGCAAGATCAGAATTGCTTTACAGATTAACCCTGACACAAAGGCTTGGCCTAAAGACCAAGACTCCATATGGGAAGGTAACTGAGAAAGAAGTATTGTGGGATTCTGTTCTGCTGCAAGTAGCCTGAACTTCCTTAATTATCCAATCCAGAATCTCAGAGACCAGAGATTTCCAACCAGAGTCCTCTACACAGCCTGTAGATTTGACTGTAGGCTTTGAAACAAAGCTCTAGTTGCCATTCTAACTCCTTCCCACTCTATCCTGTTCCCCTAGAAGGGTGATGTTCTGCTGTACCTTGTGAGTTCCCCTTCAAGGCATCTCTGTAAATGATTTAGTAAAGTGGGAAGAGGAAAAGGCAACAAGAGGCAGTTCATTCTGGAGGCTACGTCTAGGGATCACTTACCCGATATCGATAGAAACAGATTCCTCTGGAGGGAGTGGAGAAATAAGAGTGTAGGAAATGAAATAAATAGCAGTTCCTCTTCAAAGAGCCTTTCTCCCAGTCTAATTAAGAATAGATAGTAACCTCTCTTAGAAGCAAAATTTACTCGAAGACCTGTGCTAATATTCTTACATTCTGCTAGCTGTAATAAAGAAATCAATATACTCTGTTCTTAGCTCTTACATTTTAGCCTAGATATTTGCCCTGGCATGCCTGAACCAGTCCAAGAAAGCATCAGGTCACAGCCTATTCCTCTTCCTCATTTGGAAGTGTTTTTGCCTCTCTCAGCATTCCACAAGTTACTTTCTGTCTTCCTTTGTTCTCCTCCGCCTTTGCCTCTTTTGGGAAGTTCTAAGTTGCTAGCCATTCGGGTTGAGTACAGAATGTGAGGTCCCGTTCCAGCCAATGGAAACTGGACACAGCAGAAGGATGGACGTATCAGGTTATAAATGACCCTGTCTCCTTTGTTCGTGTATGCTCTCATGGCAAGACTGCTAGCAAGTGACATCGTTCTGCAGAAAGTAAACTAGTCTTGCTGAGAGATCCTATATCTCAGTGTTGATTTTTGTGACACGAAGCGTTGGTTCCCAACACAGAGGATCCCCACATGACAGATGATCTAGAAAGTAGAAAAATGTCCCATAAAGTCAAGCTTGAACTCACGGGCTACTAGAGTTTCTCAAAAGAAAGAGAGAGCTCTCCATCATCTGAACCACACACCTGCCTCAGGCACCTGGGCACTGAGAATGTTCATTAGCTGAGTTCCAGACTTGGATCACAGAGCTATTGAACAGTCACTATGGTTTCTTGAGGCTTGTGGAGGGGACACAAAGAAGAAAGAGGCTGCACCTAAAAGCACCTCTCTTACCCTCCAGCCTAGCAGATCTCACCACCCATCTTGGACCATCTGCACCCCTCCACTCTTCTCTGAGCCTTGCTATTTTCTAACTCCAACCTTTCAGCACATAATACTTATTTTAGTGCAATTCTCTACTTATTCATATAACCAGAGCTCGATTCAGCTTTAGCCCTTAAAAATTCTCAGCTTTGATCCTACTAATTCTATAGCTTTGAAAGTCTGGAGTTCTCCCAGGAATTTTTGTTAATTCCCAGGGATTTATACTCTCAGCCTGCTTTGTTTTCAACTCTGGCTTCTGTTTTTGCCTTGCATAAAGACAGACATAGAGTTCAGCCATGCCTTTCAGGTTCTCCCCAAAACAGCCACTTTTACAAGAAAGCTTTAGTGACCAATGTGGCCTCTGTTAAAGATACTTTAAGATTGACAAAAAGGGAGAGAGGCACCCATGGCAAATCCTTTTTTAAGAAAATTTGTTTAGATTTGTGGCAAAATATACATAACAAAAATTTACCACCTGTGATACTGTGATTTCTAATAAGAAATACATATTTTAGTCTTTGTCCCCAGTTCCTGGCGCAGAGCTCCTAAAACCCTGGTAATTTCCTGAGCAATAGGGGTGCTACGAGAATCTTTTGTTGCAATAGTTGGTCTTTGGCATCAGTCTCTGACAGAGCTCTTGGACATTCCTGGGTGATAGGTGTGTCTTTTGATCTAACGAGGTGACTCTTGGTGGGCTCCTATACAGAGGCTGGTCACCAGAAACATTAGGGGATGATTAGAAGCTTGGAATTTTCAGCCTCACCACCCATTCTCTGGGAAGCAGGGAGGGACTGGAGACTTAATAATGGATCATGCCTATGTGATGAAGTGAAATAGAGGGCTAGCCTGATTAAGCCCACCAAACGTAACCTGCCTTGCTTGCTTTTCATCACTGACTTCTGGTTTACCTGAAAACCTGTACAGTTAAAAATCACATAGCCAAACAATATCTAAGTAAACTCCCACTAGCTCCTTGTGGATAACATTTCTGATGTACATGTCACTATGGTAATGGTTGCCTAAAGTTGTTTCTCAGGAACTAGGGGGAAGCTCTTGTCCAAATTGAACAAGTTGAGGCCAAAAATTCCTTCCTCGGATCATGCTAACACTGCCATTTTCTGAATATGTGTCTTCTAAACTGCCACGAACCCTGGCTATGCTTGTGCAGACCACCGATTTCCTCATTTTTCCCACCTCCAGTCACCTTTCCCCATGACTTAGACCACCCCACTTCTTTATCCCATAAATGTCCTCAAGCCCTGTATCCAGGGAGACAGATTCGAGAGCTGTTCTCCCATCCCCTCACTGGGCTGCCCTGCAAATAAATTATTTTCTCTGTGGCAAAACTTGTCGTCTCAGTGATTGGCTTACTGCACAAGGGGGAAGAGTGAGCCTGGTTCGATATCAGAAGCCTCTATAAAAATCCCTGAATTACAGAGTTCAGAGAGCTTCCAGGTTGGTGAATGTATCCACGTGCTGGGAGGGTGGTGCACCTCAGCTCCACGGGGACAGACGCTTTTGTTCTCGGGATCCTTCCAGACCTCGCCCTATGTCTCTCTTCATGTGGCTATTTATTCGTGTCCTTTATCGCATCCTTTATTATAAGATAAATGTGGGTAAATGTTTCTCTGAGTTCTGTGAGCTGTCTTAGCAAATTATTGAACCTGAGGATGGGATCGTGGAAACCCAGATTTTATAGCCAGCTGGTCAGAAGTACAGGTGACAGTGTGGGACTTGTGATTGGCATCTGAAGTGGAGCAGTCTTGTGGGACTGTGTCCTTAACCCATGGGGTTTGTGCTAACTCTGGTTAGTGTCAGAATGAAATTGAATGGTAGGTATCAGAGAATTGGTTGGTGTTAGAGAATTGATTGTTGGGGGGAACCCCCACCCCCACATATCTTCTGACAGAAATGAAGCATTGAGAGGAAAAACAGTTGATTTTTCCTTATTTACCTTTTTAGTTGTTTTATGATGCGTACAGTTTAGTGGCATTAAGTACATTCTCATTGTTGAGAAACCATGGCCACTATTCTCTCTAAAACTTTTCATGTTGTAAAAAGTAAAACTTCGTACCCATTAAACAATAACTCATCTATTCCTCCTTCCCTGCAGGCCCTGGCAACTACCATTTTACTTTCTGTCTCTATGAATTTAAAGAATTATATAGTATTCATCCTTTTGGTACTGCCTTATTTCTCTTAACATAATGTCCTCAAGGTTCACTTAGCATGACAGCCTTGAGGTTGATGTTGTAGCATGTGTCAGAATTTTCTTAAGGCTGAGGAATATTCCATTGTAGGTCTATGCCACATTTGGTTTATCTGTTCATTTCTTGAACTCTTGGGTTGGTTCCACCTTTTGGCTATGGACTTGGGTGTACGAATACCTTTTTGAGACCCTGCTTTCAATTCTTTTGGGTATATCTCTTTAAGTGAAATTGCTAGATCAATGGCTGGGCATGGTGGCTCATGCCTGTAATCCCAGCACTTTGGGAGGCTGAGGCAGGTGGATTACTTGAGGTCAGAAGCTCGAGACCAGCCTGATCAACATGGTGAAACCGTGTCCCTACTAAAAAAATAGAAAAATTAGCTAGGCGTGGTGGCAGGCGCCTATAATCCCAGTTTCTCAGGAGGCTGAGGCAGGAGAATTGCTTGAGCCCAGGAGGCAGAGATTGCAATGAGTCAAAATCGCACCCCTGCACTCCAGCCTGGGCGACAGAGCAAGACTCTATCTTAAATAAATAAATAAATAAATAAATAAATAAATAAATGAAATTGGTAGATCATATGATAATTCTGTTTTGAATTTTTTGAGCGACTGCTATGCTGTTTGCCATAACAAATGCCTCATTTCACATTCCCACCAACAGGGCCGAAGGGCTCCAATTTCTCCACATCCTTGCCAACGTTTGCTTTTTTCTTTTGTTTTTCTTTTTTGATAATAGCTATCCTAATGGGTGTGAGGTAGAATCTCATTATGGTTTTGATTTGCTTTCTCATAATCATTAGTAATGTTGAACATCTTTTCATGTGTTTACTGGTCATTTGTATATCTTTTTTGGAGAAATGTCTGTTCAAGTTCTATTTTTTTATTTTTTATATTGAAATGGAGTTTCGCTTATTACCCAAGCTGGAGTGCAGTGGCACAGTCTCGGCTCACTGCAACCTCTACCTCCTGGGTTCAAGCAATTCTCCTGCCTCAGCCTCCCGAGTAGCTGGGATTACAGGCATCTGCCATCACGCCTGGCTTTTTTTTTTTTTTTTTTAAATTTTTAGTAGAGATGGGATTTCACCATGTTGGCTAGGCTGGTCTTGAACTCCTGATCTCAGGTGATCCACCTGCCTCAGCCTCCGAAAGTGCTGGGATTACAGGCATGAGCCACCATGCCTGGCCTTTTTTTTTTTTTTTTTTTTTTTTTTTTGAGATGGGGTCTCGCTGTGTCGCCCAGGCTGGAGTGCAATGGTACCATCTTGGCTCACTGCACCTCTGCCTCCTGGGTTCAAGTGATTCTCCTGCCTCAGCCTCCTGAGTAGCTGGGACTACAGGTGCACACCACCACACCTGGCTTTTTTTTTTTTTTTTTTGTAGTAGAGACATGTTTCACCATGTTGGCCGGGCTTGTCTTGAACTCCTGACCACAGGTGATCTACTCACCTCAGCCTCCCAAAGTGCTGGGGTTACAGGTGTGAGCCATCACTCCTGGTCTTGGTCTATTTTTTAATCAAATTTATTTTTTATTTTTTATTTTTGGTCCTTGGTGAGTTGTAGGAGTTCTACATATATTCTAGCTATTAACCCTTTATCAGATATATGATTTGCAAATATTTTCTTCTATTTTATGTGTTGCTATTTTACTCTGTTGATTTTGTTCTTGGATACCCAGAAGTTTTAAATTTTGATGTAGTCTAATCTATTTTTTTCTTTTGCTACCTGCGTTGTTGGTGTCATTCATAAGAAGTCATTGCCAAATCCAATGTCATGAAGTGTTCCTCCTATGTTTTCTTCTAAGAGTTTAAGTTTCTACTAAGATTTACATTTAGGTCTTTGAGCTATTCTTAATTTTTGTTTATGGTATAAGGTAAGAGTACAACTTCATTCTTTTTCATGTGGATATCCAGTTTTTCCAACACCATTGTTGAAAAGACTGCCCATTCCCCTTTGAATGGTCTTGACACTGTTGTCAAAAATCATTAGACTAAGCAATGGTTTATTTTTGGCTCCCTATTCTATTTCATTGTTCTACATGTCTGTCTTTATGCTTATACAACACTGTTTTGATTGCTGTACAATACGTTTTGAAATCAGGAAATGTGGGATCTCCCACATTGTTATTTTTACAAGATCGTTTTGGCTATTTGGGGTCCCTTGGGATTTCCTATGAATTTTAGTATTTAAAAACAATTCTATAAAAATAGATATTGAGGTTGGGGCAGGGATTTCATTGAATTTGTGTATCACTTTGGGTGGTATTGACATCTTAACAATATTAAGTTATCCAATCCATGAACATAGGATGTCTTCCCGTTTATTGGTGTCTTCTTTAACTTCTTTAAAATACATTTTGTAGTTTTCAGTGTGTCTTTTGCTTCCTTGGTTTACCTTATTCCTAAGTGTTTGAATCTTTTTGATGCTATGCAAATGGAATTGTTTTCTTAATTTCCTTTTCAAATTGTGTATTGTTGGTAGTTAGAAACCCAACTGATTTTTGTGTTTTGATTTTGTTATCCTGCAACTTTCCTCAATTTGTTTCTAACTTCTAACATTTTAAAAAATACAGTTAATAAAGTAATAGCTGTCTGTATTTTTTTAATTGGAAAATACAGAAAGGAAGAAGAAACTAATAAACATCCATTATCCAATCACAATTATGTTTTACATTTTGGTGTCTTTCCATTTAGTTGGTTTTCTATCCTTTTTAAAAACCAAGCTGCAAAGTAACATTTATATATCTGTCATATGAACCTCCCTTTACAGTTTTGAGGATCTTGATGGTTATATGATATTTAATTACGTGGACGTGCTATGGTTTACATAACCATTACTTTGCAATAGGACTTTTAGGTTGCTTCTAATTTATCACTGTTAACTAATACTGTAGGGAACAACTTTGTACATGAAATGTTTCTATGTTTAAAACTGTTTCCCTAATACAAGGTTTATTAATTGTAAAAACAGTTCCAGCAATTTAGAATTGTGAAAACTGAAAGTTTTCCTTTTCACTTTTTCTTTAGTGGTAACCACTGTTAACAATTTAGTATATATTTTTTTCTTAGTTTTAAAATTGTGATAAAATACAACATAAATTTTACCATCTTAACCATTTTTAAATGTATAGTTAAGTGATATTAAGTTGTGAACCCGAAGTATTTGAGACAGATCTCAATCAATGTGGAAAGTTAATTTTGCCAAGGTTAAGGATGCACCCGTGACACAGCCTCAGGAAGTCCTGACAATGATGCAGGATTTTTCTCCGCCTCCTTTGCTAGACTCACAGCAGGGGTGCCCCATCTACTTGGCCTGCCACACTCGGCTCCCTTGTGGGAGGGAGTATGTGAGTGAGTAAGTGTGGGATCCCACAGGCTGCTCTGGGTGATGACACAGGAGCAAGCTCTATGCAGTGCCCATGCCCAGACCAGGCATGTTGCCTCGAGGGGAATGCGGTGACACCCAGACCAGGGTACCTGTGACCCTGAAGCCCCAGAGGGGGTGTTAATGTGCTAATTAGCTCTTTTAGTTCTGCTGCCCACAGCCTGATGGACCACAGATTGTTAGCAGCTCATTCGACCCCTGGCCCTGTTGCATGGGGTGGCTGCACTCTGCCAGCGAGGGCAAAGGGCCAGTGTGACAACCTTTCTGGGTACCCACAATTGGTGGGTCCCGGCCTCTTGTGCAGCGTCCAAGAAGAATGAGGTCGCACTTGCTGATTGAAGGATGGTGGGGGCGGAGAATTTTACTGAGCAATGAAAACAGCTCTCAGCAGAAAGGGGAGCTGGAGAGGGGACGGGAAGAGCAGGTCATTGTCTTCCCCTGAAGTCAGGAGGTCTTTGTCCTGAAGTCAGGCCATCTCCTCCCTGAAGTCAGGCTGTCTCCTCCCCAAAGTCAGGCCATCTCTATTCCACTGACTGAGTCTGGGGTCTTTAGAGACACAGGATGGGGGTGGCACAGGCCATAGGTAGTATAATAGTATAGGAAAAAGCAACATTTGTTTGGTTAAAAGGCATTTTTCAGAAAGATCCAATTGGGAGAGAGCAGGTAAACAGGAATAGAAGTTCTCACTCTGGTGCATGAGTTTCAGGCTGTTTTCAGGCTGTTTTTGACTTGAAGGTGGGGTTTCACCAGGGACCCACCCTATCTGCCTATGATTTCTCTGCCTTCTGTCTCTGTTAATAATGATATGTGCCCAAGGTGGTTGGGACATGTGAAGGGGTGGCCTGCCCCTCCACACCTGTGGGATATCTCATCAGGTGCGATGAGAGACAGAAAAGAAGTAAGACATAGAGACAAAGTATAGAGAAACAACAGTGGACCCAGGAGACTGGCACTCAGCATACCAAGGACCTGCACTGGCACTGGTCTCTGAGTTCCCTCAGTTTTTATTGATTATTATTTTCTTTATCCCAGCAAGAGGAATGTGGTAGGAGAGCAGGGTGATAATAGGGAGAAGGTCAGCAAGAAAACATGTGAGCAAAGGAATCTGTGTCACAGTTAAGTTCAAGGGGAGGTACTATGCCTGGATGTGCATGTAGGCCAGATTTATGTTTCTCTCCGCCCAAACATCTCAGTGGAGTAAAGAATAACAAAGCAGCATTGCTGCCACCATGTCTCGCCTCCTGCCATAGGGCAGTTTTTCTCCTATTTCAGAATTGAACAAATGTACAATCAGGTTTTATACCGAGACATTCAGTTCCCAGGGGCAGGCAGGAGACAGTGGCCTTCCTCTTTTACTAATCCACCTCAGCACAGACCCTTTATGGGTGCCAGTCTGGGGGACGGTCAGGTCTTTCTCATTCCACGAGGACATATTTCAGACTATCACATGGGAAGAAACCTTGGACAATACCTGGCTTTCCAAGGCAGAAGTCGCTGCAGGTTTTCGCAGTGCATTGTGCCCCTGGTCTATTGAGACTAGAGAATGGCGATGACTTTTACCAAGCATACTGCCTGTAAACATTTTGTTAACAAGGCACGTCCTGCACAGCCCTAGATCTCTTAAACCTTGATGCCATACATCACATGTATTTGTGAGCTCAAGGTTGGGGCAGAGTGGCTGGGGCAAAGTCACAAATTAACAACAACATCTCAGCAAAGCAATTGTTTAAGGTACAGATCAAAATGGAATTTCTTATGTCTTCCCTTTCTACATAGACACAGTAACAGTCTGATCTCTCTTTCTTTTCCCTACATATCCCCCTTTTCTTTTTGACAAAACCTCCGTCATCATCATGGCCCGTTCTCGCTGGTCGCTGTCTCTCCGGAGCTGCTGGATATACCTGTAGACTAACAACAGAGAGAACAGACACACAAGGATTAATACAAAATTTGCAATAGTGGAATTTCCAGTGGTTTTAACCCAAGTGATGGGGTTAAGATTTGTGAGGCTATCAACAGCTTTTACCGTTGCCTCAGTTTCCGGCACCAGATTTAACTGGGCTTTTGATGCCTTAAAAATTTGTTCTTTTGATTTTGAAATACCTAAAGTAAGATTATTTTCTCTTCCTTGTAGATGGCATCTAACCATGTCCCAGTGATGTTCAGATTCATTATAGGCTCGAGGTGTAATACAAAAATCTAGCGTATTCCAGTCACACTGTAACTGAAAAAGATATTCCAAGCTCATGAGCCTATCTCCCATTGAAATGACAGTTTGTCTAAGATCATTAATTTGGTTTGCCAATTTTTGATCTATTTGGATCTGAGAATTCCACAATTTTGAGGAATTATTTTGCCAATTATTCACATATTTTGCAGTTTGAATAGAGGAGTGTAAAGCAATTCCAGCAGCCGCAGCAGTAGCTGTGACTGCAATAAGACCCATAATCACTGCAATCAAAGTAAAAATGAGTCTTTTGGATCTAGTTAGAACTCCTTTTAATACTTCTGTTAAAATATGGATGGATGGGGAAGCCTCCCACGGTCGGTTCATGGACACAGGGATCCACGCGCCCTCTCTTGCCCTCACTGGCAAAATATGGTGCTGCCAATCAAAAGTTGAATCAATGCAAGTAAACAATTTACAATTTTCACAAGTTATAGTTTGGGAATCTGGTTTAATAACTATGTTTCCTACAACTAGCATATAAGGGGGTTTTACACAACTTTGTAAAGGAATTGTCAGATTGGAATTTAGGTTAATAGTATAATATGGCTTACGATTTCTTGTTCCCATAACTTGATTTCCAGACCAAATTCTAATGTGGTGCGAGGCCACAGTAAGCTTCCATAATTCTGGATGATCAGGACCAGTAACAGGACTAACTAACTTTGGTCAAGGTGATGAAATTCCCTTTTCACCCCATTTCCATGGATAGGGTGATTCTAACCTTCTATAAACCTGGTCTAGCCTTTTAGTTAAATTACTATCATAGGCCGGATTAGAGGGCCAGACAGATGGGACCTGTGAACACGAGTAAGTCTGGCCTGTACAATCATAATATAATTGGCCTCGAGGGGCCCAGTCTATAATAATTCCAAATTTATTGTTTTGTAATACCACCGCAGTATCAGCCACACATTCTTCCCAAACTAACACTTCTGGGTCTTCTGATTCTTTGGGACTTTTCTTTGGGGCAAGGTTTTCCCTTAGGCCTAAATTTTAATGATCTTTGATAAGAAGAGTGCTGTAAATTATTTATTTGTGACCCGAGTGACATTCCACTTACCATGTGATAAGTAAATTTACTGAAATTATTTATTTGTGACCCGAGTGACATTCTACTTACCATGTGATAAGTAAATTTACTGGAGGCACTGACAGTAGGTACTTCAACCAACCAGTTTTGGGTTGTAGGCATTAAGCATCCTGGTGCTTTCCCCAGGCAAATAGGAGGATAATGATACCCAATGGAAATGTTTAACATCATTCCTTCTTCTTCAGGTTGGGCAGGGCTACAGTCATCTGTGGGGCCTGGTACCCATGCACTATTATTAACATATACTTCAATAGGATTATCTATCCAAGTGACTGCCCGAATTAAGGGCGGGAAAGGCACACAGGCCCAGTAAGTATAATTAGCTGCAGCTGCTTCTGCAGACATAGGGAGACTTATCACTGTTGATACAATCATTAAAGCTGCAAGTAGCATATTCTCTGGAGTTTGTGTTACCCTCGTGTTCTTCAGGCTTTTTTCAGCTAACCGTGTCAGGTTCTTCAGTTGGGCCCAGGTTGGCGGCTCCGCTTCCTTGGTGGATAGCAACTTCTTCTGTAAGTCGTAGGTATCCAAACTGGAAGCTGATTTTCTGCTGGTGAAATACAAGCCAAACCTCTCCCCCATATTATCACCTTACCTATTTCTTATGTCTTATTTTTGATGTCCTTTCACCAAATCAGTTTTCCCTCATGTGGGCTGTTCTTTTTACCTGTAAAAATGTTGTTCTGCAGAAGTAGTGGTCTGAGTTCTATAAATGTTTAAAAAATTTAAAGTATAGAGTGCTAGATTAAGTTGCATCTGGGGAGTGTTATACTCCTTACTCTCTTTTTCCCTTTTTTGTTTAACCAATTGAGCTTTGAGTGTTCTATTAGTTCTTTCAATTATGGCCTGTCCTTGGGAATTATAAGAGATTGCTGTTGTATGTGTAATTTTTCACTGATTTAAGAATTTTTGAAATGCTTTACTGCAGTATCCTGGCCCATTATCTGTTTTAATTTTTTCTGGAACTCCCATGACAGCAAAACAAGTTAATAAATGTCTTTTAACATGGGAAGTATCTTTTTCTGTCTGGCAGATTGTCCACATGAAATGTGAATAAGTATCAACCGTCACATGGACAAATGACAATTTTCCAAATGAAGGTACATGTGTGACATCCATTTGCCATAACGCATTAGGGCATAGACCTCTGGGATTAACTCCTGCCACCTGAGTGGGCAGGTGTAGGACTTCACACTGACTACAGTGTTGTACAATATTTTTTGCCTGTTTACATGTGATATCCAATTTATTTTTTAGGCCTGTTGCATTTACATGAGTCAGGGCATGAAGTTCTTGTGCTTCCATGAAGGCAGATGATACTAGCAAGTCAGCTTGTTCATTTGCCTTAGTTAAAGGCCCTGGTAAATTAGTATGTGCTCGAATATGAGTAATATAAAATGGGAAATTTCTTTTTCTTGGAGTTTGTTGTAACTAATTAAACAGCTGATTTAACTGATCATCCATACTATATTTGATTAGGGCTGTCTCAACATCCTTTGTAGCCTGTACTACATATGCAGAATCTGAAACAGTGTTAATAGGCTGATTAAAATCTTGTAACGCTGAAATGACAGCAACCAACTCTGCTCTTTGAGCTGAGTGATACTGAGTTTCAATGACTCGTTCTTTTGGCCCAGTGTCAGCTGCTTTTTCATTGCTGGAACCATCAGTAAACACCGTCAGAGCATTTTCTAAAGGTTTAAGTCTGGTAATTTTAGGTAAAATCCAAGTAGTTAATTTTAAAAACTGGATGATTTTTGTTTTTGGGTAATGATTATCAATAATTCCCACAAAATCAGCAAGACCAATCTGCCATGCAGCAGAATCGATAGAGGCTTGTCTAACCTGTTCTTTGTTTAAAGGAACGATGATTTTATCTGGGTCACTTCCACACAGTTTTACTGTTCGTAGTCTTGCCTGACCAATTAATGTAGCCATTTGATCTAAATACAATGTGAAAGTCTTAATTATACTGTGAGGAAGGAATGACCACTCCACAAGATCTATATTTTGAACAATAATGCTTGTTGGAGAATGTACAGTAGCAAAAATCAAAAGTTGGAGTGGGGCTAAATGATCTATTCTATTTACTTGTGCTGACCGAATTTTTTCTTCAGCTAATTCAATTTCTTTAGTTGCCTCTGGATTTAATTTTCTTTTACTGTTCAAGTCTGGATCCCCTCTCAAGACAGAGAACAAATTTGACATGGCATAAGTAGGGATGCCTAGAGTTGGCCAAATCCAATTAATATCTCCTAGCAATTTTTGAAAGTCATTTAGTGTTCTTAATGTGTCTTTTCTTATTTCTATTTTTTTGTGGTTTAATTTTTCTTTCCTCTACCTGCATTCCCAAATACCGAAAAGGAGTGGATGTCTGAATCTTATCACATGCTATTGTCAGGCCTGCGTTTGCAACCTCTATCTGCAGAAATGTGTAACAGTCAATTAATTTGTCTCTTGTTTTTGCAGCACACAAAATATCATCAACACAATGAATGATATAACAGTCTGAAAACTTGTCTCTAACTGGTTGAAGAACCTGAGCTACAAAAGTCTGACAAATAGTTGGACTATTAAGCATTGCCTGAGACAACACTTTCCACTGAAACCTGGTGGCTCATTCTTTATTATTTATGGCTGGTATAGTAAAAGCAAATTTTTCACAGTCCTGCTCCGCCAGAGGAATGGTAAAAAAACAATCCTTTAAATCAGTTATAATTAAAGGCCAATCTTTGGGGATCATGGCTGGAGAGAGCAGTCGGGATTGGAGAGGCACCATAGGTTGAATTACCACATTAATGACTCCCAAGTCAGTTAGCATGCGCCATCTGCCTGATTTTTTCTGAATTACAAACACAGGAGAATTCTAAAGAGAGAAAGTGGATGAAACATGTCCTTTTTTAAATAGTTTTTTACTATTTTATGTAGCGCCCCCAACTTTTCTTAGGGAGCGGCCACTGTTTGACCCATACAGTACACTGCAGGGCGAGTCTGAATTGCTCCTTCACCATAGTGAACTGTAGGTTGGAAAATAATGAGTGCCACGAGCCAAGTTGCAGCAAGCCTAGTTTCAGGCTCCCTCCTCCAGCACTCGGCTGAGGAGGAGGTGGCCATAATGGTTTTAGACCCAATGGCCCCGATGTTTCTGGACTTTTTTCCTTTTAATTTTAATGTTTCAGGATATATTACCTCCTGTAATTGATTGTAGTCAACATATTGCGTTGACCGAGCCATTACTAGCTGTGCTACATTTTTACAATGTGAATTTTCCATTCCTTTTTTGAACTCTGTCCCTGCCTCTTCTTCACAATCTATTACACAGCTTTCAGGGGCATCAGAAACTGAAACGCTATCTTCTATTTGAAATGGTTCTAAAGTTGCTTTAATAATGGCCCAATCATTTCATACTGTAAGTGGGATGATTTTACCTTCCCTACTTGCTTGTTTTAATTCCTTGCCAATTTTTTCTCAATCTTTTAAATCTAAAGTTCCCTGTTCTGGAAACCAAGGGCAGAATTGTTCTATTATTTGAAATAGCGTAATTAGATTTTCTGTAGAGGCTTTAACTCCCCTTCTTCTTAAAAGAATTTTAATGAAGCTGAGATAAGAAGAATATTTACTTTCAGTTTGCCCCACTGTTACCCTGGATTCCTCCGAGCACACAAGCTTACCGTAAGGCTGACTGTGGACATACTCGGGAATCTCTTGTCGGCTGTCCTCAGTGCTCACGTTCTTAGCGTACCTTCACCCTAGAGAAAGGCCCCACGTTGGGCGCCAGATGAAGGGGTGTCCTGCCCCTTGACACCTGTGGGATATCTTGTTAGGTGTGACGAGAGACTGAGAAAAGAAATAAGACACAGAGATGAAGTATAGAGAAACAACAGTGGGCCCAGGAGACCGGCACTCATCATACCAAGGACCTGCACTAGCACTGGTCTCTGAGTTCCCTCAGTTTTTATTGATTATTATTTTCATTATCTCAGCAAGAGGAATGTGGTAGGAGAGCAGGGTGATAATAGGGAGAAGGTCAACAAGAAAACATGTGAGCAAAGGAATCTGTGTCACAATTAAGTTCAAGGGGAGGTACTATGCCTGGATGTGCACATGGGCCAGATTTGTGTTTCTCTCTGCCCAAACATCTCAGTGGAGTAAAGAATAACAAAGCAGCATTGCTGCCAACATGTCTCACCTCCCGCCATAGGGCAGTTTTTCTCCTACCTCAGAATTGAACAAATGTACAATTGGGTTTTATACCGAGACATTCAGTTCCCAGGGGCAGGCAGGAGACAGTGGCCTTCCTCCATCTCAACTGCAAGAGGCTTTCCTCTTTTACTAATCTACCTCAGCACACACCCTTTATGGGTGTCGGGCTGGAGGACGGTGAGATCTTTCTCATCCCATGAGACCATATTTCAGACTATCACATGGGGAGAAACCTTGGACAATGCCCAGCTTTCCAAGGCAGAGGTCCCCACGGCTTTTCGCAGTGCATTGTGCCCCTGGTCTATTGAGACTAGAGAATGGCAATGACTTTTACCAAGCATACTGCTTGTAAACATTTTGTTAACAAGGCACGTCCTGCACAGCCCTAGATCTCTTAAACCTTGATTCCATACAACACATGTTTTTGTGAGCTCAAGGTTGGGGCAGAGTGGCTGGGGCAAAGTCACAAATTAACCACATCTCAGCAAAGCACTTGTTTAAGGTACAGATCAAAATGGAATTTCTTATGTCTTCCCTTTCTACATAGACACAGTAACAGTCTGATCTCTTTTTCTTTTCCCTACAGGCATGGCCTAGTTTTATACATTTTAGGGAGACAGGAGATATCAATAAAGTACATGTAAGATGTACATTGGTTCAGTCTGGAAAGGCCAGACAACTTGAAGGAGGGGGTGCTTCCAGGTTATAGGTAGATTTAAACATTTTCTGATTGGCAGTTGTTTGAAAGAGTTATGTTATTATCTAAAGACCTGGAATCAGTAGAAAAGAATGTCTGGGTTGTGATGATTAGGAGTTGTGGAGACCAAAGTTTTATCATGCACATGAAGCTTCCAGGTACCAGGCTTCAGAGAGAACAGATTGTAAATGTTTTTCATCAGACTTCAAGAATCTGTTCTATCAGTAATTGTGAAAGGGAAGAGGGCATAATGAGACATGTCTGCTCCCTGCTCCCCATCATGGTCAGAACCAGTCCTCCCGGTTAGCCTTGGAATGCTCTTGCCAAGAGAAGTCCATTCCGATGGTGGGGCAGGGGGTGGTTAGAGTTTTATTTTTGGTTTACAAAGTACGTTAACATTGTTGTGCAACCATCACCACCATCTGTCTCCAGAACACTTTTTATCTTGCTGAACTCGAACTCAATACCCATTAAACAGTAACTCCCTGGAATTCTCCCTTTCCCTCAGCCTCTGGCAACCACTAATCTACTTTCTGTTTCTATGACTGTTCTAGAAATCTCATATAAGTGGAATTATACAGCATTTCGGTTTTCATAACTGGCTTATTTCACTTTGCAAAATGTGTTCAAAGTTCAAACTCATGTTGTAGCATGCATCAGAATTTCCTTTCTTTTTAAAGCTGAATAATATTCTATTATATGTATTTATCACATCTTGCTTACCCATTCATCTGTCACTAAACACTTGGATTTCTTCCATCTTTTCGCCATTGTGAATAATGCTACTATGAACGTGTGTATATGCCAATCTCCTTGAGTCCCTGATTTTCAATTCTTTTTGGGTCTATACCCCAAAATAGAATTGTTTTATCATTTGGTAATTCTATTTTTAACTTTTTGGGAAACAGCCATACTGTTTTCCAATGTGACTGCACCATTTTCCATTCCCACCAATAGGGCATAGTGGTTTCAATTTCTATACACCCTTGCCAACATTTTTTATTTTCTGTTTTTTTTTTTAATAGTAGCCATCATAATGGGTATGAAATAGTATCTCATTATCATTTCAATTTTAATTTTTGCTTTTTTTTTCTTTTTTGAGACAGGGTCTCTCTCTCGTTGCCCAGGCTGGAGTGCAGTGGCGTGATTATAGTTCACTGCAGCCTTGACTTCCCAGGCTCAGGTTCTTTTCCTGCCTCAGCCTCCTGAGTAGCTAGACTTCAGACACACACCACCCCACCCAGCTACTTTTTGTACTTTTTGTACTTTTTGTGGATACCGGGTTTTACCCTGTTGCCCAGGCTGGTCTTGAACTCCTGGGCTCAAGCCAATCTCTCACCTCGGCCTCCCGAAGTGCTGAGATTGTAGGTATGAGCCACCATGCCTGGCCTGATTTGCATTTTTGTAATGATTAGTGATTGTTCTAACATTTTTGTGTGTGTGTGTGTGGACTCTTCAGGGTTTCCTACATAAAATATGTCATCTGAGAAGAGAGATAATTTTATGTTTTTTTCCAATTTAGATGCTTTATATTTCTTTTTCTTGCCTGCTTGCTCCAGTTAGGACTTCCAGTACTATGTTGAATAGAAGTGGCAAAAGCAGAGATCTTTATTCTTGTTTGTGATCCTAGAGCTTTTAGTCTTTAACCATTTAACATGTTAGCTGTAGGATTTACATATATGGCCTTTATTATATTGAGGTAGTTCTCTTTTATTTCTAGTTTGCTGGGTACTTTTTATCATGAAAATATGTTGAATTTTGTCAAATGTTCTTTCTGAATCAATTGAGATGATCTTGTGGTTTTGTATTTAATTCTGTTTATGTGGAGAAATGCATTTTTTTTTTTTTTTTTTTTGATATGGCGTCTCACTCTGTCACGCAGGCTGGAGTGCATTGGCACGATCTCAGCTCACTGCAACCTCTGTCTCCTGGGTTCAGGTTGTCCTGCCTCAGCCTCCCGAGTAGCTGGGATTACAGGCACCTGCCACCACGCCCAGCTAATTTTTGTATTTTTAGTAGAGACGGGGTTTCAACATGTTGGCCAGGCTGGTCTCAAACTCCTGACCTCAGGTAATCTGCCTGCCTTGGCCTCCCAAAGTGTTGAGATTACAGGTATGAGCCACCGCACCTGGCCACATTGGTTGTTTTTTGTATGTTAAATCAACCTTGCATTCCAGAAATAAATCCCACTTGGTTGTGGTATATAGTAATTTTAAAGCATTGTTGAATTCTGTTGGCTAGTATTTTGTTGAGGATTTTCACTTCAGTGTTTATCAGGGATACTGGTCTGTGGTGTTCTTTCCTTGTAGTGTATTTGTTTGACTTTGGTATTAGGGTAATGCTGGCCTTATAGAGTAAGTGGGAGGTGTCCTCTCTTCCGTCTTTTTAACAGTTTAGGAGGATTGCTGTTAATTTTTCTGTAAATGTTTGGTAGAATTTACTAGTGAAACCATCTTGTTCTAGGGTTTTGTTTTATGTTTTTGTTGTTGTTGTTGTTGTTTCGGTTGTTGTTGAAAGCTTTTTGGTTATAGATTCAATCTCCTTATTAATTGTAGTCTATTCAAGTTTTTTGTTTGTCCAGATTCGCTCTTGGTAGATTGTATATTTCTAGGATTTTATTCACTTCATCTAGTTATCTAATTTTTCATCATGTAAGTATTCACATTACTATCTTATGATCCTTTTTTATTTCTGTAAAAGCAGCAGCAATGTCTCCTTTCATTTCTGATTTTAGTTATTTGAGTCTTCTCTCTCATTTTCTTAGTCAGTTGGCAGTTTTGCTGATCTTATGGAAGAACCAACTCTTGTTTTATTAATTTTAAAAGTTGTTTTCTATTCTCTCTTTTGTTGATCTCTGCTCAAATCTTCATTATTTCTTTTCCTCTGCTAGGTTTCAGTTTCATTTGTTATTTTTCTGGTTCCTTAAGGTATAAAGTTACATTATTGATTTGGGTTCTTATTTTTTTATGCAAGCAATTACAGCTGTAAATTTCCTTTTTAGTACTATGTTTGCTGCAACCCACATATTTTGGTACATTTGTTTTTATTTTTGTCTGTCTCCAGATATGTTCTAATTTCCCTTGTGATTTTTTTCTTTTGAGCCATTGTTATTTGAGAGAGTATTGTTTTGTTCTGTCTTTTATTTTCTTTAGAGATGAGCTCTGGCTCCATCATCTAAGTTGGAGTGCAGTGGCATGATCAAAGCTCACTGCAGCCTCAAATGCCTGGGCTCAAGTGATCCTTCCACTTCAGCCTCTTGAGTATCTGGGATTAAGGAATGTGTTGTTTAATTTTTACGTATTTGTGGATTTTTCAGCACAACTTTTACTATTGGTTTCTTTCCATTGTGATTGGAAACAATATTTTGTATGATTTTAATCTTTTAAAATTCATTAAGACTTGTTTTGTGGCCTAACACATCATCTATCTGGGAGAATGTTTCATGTGCACTTAAAAAAAAGTATATTCTGTTGTTGGGTGGATTGTGTTGTTTATGTCTGTTAGGGCCATTTGGTCTGTAGTGTTGTTCAAGTTCTTGTATTTCCTCATTGATCTTCTGTCTAGTTGTTCTATCTGTTATTGAAAGTGAAGTACTGAAGTCTCCTACTATTTTTTTTCAAGTTGTCTGTTTCTCTCTTCAATTCTGTCAATGTTTGCTATGTAAATTTAGGCTCTAATATTTATTGCATAAATGTTTTTAATTGTTATATCTTCTTGGTGAATTGACCCTTTCACCATTATATAATATTCTCCTCTGTTTCTTGTAACAGTTTTATTTTTACTTAAAGTCTATTTTTAGGCTATGAGTGGTGGCTCATGCCTGTAATCGCACACTTTGGGAGCCCAAGGCAGGCGGATCACCTGAGGTCAGGAGTTCGAGACCAGCCTGGCCAACATGGTGAAACCCTGTCTCTACTAAAAATACAAAGAAAAAACCAAAAACCAAAAAACAAACGAAAAAAAACAACTTAGCACCTGTAGTCCCAGCTACTTCAGAAGCTGAGACACGAGAATTGCTTGAACCTGGGAGGCAGAAGCTGCAGTGAGCCAAGATTGCGCCACTGCACTGTAGTCTGGGTGACAGAGTGAAACTCCATCTTAATTAAAAAAGAAAAAAAAAGAGTCTATCTTTTTCCCTGTGTGTTTCTCTCTGTGCCTCTCTCTTCTCTTTCTGGAATTCCAAGAGCATATAATTTGGTCCACTTAATGTTGTTCCATATGCTCCCTAGGCTCTGTTCACTTTTCTTCATTGTTTTTTTCTTTTTGCTTCTCAGACTTCATAATTCCAAATGATGTTTCTTCAAATTCACTGATTCTTCTGCCCATTCAATTCTGACGTTGAACCCCTCTAGTTAATTTTCCAATTCAGTTAGCTTATTTTTCAACTCTAAGATGTCTGTTTGGTTCTTTTAAAAAATAATTTCTGTCTCTTTGCTGATATCCTATTTTGTTCATGTATTGTTTTCCTGATTCCTTTAATTCAGGTAAGGTAAAGGGTAAGATGTACACAACTCACAATTTGATATGTCTTGGATTTGTGTCCCTGACAAAATCTCCAGTTGTAATCCCCAGTGTTGGAGGAGGGGCCTGGTGAGAGGTGATTGGATCATTGGAGCGAATTTCCCTCTTGCTGTTCTTGTTAGTGACTGAATTCTTATGACATCTGGTTGTTTAAAAGTGTGTAGTACCTCCCCGTCTCTCTGTTTCCTGGGGCCTGCCCAGTCATGCTTCCTTTACAGCCTATGGAACCATGAGCCAATTAAACCTCTTTTTTTGTTTTGTTTTTTTTTGTTTTTGAGACAGCGCCTGGCTCTGTAGCCCAGGCTGGAGTGCAGCAACCTCCGCCTCCTGGGTTCAAGCAATTCTCTGCCTCAGCCTTCTGAGTAGCTGGGATTATAGGCACCCACCACCACGCCTGGCTAATTTTATTGTATTTTTAGTAGAGACGAGGGTTCACGATCTTGGCCAGGCTGGCCTTGAACTCCTGACCTCATGATCCACCCGCCTTGGCCTCCCAAATTTCTGGGATTACAGGTGTGAGCCACCGCGCCTGGCCCAATTAAACCTCTTTTCTTTATAAATTACCCAGTCTCAGGTAGTTCCCTATAGCAATGTGAGAACGGACTAATGCACAATTGCCAAACATTTAGACAGAAGAGTAGTAATGTAGATGTATGTAGAGAAAGCAAATGGAGACCGGGTGCAGTGACTCATGCCTGTAATCTCAGCACTTTGGGAGGCCAAGGCAGGTGGATCACTTGAGGCCAGGAGTTTGAGACCAGCCTGGCCAACATGGAGAAACCCATCTCTACAAAACATACAAAAAATTAGTGGGTGTGGTGGTGCACACCTGTAATCCCAGCTACGCAGGTGGCTGAGACATGAGAATCACTTGAATCTGGGAAGCGGAGGTTGCAGTGAGCCAAGAGTGCGTCACTGCGTTCCAGCCTGGGCGACAGAGTAAGACTGTGTCTCAAAATAAAGAAATAAATAAAAATAAAAATAAAAAAAAGAAAAGAAATGGAACAAAATGCTAAAACTCAGTGAATCTGTGTCACAGGAATAGCAGTGCTTTTTAGTATTGTTGTAACTTTTCTGTAAGTTTGAATTTTTCCAAATAAAAAGTTTTTAAAAATGGCCCATGACTCTGTTCCCCTAAATTTTATCTCCCCTTTGAGAGAGTCTGACTTCAGTCTCACCATTGCCCCAATATGTGTGGTAGTCCAACTTGAAATGTTATACCAGTTTCTGTCTCAGGCAAGAGCAGTGGGATATACTTCTCACAACTGATGTTCTAACATCCATGTTTACAGAATATAGAAAAGGAACACAAGGGGAAATTAAGTAAAAAATATACATTACAGGCTGGGCACGGTGGCTCACGCCTATAATCCCAGCACTTTGGGAGGCCGAGACGCATGGATCACCTGACATCAGGAGTTCGAGACCAGCCTGGCCAACATAGTGAAACCCTGTCTCAACTAAAAATACAAAAACTTAGCCGGGCATGGTGGTGGTGCGGGTAATCCCAGCTACTTGGGAGGCTGACGCGGAAGATTTGCTTGAACCTGGGAGGCAGAAGTTGCAGTGAGCCAAGATCGCACCACTGCACTCCAACCTAGGCAATAAGAGCAAAACTTCATCTCAAAAAAAATTAAAAATTAAAAATTATATATTACATACAAAACTACAAAATGAATGCAGAGATACAAAGAGTCACATTTACATGATTTCAGATACTGAGAATCAGAGTGTAGATTTTGGAGTCAGTAACATCTGAGTTCTAACCTTTCCTCTGTCACATATAGTCATGTGACCTGGAACAGGATATTTTACCTCTGTCTACTTCAGTTTTTGTATCTTGGACAGGGGCTTGTAAATCCTCAGTGTATGCAGCAAAAAAAAAAAAAAAAAAAAAAAAAAAAAAAAAAAAAAAAAGAAAGAAATATAGGAAGAAGTAGAAAATGAAGGAAAAAATCTAAAAATACATATTATATATGAAGAAGATTCCTGAAAAATAGGGGTAAGGAAGAAAACTAGACACCAAATAGTTTCCTACTTCAAGATTTTAGAGACTTCACTGGTATCCTTGGAGTCTGAAAAGCTTTGTCGTTTCCAAGAATTTCTGGTTGCAATGGGGTAGGGAAAATATTGGGGAAAGATAGGGATCTTATCTCCTACGGTCCTTCTGAGAGCCACATGCTTTATATGTGTACTTATTTAGTACCTAGGACCTTCTGACACTTCCTTATGTTGCTGGTGGAAGTATAGATTATTAAACCTCTTCATAGGTGTTTTGGCAATACATATCCAAATAAAAAAGTACAGATGTGCACAATGAAGGTTGTATAGGGATATTCACTGCAATATTGTTCTAAAAGCAAATTCATGAAAGGATCAGTTGAATAAACTATTATATATTCATATAAAGACTGCAACCATTAAGAAGAATGAGACGTCTGCATATTCTGACAAATGATTTCCTATACATATTTACCATAGAAAGCAAGTTGTGTAAGGAATGCTACCTTTTTGGCAGTGGTTTGGGGGAAGTTATGCACACACCTATCTACCTCATCAGGGTGCTTACTTACACTGTCTCTGGAAGGCCACACAAGAAATTCAAGTTTTTCAGAAGAGAAGTTTGGGGACACAGGATGGAGGGAAACTTTTCAATCTATTCCCTTTTATACTTTTTACATTTGTTGCCAAGTGCACGTGTTGCCTTTTAAAAACTGGATTTTTAAACAAATTTACCACTACTACTTACCACCAAAACCTTCCCCCATTCCTCAGCTCTACTCCAGGTCCTTGACTGGCGCTGACAGCTCACCACCCCTTTTTTCTCCAGCAAGAAGCCACTGGTTTAAGGGAGATATGAAAGGTGGGCTGGATACACAGGTGGACATTTACTTTTCACTCTGTATCTTTTATTTTTATATTTACAATCATGTGCATGTAATACTGTTACAGGAAAAGGGTCCCAATCCAGACCCCAAGAGTAGGTTCTTGGATCTCACTCAAGAAAGAATTCAGGGCGAGTCTGTAGGGCAAAGTGAAAGCAAGTTTATTAAGAAAGTAAAGGGAATAAAAGAATGGCCACTCCATAGAGCAGCCCCCAGGGCTGCTGGTTGCGCATTTTTATGGTTTTTCCTGATGATCTGCTAAACAAGTGTGGTGGATTATTCACGCCTCCCTTTTTTAGACCATATAGGGTAACTTCCTGACATTGCCATGGCGTTTATAAACTATCCTGGCACTGGTGGGAGTGTAGCAGTGAGGATGACCAGAGGTCACTCTCGTCGCCATTTTGGTTTTGGTGGGTTTCAGCCGGCCCCGTTACTGCAACCTGTTTTATCGTCAAGGTCTTTATGACCTGTATTTTGTGCTGACCTTCTATTTCATCCTGTGATTAGAATGCCTTAACAGTCTGGGAATGCAACCCAGTAGGTTTCAGCCTCATTTTACCCAGTTCCTATTTAAGATGGAGTTGCTGCGGTTCACACGCTTCCGCCATTACCTTTTAAAAAGAAAAAATTCATTTTTATTAAAAAACAAACAAACAAAAAACCCTTCCAGACCCCTTCTTAACACCTCTTCCCTCACTCCACACCCGCTAGCCCTTTTCACGGGACAAGCTCACCAGCTAGTCCTTCTCCAGTAAAAAGCCCAGTAAAAAGTCTTTCTCCAGTAAAAAAGCTTTCTCTTAAGGGAGGAGACTAGGGGTTAGGGAACAACTCCAGAAGAAAGGTGATGGGTGAACTGTTTAGAAGGTTAGTGTTGGTTCTTTTATTTGATTAAACAGGGATACACATATATCTACCAAGTAATAAGTAAGGGAGAAATAAGAACACTAAAAAAACTCGGAATCGTTAAGTGTGAAGCATATTTGGAGTTAACTCCAAATATTACTAAGAAAGAGGCGGGCACGCGCTGCATACCGGGATTTGTAGTCCCTTCCGGGGCGGGGTACAGCGCGCCTGCGTAGAGAAGCCGTCGCTCTTCCGGGCGCATGCGTGCGGCAGCGGCGCCAGGACTGATTGCACCCTGGCGGCTGCTGGCGTGTTGTGAGCTGGGAGCTCGGCATGGCGGTGCCCACTGCAGCCATGGGGCCCTCGGCGTTGGGCCAGAGCGGCCCCGGCTCGATGGCCCCGTGGTGCTCAGTGAGCAGCGGCCCGTCGCGCTACGTGCTTGGGATGCAGGAGCTGTTCCGGGGCCACAGCAAGACGCGCGAGTTCCTGGCGCACAGCGCCAAGGTGCACTCGGTGGCCTGGAGTTGCGACGGGCGTCGCCTAGCCTCGGGGTCCTTCGACAAGACGGCCAGTGTCTTCTTGCTGGAGAAGGACCGGTTGGTGAGCTGCCGGGGCTCGGCCCAGGCTAGGGGGAGGGGTCGTGGTGAAGTGAGGTGTGGTAGAGGGAGAGCGAATGGGGGGCGAACGGGGCCGTGGGGTTGAAAGGAGAGTGGACTTGAGGGAGGGGGAAAGGGGGAGTATGGAGATGAGAGGGGAGTGTGGAGATGAGGAGGGAGTGGGGAGAAGGTGGAGTGTGGGGGTGACGGGGTCGTGAGGGGTGAGGAGAGGAAGATTGGGGGCGTGTGGAGAGTGTGGAAGTAAGGAGGTTGGCGATGGCGGGTGAAGGTGAGGAGAGGGTGGATGGGACCGGGCTGCGGTGGGAGCCTTACTCGTTTGGAGTCGATTCGTGTGCTGGTAAGGAGTGGCTAGGGGCTGTGGTGGTGGTGGTGAGGAGGGCCCCTTTGAAAGTGATAGGGCGTCCCGTGGGAATGAGCGGCTGGGTTAGGAACGTTGATGGTACAGTAAGGGTGCAAAATCAGGAAGGAGGAGGAGGCCAGGGAGGGCACAAAAATAAGGGCATAGATGTGGAAGCTGAGAACAACAGGTCAGAAGGACTGCGGAGAAGAGAAGGGAGAAAGGGCTTAGAAGAACTGGATTCTGAATTACCCAGATCTTTACTCGTACCAGCATACCTTGGTTTGAATAAGGTTAGAAAGTTACATGGGGAGGCAGCTACATCTATGTGAAGTGACATCTGGATTCTGTTCTTTCAGGTCAAGGAAAACAATTATCGGGGACATGGGGATAGTGTGGACCAGCTTTGTTGGCATCCAAGTAATCCTGACCTATTCGTTACCGCGTCCGGAGATAAAACCATTCGCATCTGGGATGTCAGGACTACAAAATGCATTGCCACTGTGAACACTAAAGGTGACTATTCAGAGAGAGAGGGTAATAGGAAGATAAGCTGTTTGAATTCATTCAACAACCATTTTCCGAATATCTTTTCTGTGCCTGGCACTCAGCAGTGTATGAGACATCCTGAGCTGAATAAGAGTTTCCAGCTCCAAGGACCTCCCCAGCGGGGAGGGGACATGTATATACAAATAACATAGCAAGGTATGGTTCGTTTAATAATGGAGAGGTCTGCAAGATGGATACCCAGAATAGAAGTGAAAACGAAAGTCTGCCTAGGGGAGCCAGGGAAGGCCTCACCAAATTTGAGCAAACTTTTAGGATAGCCATAGAAATTGAGTGTGGTCAATGTGCAGTGGGTGGGGAATGGGGCATTTCCAGGAGGGAACAGCGTGTGCAAAGGCATGGAGAATGTGGAAAATTCTGATTAGTTAGAATGGTTGAAATTTGGATGGTCTTGGTGAACTGCGAGAAAGTGACCAGAAAGTTGTGCGGTACATTTATAGGCTCTGTTGTAAGTATTGAGGCCGGTACTGTATGGGAATCTTGAGTTTTCATTTATCATAAGATGTTCCATTAGGAAAGAAAGTTGGTAAATAACTGTGATACACCCAAAATTTTGAAATGCTTTCTGATACATTTTAAGATACAGTATAGATACTAAAATGTGAAAAAATTATACATTTTAGAATGGAAAAGGTTGATGAGATTTTTAATTGATGTGTTCAGTGTGGGCCACTAGACTTTGTTGACAAGACTTACCTCTGGAGGCAGAATGGTGTGGTTTTTCCCCAGGTATACAGCTGCTGATCCATGAGTGATTCAGGTGATGTGTGGGTGAACATTAAAAACCAGTTTTGCAGATATTTTAATGTCTACTAGAAGAACTAGCTCATAGAATTTATTACTCAATTAAGGCTAAATTTATTTTTATTTTTATTTTTGAGACAGAGTCTTGCCCTGTTACCCAGGATGGAGTACAGTGACACAGTATTGGCTGTCTGCAGCCTCCACCTCCTGGGCTCAAGCCATCCTCCTACCTCAACCTCCTGAGTAGCTGGGACTACAGGCACATGCCACCATGCCTGGCTAATTTTTTGTAGAGCCGATTTTTGCCATTTTGCCGAGGCTGATCTTGAACTCCTGGACTCAAGTGATTTGCACACCTTGGCTTCCCAAAGTGCTGGGATAACAGGCTGGAGCCACCGCGCCCGGCTGCTAAATTTATTTAAGTAAAATTTTTTGGATCAATTTTAAGAAAAATCATGAATAAAGAAAAATACAGTGTTTAATGGACAGGACAAAAATTGTGATGTTGGCATGCGAGTGACTAGAGTTGAGAAATGCTGGTGTAAGAGAAAAGGGGGCTTTGGGGTCAAATCTGGGTTTAAATTCTTGGCTCTGTGACTTCATAGTTTTGACACTTTGGCTCATCTTCTTATCTCCTATTTCCTTTGTCTATAAAATGGGGATAATAAATGTGTCTTAGAGGAGTATTGTGAAGACCAAATCAGGAAATGTGTAGATGAATGTTCTGGACTCATTGTTGAATTATAAATGGTAGCTCCCTCCCATTGTCTAGGACTTTAATGAGTAAGCCCTGATGAAAGCTCTGGTCTTCTTTCTAGGATAGCACAATAAACTTGTGGCGGATTATGAGCAAACAGATTATCTTGCTGTTTATATCTGGGTTCCTAGGGGAGAACATTAATATCTGCTGGAGTCCTGATGGGCAGACCATTGCTGTAGGCAACAAAGATGATGTGGTGACCTTTATTGATGCCAAGACACACCGTTCCAAAGCAGAAGAGCAGTTCAAGTTCGAGGTCAACGAAATCTCCTGGAACAATGACAACAACATGTTCTTCCTGACAAATGGCAATGGTTGTATCAACATCCTCAGGTGAGGGGGTCTAGCTTAGGGGACTGTCATATCTTTGTGCTGGGTGCTGTGCCAGATACGGAGATGAATTAGATGTGAGCCTATCCTGAAGGAGCTTAAAACACAAATAGAATCCTAACCTGTTTTAAGTACATTTGAGCTGTATATTTTATATACTTTATATTTTACTGAGTCCTTACAGAAATTCTAGGAGTTGATGGTTTGCTTCTCATTTGACAGATGAGGATCTGAGGGTGAGAGGTTACATCAGTAGTCAGCTAGTGTTTGCTGGAACTGGATGCACCTTGAATTATGACTAATTCATACCCTCTTTTTTTTGAGGCGGAGTTTTGCTCTTGTTGCCCAGGCTGGAGTGCAATGGCGCGATCTCGGCTCACTGCAACTTTCGCCTCCTGGATTCAAGCTATTCTTCTGCCTTAGCCTCCCGAGTAGCTGGGATTAGAGGCGTGCCCCACCACACCCGGCTAATTTTGTATTTTTTGTAGTTTAGAGTTTCTCCATGTTGGTCAGGCTGGTCTCCAACTCCCAACCTCAGGTGATCCACCCACCTCGGCTCCCAAAGTGCTGGGATTACAGGCGTGAACCACCACACCCAACTGGCTAATTCGTACTCTTAAAGTTTCAACTTAAATATCACTTTCCCTTCAGGGGAAGCTCTCCCGCTACCCCAAGGTTAGAGGTAGGTTAGAGGCTTACTTTATGTACTTTCTGTAGGAAGCACTTTCCTTCTGGTTGTAATTGCATGGTTATTTGCCCATGTCTCCTGTTAGACTGTGAATTCCATGATGGTGGGGATGGTGTTTGCCTTGTTTAGTGTTGAATCCCTAATGTCTAGTCCTGCACCTGCTCCACATAGAAGGATCTTAGTGAATGTTTGTTCTCTAAATGAATGAAATTGTGGAGCTGAAATTCAGATCTGTTTAATTCTAGCCTTCCACTATCCCAGGTGATCAATGTGAGGCCAAGTGAGATATGTTCCGTGGGGAGTTGAAGGAGGGAGCTTGTGAACTTTATCTTGAAAGATAAGCAGAATTTGAAGAATAAGCAAAAGGGAACCACATAAGTGAAAAAGCAGGCATGAGTGAGCATGACTTATTTGCAGAGTAGTTCGGTCAGGGTTGTTGGGGGCATGCTGGCAGATAAGGGAAATAAGAGAGGGCATGATAATGGGAAGATGAAGTCTGATTTGGGACCAGATTATAAAAGGCCTTTATTTTATGCCTAGTATCTTGGATTTTATTTTGTAGGCAATGGGGATTCTATAATTTTTTAAGAAAAACCTTTTTATTATAAAACACAGATATTGAAAACCACATAACACAAATGTGTAGCTTAACGAACTCTTATAGGCTTAACTCTTGTGCAGCCCTGCTCAAGTCGAGGAGTAGTTCTTTCCAGCCACCCTAGAAGTCCATCCAGGTGTTTTGTCCTAATTACAACTCCCTTCCACAAAAGCGAACACTATACTGACTTTTATGGTGATTCTTCATAGTTTTTCTACCACATGTGCAGCCCCTAGATACCCTAGTTTTGCTCATTAAAAAAAAAAATTGATACGTCTTTTGTGTCTCTTAAATTACTCAAAAGAAACTTGCTAAAACATAGCTGCTGAAAAACCAGACTGGTAACCTGTGGAGATTCTCCCAGTTTGGCTTTTGCTGATTCCATGTGCTGTGTATATGTTGGACTGTTGTATAAAGAGATGCTGCTTCTTGTCTGCAATTTGGTTACCCAGTAGTGCAGTTCATCTAGGGAAGGCAGGATAAAATTTTGATTCTGTTTGTCAGATGATGATTTCGTTTCCTGCTGCCTCCAAAGATGACCAGTTAGGTTTGTTTTTTGTTTTTTTTAAATCATTATGGGCTCGTGTTTTTAAACATAGTTGATGTGTTTCCATCTCTTGTAATTGTTACGCTTATTGAAGCTCAAATTATCCCATCTTTGGCCAATAAAAACGTCTTCAAGTTGGTTCTTAAGCCCTTTTTTGACATAATCCCAATTCTGTTTTTTGCTCTCTGGTTTGATAAGATGTTTCAAGTTCATCTTGTACAATCTTGCCCCAGACCTTTAATCAGAAAATTCTCCAAGAAGCCTTAACATTCTGGCTGGGTGTCGTGGCTCACACCTGTAATCCCAGCACTTTGGCACTTTGGGAGGCTGAGGTGAGTGGATCACTTGAGGCCTGGCAATCATGGAGAAACCCCGTCTCTACTCAAAATACAAAAATTAGCTGGGCGTGGTGATGCAGGTCTGTAATCCCAGCTACTTGGAAGGCTGAGGCAGGAGAATCGCTTGAACCCGGGAGGTGGAGGTTGTAGTAAGCTTAGATTGTGCCACTGCACTCCAGCATCCTGGGCGACTGAGTGAGATTCCACCTCAAAAAAAAAAAAAAAAGGAGGCCTTACATTCTTTCACTGAGAAATCATACTGAAGTTAGGAATGTTCATTACCGTTGGGTTGGCCTAGGAATTACGTGTGTGTGTGTGTGTATGTATATAAAGATAAAATACCTTGTGAACTCACATTGATAACTTCCAATTAAAATTGAGGACTCCGGGGATTTTATTAAACCTCATCTATATTACAAATATATTTCTTCCCTTCCAAATTGAGTATTCTGGTTCTCAAGGGCACAAGGGATCATAGAATTAGAATATCCGATGGTTACTTATTACCTGTATCCCGTGGTAAACATACAGATGTCTCTGAATAACAATATTACTGCCACTACCACCAATGTGATGACTTGAAACAAAAAATGTTTTTGCTTTTTGCATACACTCTTTGCATTCTTCCCCCATTAAAAAAAATAGTACTATATGTTGTAGGAGTGTGCAGCTGTTACATATTATACCCTCCCTTTAAACCATGTATAGTTTTTGCAAGAAACTCTATATTCAGTGTTCAGCACCAGTCCTTATAAGTCTTGAGTCATTTTTTTTATTGAAGCTCATTCTCTAGTTAAGATTCCTCGGGAAGCATTCATGGGAACATTATTCCTGGAGTTTTTATTACAACTTATTTATGTACTTATAAAGCTTATAGATTTTATAAAACATTATCGTGCTTATTGTTTGTATCGTTATATTTCAAATTCAGTTTTGCTGGATGTAAAAATCCTTGACTCATTTTCTTGCTTGTGTATCTTTCTTAAATATGGTACTCCATTTTCTTTTGGCATTAAGTGTTGCTGTCAGAAAGCCTGATAATCTAATTTCCTTTTTCTTTAAAGTCCACTAATTTTACTAGTCTGTGTCTCGATGTTGGTTGCTTTGGTTCTGTAGTCTCATGTATGTGTGCTTTTTAAATAATGTAGTTCAAAATCTTTTTTTATTTCAGGAATATTATCTTGAATGACAGTTCTTGGTGGTGGTGCATTATCTTTGCTTTTCTTCTTCATTGTCTCCTATTATTATTTTAGCACCACAGTCCTCTTCTGCAGTTTGATCACTGTCTGTCTTGTTTCTCAGCTACCCAGAACTGAAGCCTGTGCAGTCCATCAACGCCCATCCTTCCAACTGCATCTGTATCAAGTTTGACCCGATGGGGAAGTACTTTGCCACAGGAAGTGCAGATGCTTTGGTTAGCCTCTGGGATGTGGATGAGTTAGTGTGTGTTCGGTGCTTTTCCAGGTAAGTGACTCTATCAGCACTTTCCTTGTTGGGTACATGAATTTTATTTTATTGTGAGTGACATTGTTCCCTCCTCTTATTTGGTAATTCTCATGTCTCTTCTGCCACTCTGTATCATAGGCTGGATTGGCCTGTAAGGACCCTCAGTTTCAGCCATGATGGGAAAATGCTGGCGTCAGCATCGGAAGACCATTTTATTGACATTGCTGAAGTGGAGACAGGTAACCTCATGAGAATCTACTGTCTTTCACCTTTGGCATTCAGGACTTCTCTTGTGATCTCATCTTTGCACGTGACTGCTTCATCAGCATTATCATGAATGAATTTGTCTCCTTTAGACAAGTGTGTTTATGTTTTGACTGTCACTGCTGGGTAGTGAGGAAGCAAAGAGTTAAGAAATAAACAGGCAGGTCTGAGGAAACTGATTTAGAAAAATATTTTGATTTATTTAAACTTTAAACTACAGAGTAAGAGGAAGAAAAAAGCATCACTTGTGGTCCCACTATCTGAATACCACCTTTTTAAAAATGCTGTGGTATATTTCTCTTTATCTGTTGCCTGTATATGAACTTGAAAAAATATTTTTTTAAATTTAAGGAATTATCAAGTTTTTGCTTTAAAAACAACAACAGAAGCTGGAAATAGAAAAATGGGAGGAGAGTATTCATTTTACAAAAGAATTTCCTCAGATTTGTTTTTTAATGTTGCTGTATTGTTTTTGGAAATCTGTGACACTCTTCGTAAAAAGGTTAAAACTACATAGAAAACTTTGAAGAGGAAAGTAAAGAACTTGAAATTCCAGTATGTAAAGAATGTCTGTGTTAGTCACGTTGTGGTGAACATTGTCCAGCATCCAGCCATGCAGATCCTTCATGTAATTGCGTGTCCCTGTGACTCGGTGACACTTTTCCTGCTCAGCGACCTGCTCTTGAGTTAACCCACCTGTGCTCAGAGCCTGCTCTGCCCCCTGCTGGCTTGTGGGCTCTCTGTGCCCGGGGGTTCTCTGTAAAATGAGGTAGTAGTTCTATCTATCTTATGGGATTAGTAGGTGAATTAAACGAGTTAATACAGGTAAGTACTTAATGAATGTGTCCTTCGTTATGAACGTATTGATTGGTTTCTCTCTATTGTTTTCTATAGGGGACAAACTATGGGAGGTACAGTGTGAGTCTCCGACCTTCACAGTGGCGTGGCACCCCAAAAGGCCTCTGCTGGCATTTGCCTGTGATGACAAAGACGGCAAATATGACAGCAGCCGGGAAGCCGGAACTGTGAAGCTGTTTGGGCTTCCTAATGATTCTTGAGAGGGGATTGTAGGGAGAGGAGGCCCTGGCAGAGGTCTTCCTTCATGTGGTTAGTTTGGTCTGTTCTCTTGGAGTTGGTGGGCACCCTAAATATTTGTAAATTGGTATAAATTGTAAATGTCTATGGTCAGGCTGCCCATTCCAGTTCTTTTGCTTTTTCTGTGTATTAGCTCTTTCCATTCTTTGCCCCCAGCGTGAGTTAACTCGTGTGGACTCTGCAGTGTAGGTAGTGGCCCCAGCATACCTTGTCCTCTGGATCTCCTGTCTTCTCTGCTTTTGGGTACATGGTAGACTTTGTGGCGTTTGATACAACTTGGACAATACTTAGTTTGGAGGGAGGGGAATGGAAAGGTATGGAAAATTTTTTAAATAATTAAAAATATATATATATAATTTTGAGAATTGAGCATTTAATAAACTGACTTTTTTTATTATGGCACTTCTAAGACTTTAAAAATTATTATGTCCTTATGTTGCAGTTTTGTATTTTTTTTTTAATTTGAGAAAGAGAATTTAAATGTTATAATTCTGTCATTTAAATTCCCAACCAATAACCCTCTGAAATATAGGGACAAAGCTAATTGAATGACTGAACTAAAATTTTGGCTCTGAGCTTCCTGGTGGCAAAGTAAAGAGGGGAGTAAGTCAGTTAGCTTTCTTATTGAAAAGAAAAACACTTAGTGGTTCCTCATGGAGAGCAAAGCTTTATTAGTTCTTCCCTTTAAAAAAAAGGGCTTGTGTTGGGGAGGTTGTTACCTAAGAGCAGTAGTTTTTCATATATTGTAATTTTTTTTGGTGTTAAAGCAAATACTGAGGCATACAGAAATACGTTGGTAGAATATTTTGGAAAAAGGTAAGCAAAAAGAAAAATTACATTCCTAGCACCAAGAGGTAACTACTATTAGAATTTTGATGTATATCCTTCCAGAAGTTTTCTTGTGTCCATGTTTATGTATAAAAACATGTTTATCTTCATACACGAAGGGTAGACAAACCAAGTATGGCAAGATAAGTTAGGCAAGGGGCACAGCACCGTGTTGGGGAGTATTATAAACACTCAACAAGTCTTGACAGATATTTGTAGTTACTGGGCATTCTCTACATGCCTGCTACCATAAAGAACACTTTTGTCAGCTGTTACTCAGTGTTTGCAGCAGCCTTCTGAGGTGGGTGTTATCACCATTTTACTACCTCAGGGAGTTTAAGTAACTCAGTGTTACTCATCAACTGACTGTATTCAGATCTGGGTTTGTTTAAAGGCCCACGTGCCTTTGTTTGCAATAGGCTACTCTGTTTCTGCAAGTGTTGCCATTCCCACTTCACAGATGAGTAAACCATGGCCATGAGAAGTCAGCTGTTGGGCCATGTCAGTGAGTGATGCGTTGAGCAGGTGCAGTAGTGTGCACAGTAGTGTTTGCAGTAGCGTTTCTCACCTTCCCTGGTGAAGGGTCTTTTTAGTTGCAAACCAACTTGCCACCTCAGCGGCAGAAGTGGAATGTTGTTCATGTCACTGTGAGTAAATTTTGATGCATTATTTCTTGTTTTTGCAACCATCTGTCATTCCTGTGGTCTCTGCCATGTTTATATATTCCCTCTAGAACTGGAACCAGATGTTGAGGGTTTGGGTTACATCTTAATATTTGATTGATTCCCTCTTCCATCCTTGTGGATTTTTTTCTGCTCTGGGTTTATGTAAATTACTGATCCACACTGCCTGTCACTTAAACAAGATGAAACTTTGCATTTAACTAGTGGGACACTTATAGCAACAGGAAAACACATATCCATGAGCAAACAGTCCCAGTGTATGTGAGTTTTTGCAGACTTTCAACGTCTTGACGACACCATCTCTGTGCCTTGACTTTGAAGTACTGGAGGAGTTCAAAGGTGGGTCCATGCTGGGGAAATGACATGCATCTCAGACCCGGGGCCCCTTTGGTTTGAGTGCATTTTCTAGTTCTGCAGAGCTGGAAGGATGCCGTTCAGAGTCACAGCTGGCCATTTATTATTTGGTCTGTCGAGGCATTTTCTGCAGTTTCTGCTATACACATCAGCAAGTCGGGTGAGTGGGGAGGTCAGCTGTGAGCTAGATTTTAGTTGGCAGGGCAAGTCTAGGATTCACTCCACTTGTTCACACACACACTTACTCATCACGTGCTCAAACAGACTGCAGTATCCACATACCAATGACCCACTGCTGTGTTGGCTGGAATGACAAGTCAGACTGATAGGTAGTTAAGTTTACAGTATCATCTCTTTTGCTGAGATCCAGATATTTGGATGGCATGAGATACAGAGTAGGATGAGCCACACCACATGGGAAGCTTGTGAAGTGTATGTGCCTTGTTGTTCCCCACACCTTAACCTGTGTGGGTGGCAGGCTAAGCAGCTGGAGTCCTGGGAGAGGGCCCTGTGTGGGGATGGGAGGCTGGTGCAGGGAGTCCTGGCCAGAGGCACGTGGATCCAAGGAACAGGTAAGCCCAGAGCAGGCTCCTAGGAGGTCTTGCAGGGGTTGGGGGGTAGGGGCTGGGAGAGGGAAGACAGAATCTGGTTGGGGTGTGATGTGATGTGTGGGTTGGCCCAGGTTAGAGTGGCCAGCAATGGGGTAGAAATGCCCTTGAGCGTTTTCCTGTTTCTACTCCCTAAGGGTTTTAGTTACACAAAGCACCATGAAATGCCTTCTGGCTTTGGAAGAAAAAGAGCCCATAGACAGAATTAAAAGGTAGGTCCTGTTTTAAGGAAGAGAGTAGAGGTTGAATAGAGTGTGTTGCAAACTCAGAGATACCTAGATGTAGGGGAGGCGTTGCCTCCTTTTCTCTCTCTGACACTGGTGCAGTGGAAATAATGCTGGCTTCATACTTGGGCAGAATCAGATTTGAATCTGGCTCCAGCAGTGATTTATCTGAACCCACTTTGCTCATCCATTAACCCGGGATGATGAATCCCCTTCTCCTTGGGTCGTTAGGAAGATTAAACAAGATACAGTCTGTAAAGTGTCCAGCACAGCACCTGGCACACGGGAGGTGCTTAATAAGCCTTCTCCTTGCTTGAGGTGGAGCAGCTCCCAGGGAAAGCACAGGGGCTGGTGCAGGGACCTGTCACGGGTCCGTCAGCCTTCTCAGCTCCAATGCCGCCGCTGCCGAGTGAGCCACGTTCATCATTCCAGAGTAAGTGCTGTGAAGGGAGGTTATGGATCCATCACACCCCGGGTGCAGTGGGAGGTTCAGAGGAGAAATATGAGATCTGCTTTCCATTTGCAGTCTGTTTGGGCGCATGATGGATAAGTGTGTGTGAACAAGTGGAGCATAACTCAGACTGCACAGAACAGGTGGAGGAGGAGGAGGAGGGCGAAGCTCCTGCTAGCTGAGCCTGCTGGGAAAGGGTCGCATGGGGAGGGGGTGGCCTCAGTGCAGGCCTTGGGTAGAGCAGAGGTGAGTGCAGGGCAGGCGACAGGTGAGGGGTGGTGCTGCAGCTTGGAGCCAAGCCAAGGTGGTGGCCGTCAGTGTCCTGGATGTGAAGATGGTCAGGGCCAGTAGGAGATGGCACTGGAGGGAAGAGGGAGGGAGGGGTGTCAGGTTCTGGGTGGTTTCAGTTTGGACTGGCTGGTAGCGTGGCTGGCTGAGTAGGTAAGAGACGGATATACCTGGGTTCAGATCCTTTCCTGCCATTGCTAACAGGGAGACTTTAGCCAAATTACTTCACCTCCATGATTTTGCTTGTCTTTAAGATGTGCCTGATGGTCGTGTGACTTAGGAGGGTTACATGAGTTGCTGCGTGTAAATGCCTGGCACACTGTGGGGGTGCAGGAAACAGCAGCTCTTGTTATGTAGGTGCTAATACCATATGTGTGTGCTGTATAACCTTCCTACCTTAGGAAGGGGCTTTTGCTGTCCCCTGGGCTCAACACATTGTGTCTAAAAGGGAGGGATATAGGGTTGTAAAGAAGATATTGTAGCCTTGAAGAGGGGATGGGATTTGGAGAAAATGAACATTTGACACTTATTTTTTATTATTTGTAGAGCTAAGGCCATTTAACTTTCAGGAACACTAAAATGGAAACTATTTAGCCAGTGTTTATATAGATTTACTAACAGTTTACATGTTTGGGATGGTTAGTGATGAAGAGCCATAAGTTGTTGAATTTTAAGACATCCGGCAAGAGGCATAAGTCATTGAATTTTAAGACATCTAGTATCTCACTCTTTTACCACTTACAAGAAGCAGACCTGCGTGTGAAAACATGCCCACCTGACCAGCAGTGTCAGTGGCAGAGTCACCGGGTACCACTTGCCCGCTGTCAGGGACCACTGGGGCACATGGGTCTAGCAAGAACAAGTTGACAAATTCCCATTTCCTGTTACCTTCCTGATAAGGTTACTAGAATACAGGTCGGGGAGTGGGGCAGATGCAGCAAGGACTCTGTCCAATCATCTCGGGATGTCCTTGAGGACCAAAGGAAATCTGGGCTGACACAGGTTGATCTGTAGCTAGTCATCAACTGTACCCTGAAGGGGGATTACAGTCAGATTCAAGAATAGCTTCTCTCCTGAAGTATCACGGTCGAGCTCAGGTTGAGGGTGATCAGGCCTGTGATTGTTTATTGAACGTTTATGATGGGCTGTGTCTCCTCCAAAATGGCGGCCAAAGTGCTTTGCTCAACACATGGGAGGCCCTCTCACACTCTGTTGGGTTGACCACAAATTGAATTCGTCTGGATAGGACTGTACAAGGGAGAGGGATAAACCAGACCACTGTACCTTGGACCTACTCTTCAGGTAAAAACTCGTTCAACGAGGTTAGAGAACTTGTTCAGGGTCAAACGGTCTATATATGAGTTTGAAGCCCGTGTTCCTTTCATCCCAGCTGTTTAAATTCAGCCTAGTCTAGATGTGGCTTCACAGTAACACAGATGTAAAGGCTTAGGGTCTTAGGAGTTTGACCATCAACATGGGATTCACCTGGTTCTTTGTGGGAAAGTTGTCACATTGCTGATGGGCAGAAACCAAGGGACAGAGAAGCTTTAGCTTGGAGACTTGGAAACAACGCATTAAGGGGAAGAGGGTTCATTTATTCAGCCAGTCACTCAGCCCCTCTCCTGTGCCAGGCCTGACTGGAGCACTGAGGGTACAGAGGTGAAGGTCCCACAGCCTGGTGTGCAGATGGTGACAATTCATGTGAGTGGTTTCATTAAAAAGCAAAACAGATCCCACCCCTCCCTTGCCTAGAACACTCCATTGGCTTCTCACGGCACCTTCCTCAGATCTGATCTTCCCAGGCTGCTTTCTCAGCATTTAGATCTTAATTTAGAATGCCTCTCTAAGCTTTCAAGTAGAGCAGTCCTCTCTAACCTGAATTTTAATGTAGCCTCCCTTTGCCCCATTGCTGGATCTCTTGCCACTGATTTTAATTTTATTCAGCATACTTATCATCGGAAGCTACTCCTGTTTGCTTCCTTTGTGGCCGTCTCCCCTGCCAAATGTGCTGGCAATTTTGCCTGACATGTTCATAGGCGTACCCCACATCTCCAGCACCGTGCCCAGTAGTACGCAGCAGGTGTTCAATAAATAGCCATTAAATAAACGAATGCACAGGAAAGGAGTTACCAATCTGGGCACAATGACAAGCAGGCTGTTAGTCCTTGCTTGGTGGGGATTGGGAGGGGAGGAGGCAAGAGGGTGGGATCCCAGAGTGGTGGGTACTGTAATCCCCAGTTCACAGCGTGGGAAGCAGCTTGTGTTTCCTTGCTCCAGTGACACAGCTGTCAGGCAGAGAAGCAGGATCTGTACATTTGTGTGCAGCTTCAAAGCCCAGGTCTTCTCCAGGAAGTCAGTTTTGCTTGATCCTGGCTGTATACTGGAACCACCTGATGTTCAGTCTCTATGCCAAGCAAGCTCCCCAGGGGATTCTAACAGGATGGAGAACCACCACCCTAGGCCCTGGTGCTTCTCTGGTCTGTGGAAGGGTGAGTGTTGTCACAGAAATGGCACAACAGTGCCTGGGAGTGGAGGAAGAAGGCTTCCTGAAGAAGGCACTGGGGTTTGTCTTAGAAGGGCGGGTAGGAACCTGCCGGGCAGCTGTTGGAGAAGGTTTGAGGCCGAGGGGCTGGTCTCTGCAAAGGCTTGGAGACATGAACCATCCTGGTCTGGTGTGGACAAGGAGCAGGGCAGCGGGGCAGGCAGGGTGCGGATGGATTCCTTGAATAGTGTTGCATTGAGGAGAGTGTTGACCAACGCATTTGGACTTCTCTGCCTTGTCTGTCATGGTCTAACCCATCTCTTTTCTGGATGTGGTTTCTTTTTTTTTTTTTTTCCTTTTCTGTTTTTTTTTTTTTTTTTTGAGACTGAGTCTCGCCCTGTCACCCAGGCTGGAGTGCAGTGGCGCAATCTTGGCTCACTGCAACCTCCACCTCCTGGGTTCAAGTGATTCTCCTGCCTCAGCCTCCCGAGTAGCTGGAACCACAGGTGCACCCCACCACTCCCAGCTGATTTGTGTATTTTTTAGTTGAGACAAGGTTTCAGCATGTTGGCCAGGCTGGTCTCGAACTCCTGACCTGAGATGATCTGCCTGCCTTGGCCTCCCAAGTGCTGGGATTACAGGCGTGAGCCACTGCGACCAGCAGGATGTGGTTTCTTGAGGATCCTTTCAGGGCTTTGGCCTCTCCCAGCTCCTTTCCCACTATTATTAGGGTCACAGAGAAGGATGTCAAGACTGGGATTGACCCATGAAGGCTTTTTGGATGAAATCAGCTGGATATTGGCTGGGTCACTTTGTTAAAGACCGGAACCTGCTGCGGGAAGCCTGTGCCTGTTTGGATATCAGAGCCCACAGGCATGGGACCCGGGCCCACCAGTTGGGCCCTATTTGCCGTGGAAGCACTTGGGCTGTGGGGTCAAATGGTCCCATGCCCTGATCTTGGCCTTGCCACTTGCTGGCTGCATGAACATGAGCACGTCTTGTCACCTGTCCCAGTATCAGTCTCTCCATTCTGGGCGGAAGGATTTTCTCACAGACAAGGACTAAGTGTGCTCCTGTAGGCTCAGGACTGGGGGAGAGCCTGTACATGATACAGGAGATGCTCGATCAGGTTCTCTCCCCGTCCAAGTCCTGCTTCCCGTGGATTTAAGGGGCTGTGAAGGGCCTGACCGCTGTGCGGAGTTAGGCCCAAGGCCTGCCAGTGGAGCTGTAAGGCCTTTAAAGAGCTAAGAGTTGTGTTTTAGAAAGACCGCCTGGGGCAGTGTGGAAATGCCATGGTTGAGGGAGGGAGTTGACTGAAGCAGCTCCATCTAGTGCAGAGCTTCTCAAGCGAGGGTGCATCTGAGTATCTGGAGGAGCTGTGAAAGCACGTGTTGCTAGGCCCCACTCTGTGAGAGTTTAGTTTGTTTGTTGTGTTTTGAGATGGAGTCTTGCTCTTGTTGCCCAGGCAGGAGTGCAATGATGCCATCTTGGCTCACTGCTACCTCAGCCTTCCTGGGTTCAAGCAGTTCTCCTGCTTCAGCCTCCCCAGTAGCTGGGATTACAGGTGCCTGCCACCATGTCTGGCTAATTTTTTTTTTTTTTCTTTTTTTTTGTATTTTTAGTAGAGATGGGGTTTCACTATGTTGGCCAGGCTGGTCTCAAACTCCTGACCTCATGATCCGCCCACCTCGGCCTCCCAAAGTGCTGGGATTACAGGTGTGAGCCCAGCTGAGAGTCTGATTTTCTAACAGATTCTCAGGCGTCGCTGTTGCTGCTGCTGCTAATGTTTGTAAAGTGGTTAGTCAGATAGATACAGGGCCCTCGCCCGGGGTGCTGCTGGGTTTAAACTTTAGATCTTCTACTTGTAGCTAGCTATGTGGCCTTGGCGGGGTCCTCTACCCTGTGTGAACCTTAGTTTCCTTATCTGTAAATTGGAATGCTGGCTACTTCCTAGGATGTTGTAAGAATCCCATTATTTAACGTGTGTAATCCCTCAGCACAGTGCCTGCAGTCAGCATTTAATAGAGGATCGTTTTATTATTTTATTAATACCAGTGAGGAGGCTGTTGCAGAAGTCCAACGGAGAGATGAAAGAGAGGCTGAACTAGGCCTGTGGCTGAGGGATGGAGGGCATCTGTTTTCTCAGTGGTTCAAAGCCTGTGATCCTCCCTCATTGGAGAGAACATGTTGCTTCCTTCCACAGCGGGAACTTGCTGAGAACCTGCCTGCTGGGTGCCTGTGCAGCCTCTAGAGGGCAGTGGAGCCAAGGCTGCGGATGGAGCATTGTGTGCCCTCTGGGTTGGGGCTGGTCTGTGCTTTCAGCCTTTATTCCCTGTTCTGAAACCCAATTGTGTATTTGCATTGGACTGTCCCCTCCTCCTTGCTCTGTGTACTTGCTGATGCTTTTTGGAAAACACATCACAGGGCACCTCTGATTTCCTGCTCGTCTTGTAGCCTAGGATTAGCAGTAGCTGAAGCGTGCTGCTTTCTGGCAGTTGTGTTTATTTCTCAAGGGCACAGGCAGTACAGATCATGGGGGCCTGCTCCCTGCTCCCAGCAGCTCAGCTGAGCCTAGGATGAACCACAGTTGCTCTTACGCCAGTTCAAAACTTGGGGCCTGTTCCATCTTGCATTCCTCCCCCACTTCCCAGTCCTCACCCATACCCTTTGATCCTGTGAGTGGAGAAATGAAGAGAACTCCAAATCCTTAATCCATTTTGAAGGCTGGCTGGAAGCAGGGCTTTCTATGGGCCTGGTAAGCAGCCCTGGTTGAATCATTTTAGAGAAGGGCAGGTGTTCTTTCAAGGTTATAGAAAGAAAGGAAAAAAAAAAAAACAGAAGCACATTTATAATATTGGACAGTGTACCTTGTCTCAAGCCCTGTACATTTACTTTATTCCATAATAACAATAAAAGGTACTAGTGACAGCAGTGTCCACTCACCGATTGTGCGGTATGAGCCAGGTACAATGCTAAGTGATTTTCATGTGTTAACTCTTCTAACCCTAGTAACTGCCCATGAGATTGTTAATCCTGCAGAAACTGAGGCTCAGGAAGGTCACAGTAACACACATAGGGCCAAAGAACGGTGCTATTAGAAATTCAAACCAGTGTGTCTGACTCCAACTTGCTAAAAACCTGCCTGCTGTCCAGACTCCTTCCTCCAGAATCACTGGGCATGGTTGACTCCATTTTTAGCCCAGCTCTTTCCAAAAGACATTAGACATTAGAAAGGAGAAGGCCATGGCTTCTACAAAACAGCATTCACGATCCTGTCGCGTAAGATTCAGCTCAGAGCAGGGATTCAGAGCCAGATTGCCTGGGTTCAAGTCCTGGCTCTGCGACTTACCATCTTTGCAACCTTGGGCAAATTCTTTGATGTCTGAGCCTTAGTTTTTTCATTTGTAAAATGGGGGATGATAGTAGCCACCTCATTGGTTTTCTCTGAGGGTTAAATGGGTTAATATAGGTAAAGTGCTTAGATTAGTGCTGGGCACTAAGGAATACCTCAGTAGATGGTAGCTATTGTCATCATCATCATTATTCTTAACCATTATGCTGTATGCACCCATATATTCTTAGTGCCTGACATATATTAGGCATTGGTGAATATTGAATAAAATGATCCTTTGGATTCAGAATTTTTTTTTTTTTTTGAGTTTTGGAGGGTACCAGGAGCTAGCTTGATGTAAAAATGAATCAATGTTAGACCCTGTCCTCAGGACTTGTCAGTCTGGTTGGAGAGGCCAGGCATGGGTGTGATTACGGTAAAGGGCAGAAACATACCATGGCGGTCCTGATGTGGGCAAAAGCACTTTTGGACTGGGGTGCAGGCCATGGGCCGGCTTCAGAGGAGGTGGCTTTGGAATTAGACCTCGTAAGGTGGGAGGAGGAGAAGGAGGGGAAGAGTGGGTTGGACCAGAGAATTCAGGCTTCTGTTGGGCCTCATATACCAACAAGTTCACAAACGAACGTTGAGTCAGATTGAGTTTTTATTCTTTCAGCAAATATTCATCCAGCATGGTTGGAATCAGGCACTGAGACATCGGGTGGCTTTGAACTGGGCCCTGCCCTCAAGTGCCCTGGGTGTAATGGGACAACAGCCAAGGAGACAGGTGATGGTTATTCAGTGTGATGAGGGGCAGTATTGACTTGGAGCCTCTTAGATGTGGGTGAGAGACACCCGAGTCAGACTGGCTTAAGCAGAAAGGAAATTCACACTGGCTCATTTACCCGAAATATATTCAAGTGTGGCTGGATTCGGGGGTCTCAAAATATGTCTTTAGGAAACTCCTTCCCTCTTTCCCCTGCTTTTCTCTGTGTTGGCTTCACTCTTTGGCAGATTGTCTCTTTGCAGTGTCACAGGTGGCACAGGTGGCGTCCAGCAGCTCCTGGCTTCCAAGTTACCAGCTTAGGGAACCCCAGCAGAAGGAGGATGCCTCTTGATCAGTAGTTTACTCTGGCGTTGTGGAATTGAGTATCATAGGACATTGTCAGTCATATGCATTCACCGTGGCTGCAGGGATTGCCTGCCCACCCCTGCGAGGAGCACAGAGATACAGGGCATATTAGTTTTGCCCAAATCACATGGGCTGAGGTGGGTGGTGGGGGGAGGAAACTGTTATTTCACAAAGAAAATTCAGATGCTGTCACCAGGCAAAACCCACAAATGTCCACTACAGCTACTGCCATGGAACAGAATAATTCACCATTAAGCACCTGGCTTAGGACCCCAGTTCCCAGGGATGGAATCTCAACTCCACCATTTACAAGTTGTGTGACCGTGGCTGGGTCACTTCACCAGTCAGCCTGAGTCTCAGTGTCCCATCTGCACAAAGGGAGTGATGGCCCACATCGCCAGCTTCAATCACCATGAAAGCACCTTGCAGAGAGTCCAAGCAGGCTCAGGCAGGTGGCGCTGCAGTTTGGTGTGGCATGAACTATGTCGTCTCTGGCCTGTTATCCAGCCAGTTCCAGGGCAGCTGTCTGCAGAGAGCAGCCGGATGTAGCACAAAGAGCCAGGCTGTCCTGGGTTCAAAGCCTGAACCTCCCACTTAGGAGCTACACGTTCCTCCTCCATGATGATCACCTTTCCTGCCTCCCAGGGTAGTTGGAAGTGTCAAGGGGACATGTAGACAGCCTGGTACACTGTTCTGTGAGTGGTGATAGCTGTGTTCATAGTACAGTTACTCCACAGCACGCCAGGAGTCCAGATGTGAATCGAACAGGACAGACCCCGTACTCTGTGAACAAAAGCCCATCTTTCTGGGTAAAGGGTACATTTGGCCAGCAGCCAAGGGCCCCGGGAAGGCTTTGTGCAGCCCGGCCCTTCCCTCCTTCAGTTCAGCGTGGGGTGGGTACAGCCTCACGGAGGTTCATGTGTCACTATTAATTATCCCTCAGGCTCTTTTATCAGCCTGTCTCTCATTCCCACCACAAGGCTGTCAGCCAGACAGTTGGAACAGAATCTCATCTGGAGTGTGTTTGCTCTTCTCCCCCATCGCTGGCAGAGATCTGGGATCAGCTCTGCATTAGGACAAGTTGTAAGTAAACACACATTTGCTCAAATGTGGCCCTCCTCCCATTCTGTCGCCTTATCTTGAATTTGGGCAGCTTCAGATCAGGGAGCCAGAGTGTTTGGAAAAGACCTGAAAGTCATTTAATTCAGCCTACCCACTTTACAGAAGAGTAAATGGAAAATTGGAGGTTACATTGCTCATGTTTATATGAACTACTGAGGATACAGAAAGAGCTGGAAATCAGGTCTTCCGACTGTTAGTCCAAAACTTTTCCCACAAAAACCTGGCGCTTCATTCCAGTAACACATATTGAACATCTGCTAGTATATTCCAGGCCCTATTCTAGGCACTATAAAAACAGAGTTGAATAAGAAACAATCTCTGCCCTTGAAATGCCTAGTTTCCATTCATTCAGCCATCCATTTGTACATTCATGTTTCTGTCCATGCAATCACCAATGTGGTGTTTGTCTTATCTGTTCATCTCACTACCCATCCATCCCCCTATTCATCCTTTACTCATTTTTCCATCTGTCTCCTCTCTCCATCCATCCATGAATACATCTGTTTATCTCTGTATTCATCCAGCCATCAGTGTGTCTGTAAGGCCCTAAGTCCTAGGCTGTGCTGGGATGGAGATAAGTATGAAACAATCTTTGCTGTTTAGGCTTTTACATCTAGTGGGGACAGATGCAGAAATCTGCCTCAAAGGATGTATAAAAGGCTCTCGTACACAAAAAAGGACTTGCAATTCTGCCTCTTATTTCTGTGAAGGCTTCATTCTAAGGGTTAAACTAGTGCTGCATCTGGGTGGGAGTTTCCCAGTGGGGAAGATGGGGAAGAACCTTCTAGGCTGAGGTAACAACAGGAGCAAAGACGTGAGGGTGTCCGGTGGGTGTAGGAGGAAGAGGAGTTTTGTGCCATTTCATGACTCCTTCAAGGAGCAAACTGGTCAGTTTTAGTCAAGAGGGGTTGTCAAAGCCTATTTGGAGAGGACCTTGAATCCCAGAGCCAGAATGCCACGCTGTGGGCGTTTGGGAGGCACTGTAGGGTTTTCAGCAGGAAGTGACATAGGTAGGTGAGCATTTCCCAGAGAGGCCACTCCAGGCAGTAGGATTAGAGACAGAGGAACTCAAGTGTGAGGAGTGTTTAGAGCCTGTCCTGACAGCCTTAGGACGGTTGACATCCTGCCTGAATCAAGGTGTCCATAGCAGAGATGGGGCCTGCAGGGTGGGGTTTGAGCGACATGTGGAGAAAGTTAGTAGAACTTGAATGGTGATGTCAGAGATGTCTGACTGGGGCTGGAGGGATGGAGGGAGGAAGTATAGATGACAATGCCATTTGCTTAGCTGAAGACCACAGGAGAAAGAGGGTTGTAGGGGATGCTGGAACAGTAATGCATTCAGTTTTAGACGAGCTGCATGTGAGGTGTCTGTGGGATCGCTGGGGAGACATTTAGGACACAGTTAATTATAGGATCTGGAGCTTGTGAGAGGTGGGGCTGGGGAGAGCCAGTAAGACATCTGGAGTGTAGAGAGTGCGGATTGCACGCAGAGCAGAGCAAGCAGAGGCAAAGCTGGAGTGGAGGCCCGGCATGGACCTTCTGGACTGCGGCAGGCTGTCCCAGGGAGGGAGGAGAGAGGAGTGTGTGAATTTTGATAATTGTACTGTGGTTATGTACACTGTTGACATTAGAGGGATCTGAGGGAAGGGTATTTGGAAATCATGTGTGTTGTCTTTGCAACACTTCTGTAAGTGTAAGATTATTTCAAAATAAAGGTAAAAAACAAAAACAAACAGAAGTGATTGTACTGGGTGCAGCAGTGCCTCCTTTACTCATGTGTTATGTTTTCAAATGCCTTTTTGATGTACATATTGACATACAATAAACTACACATATTTAAAGTGTATGATAAGCATACGATAGTTTGATAAGTTTTTACATACGTATTTTCTTATGAAACCCATCACTGCAGTCAGGGTAGTGAATATACCTGTCATCCACAGACAATTCCTCATGTCCCCTTGTCATTTCTTTCTGTGCCTGCACCGCTCCCTGCAATAGACAACTGCTATCTGCTTTGCGTCACTGTAGGTTAGTTTGTCTAGAGTTTCGTATAAATGGAACCATATAGCATGTACTGTTTTTTAAATTATTACTTTAAAAATTGAGGTGAAATATATATTTAGTTTACCATCTTTACCATTTTAAAGTGTCTAGTTCAGTGGTAATAAATAGATTTATAAGGCCGGGCACAATGGCTCATGCCTGTAATCCCAGCACTTAGGGAGGCCAAGATGGGCAGGTCACCTGAGATCAGGAGTTTGAGACCAGCCTGGTCAACATGGTGAAACCCCGTCTCTACTAAAAATACAAAAATTAGCCAGGCGTGGTAGAGTGTGCCTGTAATCCCAGCTACTCAAGAGGCTGAGGCAGGAGAATCGCTTGAACCCGGGAGGCAGAGGTTGCAGTGAGCTGAGATCGCGCCACTGTACTCCAGCCTGGGTAACAGACCAAGGCTCCGTCTCAAAAAATTTTTTTTAAAAATTATAAACATAAGATAAAGACAGTTATAGGTATATTTTCTCCCATCATCACCTCTCTTCCTTCCCCTTCCCGGCCTCTGGTAACAACCAATCTACTCTCTCTCTTCATGAGATCCACTTTTTTTAGCTCCTGCATGTGAGTGAGAACATGCAATATTTATCTGTCTGTGCTTGGCTTATTTCACTTACCATAATGACCTCTAATTTCATATATATATGTTGCTGCAAATGATAGGATTTCATTCTTTTTTATGGCTGAATATTACTCTGTAGTGTATTTTTGGTGGAATCTTTAAATTTTTTCTAGGTTTAAGATCATGTCCTTTGCAGACAAGGCTAATTTGATATCTTCCTTTCAGATTTGGATGCCTTTTACTTCTTCTTCTTGCCTAATTGCTCTGACCCAGCATGTACTCTTTTGTCTTGCTTCATTCAGTCAGCATAATTATTTTGAGATTCATCCATGTTGTTTCTTGCAAAAGTAGTTCATTTTTATTTCTGCAAAGTATTCCATTGAATGGATATATCATAATTTGTTTATCCATTTAGCTGTTGGTGGCCATTTGTTTCCAATTTGGGGCTGTTACAAACAGCTTCTATGAACATTTGTGTATAAGTCTTGGTATGGATATATATTTCCTTTTCTCCTGGGCAAACACCTAGGAGTGTGATGGCTACAACATACGGTAAGTGTATGTTTATCTTTACCACCATGAGAGTGCCATTTCCCCCACACCTTCACCAACACTTGTTATAGCCAGTCTTTTTATTGAAGCCATCCTGATGGGCATGTAATGGTATCTCACTGTGGTTTTAATTTGCATTTTTCTAATGACTTACATTGTAGAGCATTTCTTCATGTGCTTATTTGCCATCTGTATGTCTTCTTTGGTGAAATGCCTATTAAAATATTTTGACTGTTTTTAAAAACTAGCTTGTTTGTTTTCTTATTGTTGAGTTTTGAGAGTTCTTTGTTTATTCTGAATATAAATGCTTAATCAGATATATTCTTCACGAATATTTTCTCCCTGTCTGTGGCTTGTCATTTTATTTTTTAAAAAGTGTCTTTCAAGGTGCAGAAGTATCTAATTTTGATGAAGTCCAATTTATTGAGATCCAGAATGCACAAGGAACTCATGTACAGGAACTTTGTTCTTTTATGGATCATGCTTTTGGTGTCAGATATAAAAAAATCTTTGGTATGATATTCAAGGCCAAATTTTTTTTCTATGTTTTCTTCCAGAAGTTTTATAGTTTTAGGCTTTACATTTAGGTCTATGATCCCCATTGTTTAGTTAATATATATATATATATTTTTTTTCTTTTTGAGACAGAGTCTTGGTCTGTCGCCCAGGCTGGAGTGCAGTGGCTCGATCTCAGCTCACTTCAAGCTCCGCCTCCTAGGTTCACGCCATTCTCCTGCCTCAGCCTCCCAAATAGCTGGGACTACAGGCACCCGCCACCACGCCTGGCTAATTTTTTATATTTTTTTTAGTAGAGACGGGATTTCACCATGTTAGCCAGGATGGTCTTGATCTCCTGACCTCGTGTTCCGCCCGCCTTGGCCTCCCAAAGTGCTGGAATTACAGGCATGAGCCACCGCGGCTGGCCTAGTTAATTTTTTATAGATGATTGCAAGTATGTATCCAAGTTTGTCTTTGTGCATATGGATATCCAGTTGTCCTAACACCATTTGTTGAGAAGGCTATCTTTTGTCTACTGCATTTCCTTTGCAATTTTGTCAAAAATTCAAATATGTGTGGGTTTGTTTTTTGACCCTTTCTTCTGTTTCACTGATCTATGTGGCTATTTTGATGCTGATGCTATGCTGCCTTGATTAATGTAACTTTATGATTCTTGAAATCTGGAGTCCTAACCCTTCAACTTTGTTCTTCTTTTTCAGAGGGGTGTGTGTGTGTACGTGTGTGTGTGTGTGTGTGTGAATTCTAGCTTCTTTGCATCTCCCTATGACCTTTATAATTAGCTTGCCAATTTGTACAGAAAAGCTTCCTGATACTTTAACTGGGATTGTGTTGAATATATGCAACAATTTGGGGAGAATTGGTATGTTAATAATATTGACTCTTCTTTTAAAAGTTGATTTATAGTATTTGTACATATTTATGGGGTTCATGTGATATTTTTGATAGGTACAGGAGGCGGAGAAATTCCCGGCAGAAAAGGGCAGGCTCCCTGGCAAGGGCCCCACCCTCAAGCCTGGAATCGTGGCCCAAAGTGAGAACTTTACATCCCTGTTTTCCTGCTTGAATGTTGCCTTTTCCAAAACCACCCCTGGCCTACCCTGCACCCCCGTCCCGTATCCATAAAAAACCCAGGCTTCACTGGCAGAGAGCAGAGAAAGGGAGAAGAGAAGAAGCAGCTGCACATCAGAGAGAAGCAGTTTGACTTCAGAAGGACAGCTTGATAGTGGGACTTTGGAGAAAAACGCCTTCCTGCTCCATCCCCTTTCCAGCTCCCCTTCCCACGGACAGCCACTTCCATTGGCAATAAAATCCTCCATATTCACCGCCCTTCAATTTGTTTGTGCAACCTCATTTTTCCTGGATGCTGAATAAGAGCTCAGGTGCTGTGGGTGTGAACACTAAAGGCTGTCACACTGACCCTCTGCCCTCACTGGTGGAGAGCAACCACCTGATATGAAAAGGCAGAGGGCCCACTGAGCTGTTTAACACTTAAGCTGTCTGTGGATGGCAAAGCTAAAAGAGCACACTGTGACACACGCCCTCTGGGGCTTCAGGGACCACAAGTACTCCCCACTCGATGCTGCCTTGGGCCTGCACGGTGTTTTTCTCCTGCCGGCACCCAGAAGCACTCACCTTGGCTCCTGCACCTGATCACCTGCATGCTGCCCCTCCCATGAGGGGTGGAGAGCTGCAGGCTGAGTAAGTGAGGCACCCCGTCATGAGACCTGCAAAGGGGTCAGGGAAAATTTCCTGTTTCATTTTGTGATATGCATAGACTGTTTAATGATCAAATGAGGGTATTTGGGGTATCCATCCCCTCGAGTATTTATCATTTCTGTGGCTTGGGAACATTTCAAGTCCTCTCTTCAAGCTATTTTGAAATATAAAACACATTGGTAACTGTAGTCACCCTACTCTGCTATCAAACATTAGAACTTCTTCTTTCTATAAAACTATATGTTTGTACCCATTAACCAACCTCTCTTTATCCCCCCCTGCACTACACATACCCGTCCTAGTCTCTAGTATCTATCATTCTATTCTCTACCTCCATGAGATTAACTATTTTAGCTCTTACATTTGACTGAGAATATGTGATATTTGTCTCTCTGTGCCTGGCTTATTTCACTTAACAAAATGACCTTCAGTTCTATCCATGTTGCTGCAAATGATATGATTTCATTTTTTATGACCAAATAGTATTCCATTGTGTATATATACCACATTTTCTTTATTCGTTTGTCTACTGATGGATACTTAGGTTAATTCTATATCTTTGCTATTGTAAATAATGCTTCACTAAGCATGGAGTGCAGGTATCCTTTTGATATACTGATTTCTTTTCTTTTCCTTTGGATAAATACCCAGTAGTGGGATTGCTAGACTGTATGGCATTTCTGTTTTTAGTTTTTTGAGAAATCCCCATACACTTTTCCATAGTGGCTGGTCTATTTTATGTTCCCACCAACAGTGTATAAAAAGTTCCCTTTTCTCTACATCCTCACCGTCATCTGTTACTTTTTGTCATTTAGTAATAGCCATTCTGACTGGGCTAGGAGAATATCTCATTGTGGTTTTGATTTGCATTTCCCTAATGATTAGTTATGTTGGGTGTTTTTTAATATACCTGTTGACCATTTGTAAATGTCTATTTATGTCCTTTGTCCTCTTAATGTTAATGGAATTTTTTATTTTTTTACTGTTGAGTTGTTTGAGTTCCTTGCACATTCTGGATATTCGTCTCTTGTCAGATGGACAGTTTGCATATATTTTAATCCCATTCTGTGGGTTGTCTCTTCACTTTGTTGGTTGTTTTCTATGCAGAAGCTTTTTAGTTTAATGTAGTCCCATTTGTCTATTTTTATTTTTGTTGCCTATGCTTTTGAGATCTTAGGCACAAAAATTTCTGTCTAGACCAATATCCTGAAGTGTTTCCCCTATATGTTTTCTTCTAGCAGTTTTATAGTTTTGGGTCTTATGTTTAAGTCTTTAATCCATCTCGCGTTGATTTTTGTGTATGGTGAGAGATGGGTCCAGTTTCATTCTTCTGCATATGTATATCCAGTTTTCCCAGCACCAGTTATTGAATAGGGTGTCCTTTCCCCAGTGTATGTTCTTGGCATCTTTGTCAAAAATCAGTTGGCTGTAAATACGTGGATTTATTTCTGGGTTCTGTATCCTGTGATAATTCTTAACCAATAACAAGGTCTATCTCCAGGTTTATGGTTGTCTTTTTTAATACTTTAAATATATTGCTCCATTGTTTGTCTTCTTTGCTTGCATTGCTTCTGATGCAAACGTTGTGTTATCTTCATCTTTATCCTACTCTATATGTGACATTTTCCCCTCTATTTTAAGATTTTCTTTATCACTGGTTTTGAGCAATTTTATTATGATGTGTCTTGGTGTAGTTTTTATTGATGTTTCTTGTTCTTAGAGTTTATTGAGCTTCTTGGATCTATGGGTTTATAATTTTCATCAAATCTAGAAAATTTAGGAGTTATTTCTTCAAATATTTTTCTGTGTATTCTTTTCTTCAGAAACTTCAATTGCATGTATATTAGGTTGTTTGAAGTTGTTCCATGGTTTACTGGCATTCCTTACATTTTTAATACCATTTTTCCTTTCTGTGATTTATTTTGGATAGTTTCTATTGCTGTGTCTTTAAGTTCACTAATATTTTTTCCTGCAATGACTAATCTGCTGTTAATCCTATCTAGTATATTTTCCATTTCAAACATTGTAGTTTTCATCTCTAAAAATTCAATTTGGGTCTATAAAAATATATCTTCCGTGTGTCTGGTTAACTTTTTAAAAATATGGAATATTTTCAAAATATTATAATAACATAATACAATACGCTAAAATATAGTAACGTAATGTCCTTCTTTGCTCATTCTGATATTCATGTTAGTTCTAGATTGGTTATGATTGATTTTTGCCTTATTATGGGTTATGTTTTCCTGCTCTTTTTTATGTCTATTAGTCTCTTATTGGATGTCATGCATTGTGAATTTTTCCTTGTGTTGCTAGCTATTTTAGTATTCCTAAAAATGTTCCTGAACTTTGTTTTAAAAAGCAGTTAAATCATTTGAAAACAGTTTATTTTTCGTGTCTTGCTTTGAAGATGACTTGTACAAGACCATAGCTATATGTAGGCTAGTTATCCCTCACTATGAAGGCAAGCCTCTGAGTACTCTACTGAATGCCCTGTGGATCTTGAGGCTTTACAATCTGGCTGGTAGGAACAGGCACTATTCCTGGCCCTCAGAACCTGAAGCTGTTCCCTCAAATGCCCTTGAATGTTTTTTTCCCCTGGCCTTGGATAATGCATGTACTGCTCAGTGCTTTGCTGAATACTCTGGGGAACTCGTCAGAGAGCTCCAGAGTTCTCTGTGTAGCTGTATACTCTTTAGAATCTGCCCTGCACACTGCAGACACCTTAGTATCTACAAAGTTCTGTCCCCCAACTCAGATTTGGCAGACCTCTGCCTTGCTTTCCTCTCCCTCCCTGCCCTACCGCCTGGACACGCCAGGCAGCGAGGCAGGGCAGCTGTAGGCTCACTTTGTTTGTTTTCTGTCTCACAGGGATTATTATCATTTGTTGCCTGATGACCACTGGCCTGAAAACTGTTTTTTCACGTATTTTTTTTTTCTGGCCTTTTGGTTATGTCAGGTAAGAGAGTAAATCCATACCCTGTGAAACCATCTTGCTAGAAGTAGAAGTGTTGCCTTTTTAATATATTATTTTTCCTTCAAAATCCACATTAGAAGGAACCTTCCTCTGTAACAACAACCGACAACTTGACAAAGTGTGTTCCCATTGTCCTGTGATTGCTCTGCTTTTCAAAGTAAGCCTGCGGGGTGGGTGTCATGTCGTCCCCATTTTACAGATGAGGGGACAGAACCTCAGAGAGGTGAAGAGACTTGTCCAAGGTCACACAGCCTATAAAGGCAGAGCCAGGATTGAACCCACGTCCCCATTATACTTGTAGTTCCCACAGGGGAGACAGAACCACATGAAGGGTTGGCATTACTATATATTTTTTGGGAGAGGCCAATACATGTGGGCTCAGAGAGTAATATTTCAAGGCCTACAGGGCTAATGAGCCCTAGGAGTTTGTGGAGAGTCAGAGATCTCCAGGAGTTGTTTTCCTAATGCGCTGCCGCCATACCCAACCCCTTCAGATAAAGGAGTGTGCCTTCTACCTCGTGCATCCTTCCAGACAGGAGAGCTGGGCTTTTTGCCAGAGCTGTAGACCTGGGGGTCTGGAACTTGGTTTGGCTTTATGGGCATTCATGAAAAGTGGAGAAGAGGGATTAGCGAAGAGGTAATGGATAAGGAGTACTGGTTGCTCAAGTTGGGGAGGTCAGGGAGGTGAAGGGAGGGAGAAGGGAGTACCAGAAAGCCAGTGGGTAGGCTTGCAGGAGCTGTGGGTGGATGGCGTGGCCCCGGGGGACAGGAGCTAGGTCCAGCCGGTTCCCACTATCTTCTGGCTTGTAGGATTATCTCTGCTCCTCCCCCTTTCTCTCAGTGAGAAAGGTGGGAAATAAAATAATGAAGCGTGAGTAGGTGAGGTGTGAGGGAGACAGCTTGCCAGGGTGGGCAGCACAGATGACTGGTGGGTGGGGAGGGAGGTGGTGGGAGGTTAATGTGCAGATCCTCAGATCTCCGAGAAACAGGGTGGAGGGGAGTCAGTCTGGTGTGCAGAGTTGCAGGTGGGGGCACTGGTGGGTGATACCCGAGGCACAGGTGTTTCCTGGGAAGAAGGGGATGTGGTCTTTTCTTGGCTATGGAGGAGATTTTGAAATGTGCTTGGGTAATTTATTTTTAGTGAAATTTCCTTCTGACTGGGTTATTTAAAGTGTAGAATAGAATGGAACATAATAGCTACCATTTATTAAGTATCTACTGTATGCTTGGAATGCATTTCACGTGCATCAACCCACTTCATATCACATTTACCCTGTGAGGTAGGTTCTGTTACTAATTCCATTTACAGGCGAGGAGTCTGTGTCTCAGGGATATGGTGGCTAGTTCAAGCCCCCGCTGCATTTTATTTTATTTTATTTATTTGAGATGAGAATGATGTTCAGGAGGGAGTCGGAGCCTGCTTCAGTGGAAATCATCCAGTAGTTTTTATGGTTTTGTTTCTTCCCAGGGCCTACTCTTCCACTTAGCAAATTTGGAACTGGAACATGAGGTGGGATGGGGGCTTGGGAAAGAAAACAACGATTAAAGACACAATGGATGCCCAAGAGAAAAGGAAACTTAATTGTACATTTTCATAATAACCCTGTTTGATAACCATTGAGAGAACTCCAAATATTTTGTCCATCTAAGAGCAACCCTCTGTCTTCAGGGAAACAGGAGCTGCATCCCCAGCACTGCCTCCCTGCCTGGGGTTGGGCATTTGACCCTAGCTGTGCCAATCATAGCATTCCACCTCCACAGCAATAGTAATTGGTCCAGGCATGAGCACATGACTCAAACCAGGCCAATCACATCCTTTTCTGAGATTTTTTTTATTTAAAATTGGAGCTCATAACCCTATTTACCCCTTTAGTAAAGGGTAATGGTAGGTCTTCCCAGATCATCTGACAGATACATTCTTAACCTTGTGGAGACACTGACTTGAACAAATTAAACAGATATGCCAATAAAGTAAAGAAAAGATGGGCAGTTTCTCTTTCTCCCTTCCAAAAGCTCCGATTTCTGTTTAGAGAGCTATGTAGTTTTAGAAACATCGACTCTCCCTGTCCCCGTGACACCAGAGGGGACCACCTGGCCTGGGCTGGGCACTCAGCACATCCCATTTCCCCACTGCAGAAAGTGCCCAAGATGGGCAGCTACCCAGGCTAGTCCAATCAGAGTGAATTAAAGACTTGTACTGAACGCTGAAGTGCAGTGTCTCTCCTGTTGGATGAGAACCAGGAAGCACGCAGCTACCCAGTGAGCTTCAGTTTTGGGACCAGCAGGCAAGCCAGTCTTGGAATAAGTTTGATTCTTTTTTTTTTTTTTTTTTTTTTTTTTTTTTTAATGAAGTGTATGTATGTATGTATGTATGTATGTATGTATGTATGTATGTATTGAGATGGAGTTTCACTTGGTCGCCCAGGCTGTAGGGCAATGGTGAGATCTTGGCTCACTGCAAATTCTGCCTCCTGGGTTCAAGCTATTCTCCTGCCTCAGCCTCCCAAGTAGCTGGGATTACAGGCTCCTGCCACCACTCCTAGCTAATTTTTGTATTTTTAGTAGAAACGGGGTTTTGCCATGTTGGGCAGGCTGGCCTCAAACTCCTGACCTCATGTGATCCACCTGCCTTGGCCTCCCAAAGTGGTTATAGGCGTGAGCCACCTCGCCTGGCCTGAGATTGATTGATTTTTTTTTTTTTTTTTGAGATGGAGTCTTGCTCTGTTGCCCAGGCTGGAGTGCAGTGGCGTGATCTCTGCTCACTGCAACCTCCGCCTTCAGGGTTCAAGTGATTCTTCTGCCTCAGCCTCCCTAGTAGCTAGGACTACAGGCACGCACCACCACACCCAGCTAATTTTTGTATTTTTAGTAGAGATGGAGTTTCACCATATTGGCCAGGCTGGTCTCGAATTCCTGACCTCCAGTGATCTGCCCACCTTGGCCTCCCAAAGTGCTGGGATTATAGGTGTGAGCCACCGCACCCAGCAAGATTGATTCTTAAGAAAGAGAGACAAGCAGAGATTCTGGGTCTAGCTAGTTCTTCCCTGAAGCCCATCCTATCTCTAGCTCCTCCTGATACGGGAGTCATGAATACCCTCTGTGGTCTAAAATACGACCACAAGCCTCTCAACTGACCACTTAGTCTTGATGCTATTTGAATTCTGGTTCCAGTCAGCTCAAAAGCCAGGTCTATGGGATTTTCCCTCACCAGTTATTTGTTATATGAGTGATTACACTCTTGTTTTTTCTTAAGAAATATATTTTTAAAATTTTAATGAAAACTTAGAAACATATGCAAAAGTGGAATAGTATCAGGTTGGTGCAAAAGTAGTTGTGGTTTTTGCCATTACTTTCAATCTGTCAACTAATGGCAATGATCCTGATTTGAATCTAATTCAGACATCCAATTAGAAACTTGACACAGTGGCTCATGCCTGTAATCCCTGCACTTTGGGAGGCCCAGGTGGGTGGATTGTTTGAGTCCAGAAGTTTGAGATTAGCCTGGGCAACATGACAAAACCCCATCTGTACTGCAAAAACTACAAATATTTAGCTGGGCATGGTGGCGTGCACCTGTAGTCTCAGCTACTGGAGAGGCTGAGGTGGGAGGATTGCCTGAGTCTAGGAAGTCAGAGCTGCAGTGAGCAGTGATCACACCGCTCTACTCCAGCCTGCTTGACAGAGTGAGACCCCCATCTCAAAAAAATTAATTAATTAATTAAAATAAAAAAATTGTAACCACAATATTATCACACCTAAAACATTAAAAATACCTTCTTAATATCATAAAATACCCAGTGTTCAAGGTTTTTGTTTGTTTGTTTGTTTTTGTTTTTGAGATAGAGTCTTGCTCCATTGCCCAGGCTGGCGTGCAGTTGCATGATCTTGGCTCACTGCAACCCCTGCCTCCTAGGTTCAAGCCATCCTCAGCCTCCTGAATATCTGGGACTACAGGCATGCACCACCAAGCCTGGCTTATTTTTTTGTATTTTTGGTAGTGAAGGGGTTTTGCCATGTTGGCCAGGCTGGTCTTGAATTCCTGGCCTCAAGTGGTCTGCCCGCCTCGGCCTCCCAAAGTGCAGGGATTACAGGCGTGAGCCACTGTGCCTGGCGTCAAGTTTCTAATTGGATGTCTGAATTAGATTCAAATCAGGATCATTGACATTAGTTGATAGATCTCTTAAGTCTATTTGACATAAAGTTCTCCATGGTTCTCTTTCTTTTTTCTTGCAATTTACTTGTTGAAGACACTGGGTCATTTGCCTGTAGAGTCTCTCACAGTGTGGATTTTGTAGATTGCATTCTTGTGGTATCATTTAACATGTTCCTCTGTGCTTTTATTTGTTGCTCGGCTTTATTTGGGTGTGGTTGATTGATAGTAAACTGCATCTATTGAAAGTATACAGTTTTATAAACTTTCACAGATGTATACATCCACGAAACCATTACCACAATTGAGATAGTGAACATAGCCATTGCCCCGACGGTGTATTCTTAACTGTCATCACTCCCCCATGGATGCCACCCTTCGATAAGAAAGCACGGTTCTGATTTGTGTTACTATAATTTAGTTTGCATTTCTTAGTGTTTTAGCTAGAATCATAGAATATGTACTTTTTTGTCTGGCTTCTTTCACTCAGCATAATTATTTTGAGATTAATCGATGTTATTGTTTGCATAAATATTTCATTCCTGTTTATTGCTAAATAATATTCAATTGAATGGCTACATCATGATTTATTGATAGCCATTTGAATTTTTTCTAGTTTTTGGCTATTACAAACAAAGCTGCTCTGAACATTTGTGTACAAGTTTTTACATGGGTGTGTATTTCCTTTCCTCTTGGGAATTTCCTAAGAGTGGAATGGCTGGATCATATTGTAAGCATGTGTTTAACTGCACCACCATGAGAGTGCCGTTTCCTCTACATTCTCACCAATACTTGTTATGGTCAGTCTTTTTCACTGAAACCATTCTGTTAGGTTGCTACAAAAGTACTTGTGGTGTTTGCTCTCAAAAGCAATGGCAAAAACCGCAATTACTTTTGCACCAACCTAATATGTGAGTTGTGTGTGTGTGTGTGTGTGTGAATTCTAGCTCCTTTGGTAGAATTTTAAAATTAGCTTGCTAATTTGTACAGAAAAACTTCCTGATATTTTGATTAAGATTGTGTTGAATATAGGGATCAAAGCGGGAGAACTGACGTGTTAAATATTGACGGTTCTGGCCGAGCATGGTGGCTCACACCGGTAATCCCAGCATTTTGGGAGGCTGAGGCAGGTGGATCCCCTGAGGCCGGGAGTTCGAGACCAGCCTGCGAAACCCCATCTCTACTAAAAATACAAAAAATTAGCCAGGCATGGTGGCAGGCGCCTGTAATTCCAGCCCTTCGGGAGGCTGCGGCAGGAGAATCGCTTGAGCCCAGGAGGCGGAGGTTGCAGTTAGCCAAGATTGTGCCACTGAGCGACAAGGGTGAAACTCCATCTCAGTAAAAAAAAGAAAAAAAAAAAAAGGACTATTCTGACCCAATAACCAGGTATATCTTTCTACTTGCTTGTCTTTGAGAGCTTCTTTCAGCAAGGTTTCATAGTTTAGAGTGCACTAGTGTTCTGCATCTTTTATCAGATATCTCTGTTTCACATTTTTAATGTTTTATAAAATCATATTTTTAAAAGATGTAATTTCTGATTGTTTCTGGCATACAAAAGTATAATTTTCCCTACTCTACACATCTTATATCCTGCAATCTTGCCCAAAGTCATTTATTAGTACTAGTAGCTTTTTTTTGCATTTCTTTGGATTTTCTACATAGACAAATACAGTTTTACCTCTTCCTTTCTAATCAGGATGCCTTTTATGTATTTTTCTCCTTTTATTACTGGCTACAAACTCCAGAACAATGTTTAAAAGAAGTGGTGAGAGCTTGTCTTGTCTTGTTTCTGATCTCAGGAGGAAAGCATTCAGTCTTTCATCACTAAGTGTGATTTTTTGTTGTAGGTGGTTTGCAGATTTTTTTTTTTTATTAGGTTCCTTTCTATTCCTAGTTTTCTAAGAGATTTTTTCTAAAAAATCAGGAACGGGCATTGAATTTTTTTGAATACTTTTTATGTCTCTGTAAGTGATCATATGGTTTCTGTTTTTTAGTTACTATTGTGAGTTACATTGATCGATTTTTCTAATAATGACCACCCTTTAATTTCTGACACATAGTCAGTCCAATTGGTTATTATCCTTTTAGTACATTGTCAGATTCAAATTGCTAAAATTTGTTCAGACTTTTTTTCCCTATCTGTATTTATGAGCATTATTGGTCTGTAGTTTTCTTTTCTCACAATGTGTTTTTCTGGTTTTGGTATCTGGGTAATGCTTGCTTCATGGAACAAATTGGGGGAATATTTGCTCCTCTTCAATTTTTTGGAAGAGTTTGTGTGGAACTGGCATTTTTTCTTCCCCTAAATATTTGATAACATTCACGATGAAGTGATGTGGACTGAAAGTTTTCTTTGTGGGAAGGTTTCAACTACAGCTGCAACTTCTAAAATAGATAAGGGGCTATTCCCCTTAACCATTGCTTCTTAAGTGAGCTTTTGTAGTTTGTATCTTTCATGAATTTGTCTATTTAATCTAAGTTTTCAGATTTATTCGCATAAAGAGTTCACAATATTCTCTTATCCTTTTAATATCTATAGAATCTATAGTGATGGCAGCTCTCTTATTTTTGATCTTGATAATTTTTATTTTCTTTCCCTTTTTCCTGATCTATCTGGCTAGAAGTTTATCAGTTTTATTTGTCTTTTTTTTTTTTTTTTTTTTTTTTTTTTTTGAGACGGAGCCACCGCGCCCGGCCTATTTGTCTTTTTAAACAACTAGCTTTTATTTTTATTGATTTTCTGTATTGTTTTTCTATTTTGTAGTTTATTGATTTTCATTCTCACTATTTTCTTTGATAATGATGATGATTATTATTATTGTTATTATTCGAGACAGGGTCTTGCTCTGTTGTCCAGGCTAGAGTGCAGTGGTGTGACCTTGGCTCACTGCAACCTCTGCCTTCTGGTTTCAACTGATTCTCATGCCTCAGCCTCCCGAGTAGCTGGGACTACAGGTGCACGCCACCACAACTGGCTAATTTTTGTATTTTTAGTAGAAATGGTGTTTCACCATGTTGGCCAGACTGGTCTAGAACTCCTGACTTCAAGTGATCTGCCCGCCTCAGCCTCCCAGTGTGCTGGGATTGCAGGCATGAGCCGCTGCACCCGGCCTCTTTGTTTATTTTAAATTTAATATCTCTTCTTATTCTAGTTTTGTAAAGGGAAAGTTGAACTCACTGATTTAATATCTGATTCTTTTCTTTTCTTCTTTTTTCTTTTGAGATAGGTTCTTGCTCTGTTACCCAAACTGGAGTACAGCTCACACTGTAGCCTCAACCTCTTGGGCGGAAGTAATCCTCCCATCTCAGCCTCCTGAGTAGCTGAGACTACAGGCACATGCCACCATGCCCAGCTAATTTTTAAAGCATTTTTTATAGAGACAAGGTCTCACTATGTTGGCCAGGCTGATTTCTAATTCCTGGGCTCGAGTGGTCTGCCTCGGCCTCCCAAAGTGTTGGGATTACAGGCATGAGCCACTGCAGCCAGCAGACCTTTATTATTTTCTAATATAGGCATTTAGTGCTATAAATTTCCCACTAAATGATATGTTAGCAGCCTCCCACAGATTTTGATATGTTGTATTTTCACTTTCATTCAGTTCAAAATATAAATGTCTTTTGACTTTTTTCTTTGATCCGTGGGTTATTTTGAAGTATGGTATTTAATTTCCCAACATTTGGGGGTTTTCCAGAGATCTTTTTGTTGCTGATTTTTAATTAACTCTATTTTGGTCAGATAACACACTTTTTATGACTTGAATCCTTCTGAATTTATTGAGATTTGTTTTATGACCCGGAATGTGGTCTATTTTGGTAAATGTTCTATGTACACTTGAGAAGAATGTGTATTCTGTGGTTGTTGGATGGAATATTCTGTAAATGTCAATCAGGTCAAGTTGATTGATAGTGTTATTCATCTTCTACATTCTTGTTGACTTTCTATATAGTTGTTCTATTCATTATTGATGATATTAAAATTTCTGACTATGATTGTGGATTTTTAAATTTCTCCCTGCAGTGCTATCATTTTTTACTTCATGTGTTTTGAAACTCTGTTATTAGGTACATAGGTGTTTAGAATTGTTATGTTCTTTTGATTAATTGTCCCCCTTTATTATAAAATGAACTTCTTTTTATCTTATAGTAGTTTTTGCTTTGAAGTATACCTTGTCTAATATTAATATAGCCACTCCAGCTATCTTTGAACTGCGTTAACATGCTATGTAATTTTCCATCTTTTTACTCTTAACCTATCGATGTCTTCATATTTAAAGTGTGTTTCTTGTAGACAGCATAAAGTCTGGTCCTGCCTTTTAAAAAAATGCAATCTGGTAATTCCTGTATTTTAATTGGGAGTATTTAGATCATTTACATTTAATGTGTTTATTAATGTAGTTACTTTTAAGTCTATCATCTTATTATTTGTGTTCTATTTCCCATCATTCTTTGTTTCCTTTTTCCTTTTGTTCTGACTTTTTTTGGATTTTCATTTTATTTTTTAAAATTGACAAATAATAATTGTATATATTCATGGAAAACATAGTGATGTTTCAGTACATATATATAGTGATCAGATCAGGGTAATTAGCATATTCATCATCTCAAACATTTTATTGTTTCTTTGTTTTGGGAACATTCAGTATCCTCCTGGATTAATTTTTTAATGATCCTATTTTATTTATTATTATTGTTTTTGAGACAGAGCCTTGCTCTGTTGCCCAGGCTGGCATGCAGTGTTGCAATCTCAGCTCACTACAACCTCCGGCTTCTGGGTTCAAGTGATTCTCATGCCTCAGCCTCCTGAGTAGCTGAGATTACAGGTATGCACCACCATGCCCAGCTAATTTTTTTGTATTTTTAGTAGAGATGGGATTTCACTATATTGGCCAGGCTGGTCTCCAACTCCTGGCCTCAAGTAATCTGCCTGCCTTCGCCTCCCAACGTGCTGGGATTACAGGTGTGAACCACCACGCCTGGCCTGTGATTCTATTTTATATGGTGCACTCTTAGTAAATTATTAGCTATAACTCTTTGTTTTGTTATTTTGATAGTTGTTTTAGGGTTTATAAGATACATGTTTATTTGTCGCAGTCTATCTTCAAGCAAGTACTATTATACCACTTCATGTACAGTATAAGCTTACAATAATGTACTTCTATTGACTCCTTCCTATTCTTTATACTTATTGTCATGTATCTTATTTTTGTTTATGTTTTAAAATCCAGAATATATTGTTAGTGTTTTTGTATGGTCAATTTTATATAAGGAGTTTCAACAATAAAAAAAAAAACTTAGGTATTTACTTACATAGTTACTATTTTTGGTATTCATCATTCCTTTATCTAGATCCAGATTTCCATCTGGTATTATTTTTTTCTGCCTGAAGGACTCACTTTAACATTTCTTATAGTGTGGATCTGCTGGTGATTAATTTCTTCAGCTTTTGTAAGTCTTTACTTCACTTTCATTTTTCAATATTTTAACTAAGTATAGTGAAAATATTTTATTGTCAATTACACTGAGAATGTTTTTCTTTCAGTAGTGTAATCATGTTTATCTGCTGTCTTCTTGATGGCCTTATTTCTGACAAGAAATCTGTGCCATCCTTATTTTGATTTCTGTCTACATGACATGCCTTTTCTTTTTTCTTTGGCTGCCTCTAAGATGTTCTTTTACTAACTGGTCTTTACAAATTTGATTATAATATGTAATTTTCTTCAGTTTTTTTTTTTTTTGGCATGGATGTGTGCTTGGATTCTTTGAGCTTCTTAGATCTATGGCAAGTTTAGAAAATTTTTAGTCATTGTTTCTTCAGATATTTTTTCTGTCCCCACCTCGTTCCTGTTATTTGGTGATTCAAATTGTATACGTAATAGGCTGTTTGCCTTGTCCCACAACTCACTGATGCTTTTTTAAAATTAATAGACTTTATTTTTTAGAGCAGTTTTAGATGTACAGAAAAATCATGCAAATAATTCCCATATGTCCATTCTCCCCTCTCCTTCCTATAGTTTTTTTAGTGTGATACATTAGTTACAATTGATGAACCAACACTGATGCATTATTGCTAACTCAAGTCCATAGTTTACATTAGGGTTCTCTCTTTGTGTTGTGCATTCTAGGTGTTTTGACAAATGATGATATCATATATCCACCATTACAGTATCATACAGAACTACTTCTCTGCCTTGAAAAACATCCCCTATGCTCCACCTGAATGTACCTGCTTCCCCTTTCCCTGGAGACCACTATCTTTTATTGCCTTTTCCAGAATGTCATATAGTTGGAATCACACAGTATGTAGCCTTTTTCAAACTGATTTCTTTCATTTAGCAATACCCATTTACACTTCCTTCAGGTCTTATTATGGCTTGATAGCTTATCTCTTTTTATCCATCAATAATATTCTATTGTATATATGTTTGTTTTTACCATTCACCTGTTGAAGGACATCCTGGTTGCTTCCAGTTTGGGACAATTATGAATAAAGCCATAATAAACATTCATATACAGGTTTTTATGTAGACATATGTTTTCAACCCAATTACTTAAATACCTAGGAACATGGTTGCTGGATTGTATGGTAAGAGTATGTTTAATTTTGTAAGAAACTACCAAATTGTCTTCTAGAATGGCTGCAACATTTTGTATTCCCACCGGCAGTAAATGAGAGTTCCTATTGCTTCGGATCCTTGTTAGCCTCTGGTATTGTCAGCAGATTTTTAGTCATTCTGCTAAATGGTATATAGTGCTATCCCATTGTTGGTTTGATTTGCAATTTCCTAAAGACATACGATGTTAAGCATATTTTCTATGTTTATTTCTAATTTATGTATCTTCTTTGATAAGGTGTCTGCTTAGATCTCTTGCCATTTTAAATTTGGCTTGTTTCTTACTATTGAGTTTTAAAAGATCTTCACATATTTTGGATACCAGTCTTTTATGTGTTTGGCAAATATTTTCTCCTACTGTGCAACTTGTCTTTGTATTCTCTTATCGAGGACTTTCTCAGATCAGAAGTTTGTAATTTTTAATGAAGTCCAATTTTTCAGGTATTTCTTTCATGGGTCAGGGTTTTGGTGTTGTATAATAAAAGTCATTGCCAAGCCCGGGGTTATTTAGATTTTCTCCTATGTCATCTTCTAGTAGTTTACATTTAGGTCTATGATTCATTTTGAGCAAATTTTTATGAAAGGTGTAAGGTCTGTGTCTAGAACCTTCTCTCCCTCCCTCTCTTCTTCCCTCCCTCCCTCCCTATTGTTTCTGCATGTGATGTTGCATGTCCACTTGTTTCGGCCCCATTTGTTGAGAAGACTACCGCTTGCTCCATTGCCTTTGCTACCCTTGAATTGCCTTTGCTCCTTTGTCAAAGATCAGTTGCCTACTTGTATGGGTCTGTTTCTGGTCTGTGTTCTGTTCCGCTGATCTGTTCCATCTATTCTTTTACTAATACTACACTGTCTTGATTACTGTACCTTTACAGTAAGTCTTTTAAGTCAGATATTATTGGTTCCCTGACTGTTTTTCTTTAATACTGTGTTGGCTATTCTGGGTTGTTCATCTTTCCATATAAATTTTAGAACCAGTTTATCAATATCCACAAAATAACTTGCTGAAATTTTGACTGGGATGGCATTGAATCTATAGATCAACTGACATCTTGGTGATATTGAGTCTTCCTCTCCATAAACATGAAGTATCTATTCATTTAGATTTATTTTCATTTCTTTAATCAGTTTTGTAGTTTTCCTCATATAGATCTTATACATATTTTATTAGATTTGTAACCAAGTATTTTTTAATGCTAATATAAATGGTATTGTGTCTGAAATTTCAAATTTCAGTGGTTTGTTGCTGGTATATATGAAAACAATTGACTTATGTTTAAATCTTTTGTCCTGGCAAGCTTGCTATAATTGATCATTGGTTCCAGTTTTCTTTTGTTAATTCTTTAGGATTTTTCTATATAAAAATCATGTCATCTGTGAACAAGGACAGTTTTCATTGATTTCTTTCTAATCTGTGTATATTTATCTCCTTTTCTTGTCTTAGGGCACCAGCTAGAACTTCCAGTACAATGTTGAATAGGAATGATGAGAGAGTACATCCTAATCTTAGGGGGAAGACATCCAGTTTCTCATAATGAGGTATGAGAGGAGCTGTAGGTTTTTTATAGATGTTCTGTATTAAATTGAGGAATTTCTCCTCTATTTCTAGTTTGCTGAATTTTTATCAAGATGGAGGTTGGATTTTGTCAAATGCTTTTTATCCATTTATTCATATGAGCATATGATTTTTTTCTTTAGCTTCTTGATGTGACAGATTATATTTATTGACTTTTGACCGTTTTTAAAAACTATTTGTACAGACACTGTGATGATTTTAATTGCATATGAAATTAACTTTGTTATCTTATCTTCAGGCTTCTTTATCACATCAAAGGTTTACTTGCAAAATTGAACCATTGTTCTTATTCAGTAAATCCATGTTACAAGATGAGCCAGGATTTAGATATGTAAATATATGTAACTTTTTAGCATCTTTCATTTCAAATTAGAACCACGTATTTAGAATTTACTGCTGTAGTCTCGTGATAATGGCTGACATGAGAAGACATTAAAAAAATCCTGAAGTTTTCCATACTTGCTGTTGATTTAGTTTTCTTATTTGGAACGAAAAGTAAATAATTCACAAATACTGCCACCTAAGCACCTGTTTCAAATGAAACATCATTCAGCTTGCAAAATAATGTCTTATAATTAAAGAAATAGCAGAAAACCTATGCTAGTTGCTTTTTTCTTCCTGGAGAAGTTGACAGGATAACTGCAATCCTAGGGACATCTCTGTGTTGAATCTGAGAGGTGGAACAAAAAGAAAAGTGGCCTTTTCCATTCCAAGCCATGGAGGTAATGTGTAGAGAAGAGACAACCACATTTAAAGAATACAGAAAGTAACTGGATAAAAGAAGCAGGACTGCCCACTTTAGGAGACAACATAGAGATACTTGCCAAGTCCCGAGTTCAGAATTTTTTTTGGGATGCATATCAAAGCACCTAAAGTTTGAGAAAAAATGTTCTTCCTGTGATAAGGAACCTGCACTGGGGTTAATTTAAAAAGATGTCAGAAGTCACAGAGAAGTGGTTCTCAAGCTTTTACGGAACACTGTCCTGTTTGAGAATCTGCTGATACTATGGACCTTCTTCTTTCTACAAAAATGTATAATTGTGCATAAAATTTCCAGTAGTTTGTAGTCCCCTACTTAAGACCTTTGCTTTAGTGTAGATTATTACTCCCCTCTGTAAGGTAGGGAGGAAAAATATTCCATTCCTTTCCTCTGGTCGATATCTTTTTTCTTCTCCTTGCACAGTCCAACAGACACACTCGGCCTCCCAGAGACCAGCTGCACCCACCCCCACCAAGAGACCAGTTTGCAGCAGTGGGATCATTCCACCATCTTTGCTGCCATTTGAATGTTGAACCAGCATTGCATACCTGGAATAAATTCTATTTATCCATGGCATGTAGTTTTTAAAAAATACATTGTTGAATTTGATTTGCTAATGTTTTGCTGAGGATTTTTGCATTTATGTTCATGAAAGATACTGATCTGAAGTCTTCCTTTCTGGTAATTTCTTTATCTGGTTTTGATATTAGGGTAATGCCGGACTCACAGAATAAGAAGTGTTCCCTCTGCTTCTATTTTCTGGAAGAGAGTATAGAGAATTAATATCATTTCTTCCTTGAGTGGTACAGTTTTACCAGTGAAATCAACTGGACCCGGTGTTTTCTGTTTTGGAAGTTTATTAATTCCGGTTCAATTTTGTTAAAGATACAGGTCTATTCAGATTGTTTCTCTTTGTGTGAGTTTTGGTAGATTGTGTCCTTCAAGTAATTGGTCAATTTCGATTAAGTTATTAAATTTTGGACATAGAGTTGTTGCTCTTTTTATTTTTTTCTTTTTTCCTCCTGTGTAATTATGGGTAATTTCTATGTCTTCAAGTTCACTAATCTTTTCTTCTGCGATGTTTCATCTGCTCTTAATCTTAGACAATATATTTTTCCTCTTAAACATTATAGATTCTGTCTCTAGAAGTTTGATTTGGGTATTTTGTATATCTTCCATATCTCTACCTAATGTTGAATATTTGGAGTATAATTTTCATAACTATTTTAATGTCTGTCTTTGATGATTTTTTTTTTTTTTTTGGAAATGGAGCCTTGTTCTATTGCCCAGGCTGGAGTGCAGTAGCACGATCTTGGCTCACTGCAACCTTTGCCTCACGGGTTCAAGCCATTCTCCTACCTCAGCCTCCTGAGTACCTGAGATTACAGGTGCCTGCCACGATGCCTAGCTTATATTTATATTTTTAGTAGAGATGGGGTTTCACCATGTTGACCAGGCTGGTCTCAAACTCTTGGCCTCATGTGATCCACCCGCCTTAGCCTCCCAAAGTGCTGGGATTATAGGTATAAGCCACTGCACCTAGCCTTTCTTTGCTAATTCTTACATCTATGTCAGTTCTTGGTCAGTTTGATTTATTAATTATTGTCCTCATTATAGTTTGTGTTTTTACCACCTCTATGCATGCTTGATAATCCCTGATGATTGAATGCCATATGTGAGTTTTACTTTGTCAGGTGTTTAATATATTTGTATTTTTATAAATATTTGCTCTGGAATGCAATTTACTTGGAAATAGTTTGATCTTTCTGGGGTCTTGCTTTTATTATTTGTTTGGAATGTTTAGAGCAATGCTTAGTCTAGGACTAACGATTCCACATGACTAAAGAAAGACCCTTGTGAGTGCTCCATCCAGTGCTCCATGAATTGTTCGATTTTACTGTCTATCTGGTGTCAGTAAGCACTGTTCTTAGCCCTGTGTGAGTGCCAGATAATATTGCTTTGAATCCTTTCAGATGTTTTTTTTTTTCTTCTCCCCACAGCCTCAGGTTTCTTTTCTATTTTGTTTGTTTTAGAGATGGGTTCTCACTGTGTTGCCCAGGCTATAGTGCAGTGGCTATTCACAGGCATGATCATTACACACTACAGTCTTGAACTCCTGGGCTCAAGCAATCCTCCCACCTCAGCCTCCCGAGTAGCTGGGACTGTAGGCATGTGCCCACCATGCCTGGCCTAGCCTCGGGTATTTTTATTGCATACATGAGTCGACCAGTACTCTGCCGTTTCCATGAGCGAGACCCACTGCAGATTTCTGGTGCTCTCTCTCTGGGCAGTTACCTTTTCTCTGCAATCTGCTTTAGAAACTCTGCTTTTGTCTCCCTTCCTGGAGTGGAAAATCTTAAGACAAAAAGGAGATTGTAGGTAGATATCAGGAAGAACCTAGTAGAAGAAATTTCTTACTCTTATAGGCATCTGTAGGCCAATGGAGATATTCAGCCCTGAAAAGTAAAAAGAAGCTTGCTTTCCAAATGATTCATCAGTTACTGTTTTCTTTCAGTGAATGGAAGATTTTAACACAAAGAAGAGTTTGTAGGCAGACATTGAGAAGAAGCTCTATCTCCTCAACTTAGGGAGTCTGCTGGGATCTGCCTCAGTTTGCCTGCCCTGGGTTATGGTTGCGAATCTCTGTTGATACAGTGATTGGTGAAAATTACAGGGTTCGTCTTATTTTGCATCTCTCAGAGATCACTGTCCTTTGTTGTTGTCTGATGTCCAGTGTCTTGAAAACTACTATTTCATTATTTTATATATATATAAAAAATGTGTATTTATATAAAAAATATTGTGTGTGTGTGTGTGTGTGTGTGTGTGTGTGTGTGTGTACTTGAGACAGGGTCTCGCTCCATTGCTAGGCTGGAGTGCAGTTGGCTCACTGCAACCTCTGCCTCTTGGGCTCAAGCAATTCTTCTGCCTCAGCTTCCCGAGTAGCTGGGATTACAGGCGCCTGCCACCATGCCGGGCTAATTTTTGTATTTTTAGTAAAGATAGGGTTTTGCCATGTTGGCCAGGCTGGTCTCCAACTCCTGGCCTCAAGTGATCCACCCGCCTTGGCCTCCCAAAGTGCTGGGATTACAAGTGTGAGCCACTGTTCCCTGGCCTATTTCATATATTTTTAATGGTTTCTTGGTTGTTTTCAATGGTAGGATAAATCAAGATTCTGTTACTTCATCTTGGCTAGAAGCAGATATTATTTAAGTTTTTATTGTGAGAATTTTCAGATACAGAGTCGTTAAAAGAATGGTGCAATGATTATTTGAATACTTAGCACCTGGATTCAGGAACCGTGTGCGTGTGTGTGTGTGCGCGTGCGCGCACACAGGCGCACATGTGCATGCTCGTGCCATGTTTATATATTTGCTGGACCATTTGAAACTAAATTGTCGAGGTATCAGGACATTTCACCACTAAATCACTAAATACATTGGCATGAAACTCCTAAAAACGACAGTCTCCTGCATAATCACACCACCAGTATCACACCTAAGAAGATGAAATCATTGCCTTTATCATCTGTATTAGTTATCTGCTGCTGGGTAACAAAATACTCCAAAACATAGCATTTAACGCCACAAATATTTTTATCTCACAGTGCCCGAGTGTTAGAAATCTGAAAGCAGCTTAGCTGGATGGTTCTGGCTCAGAGTCTCTCATGAAGTTGCAATAAAGCTTCCAGTTGAAGCAGACATCTCCAGACTTGTTCAGTGACTGATGTCTGGAAGCCTGAGGTTCTTTCTCCATTGCTCGATCCAGTCTGCCTGAGCATTGTCGCAGCAGGGCAGATGCCTTCACCCAAAGCAAAGGATCTTTGTGTGTGTGTGTGTGTGTGTGTGTGTGTGTGTGTGTGCATGAGAGCGAGAGAAAGAGAGAGCAAGTACCCAAGACGGAAGCTGTAGTCTTTTATAACTGTTCACAGCAGTGACTTACCATCACTTCTGCAGTATGGTATTAGACACATAGACCAATCCTAGTATAATGCAGGAAGGACTTTGTATGGGTGTGGGGGTGGGGATCACCATGGCCCGTCTTGGAGGCTGGCTACCTCACCATCTAATATCTGGTTCATCTTCAAATTTCTCCAAATGGCAAAAACAAACAAACAAACAAAAAAACAAAAACAAACAAACAAAAAAAACAGGATCCGTTGCATTTGTCTGTTGTATCTCTTTGGTCTTTCTAATCTATGACATTAGCTTTTTGAAAAGGCCAGTCTTCTAGAGCATCCCACAGTCTAGGCTTGCTGATTATTTCCTTGCTTGACTTGTTCCTCTATTCCCTGTATTTCCTGTGGATTGAAAGTTTAGTCTACAGGCCTTTCAAATTCAGGTTAAACATCCTGCCAGGAAGATATAGCCAAAGTTATGTACTTCACCCGGAGGCATATGTCAGGAGAGATTGCTATTGGTGATGCTGTTTGATCATTTGATTCCAACTGCTTCTTAAAGACTTTCAACCAGACTACCTGCTTTAAGCCCCATCTTCATGTCTCTTTCAGAGATACTTGGTGCCTTCAATTCCCGAGGGTTTCTGGAGACTTGCAGTGCTAATCGGCCAGCTTCTGAGCTTCCCCACCAGTAGCCTAGGTTTCTGCTTCCTCTGGTCTCTGCTAAAACAGTTATTATCCATCTAGTTTCATTAGTTTTGTTGCTCTCATCACCTCTTCTCACTGGGACACTCTGAATACCTCCTCTAGGCATCTGTTCAGCTATGACTACTGGTTCAAATATTTTAAAGAAAGCTGCCTTTGGTTATATATCTTTTCATAGTTCCTGTTTAGAGATCACTGTCCTTTGGTTTTGTCCCAAACCGAACAAAACCCACATGTTGACTCCCATTTGGATGAACTCCATGGGGTGGCCCTCATTCTTGGGTCAGGGTAGCATTTTCCAGATTCACTTACTAAGATCTACAAAGGATTAGTAAATAGGCCTGTGAAGAAGGAATTTTAGGCTCCATTTTAGAGATGCAGAAATGGATAAGGTGAAGTCTCAACGTCAGTACATGGCAGAATCCAGATTGGAAACAAGATCTGCTTGACTCAAAGTCTTTGCACCAGAGTGTAGTTGCAGTGAATATCACTTCAAATAAATGGAAGCCATTTATCAGAGGTGTTAATCTCTCTCCGGGTAACAGGCATTTACGATTGAGCCATGAGTTTGTGTCTTATTAACTTTGTGCTCTTGGATGAGTTTCTTTGCCTCTTGGAGCCTTCCTTTTTTCACCTATGATGTGGGTTGATAGTACATAACTCACAGAGGTTTCTTATGGGCTACAGAAGATGCTGCTTGCAAACGGGTTTCATGTAGCATTCTAAGAATATCAAATACAGAACCTGACTCCCATGCCTATTGATTCCAGCCTGGAGATGGACATAAATACCACTGTGGGGACTGTGGGGGCTAGAGGCCACATGCTAGTTGCCGCTGAAAAGGATGGGGACAGCTGCAGTTCCAGCTCTTCCCACATATGAGAACTTGAGCTCGGGATATAGATCTAATTTTCCAAGAGGAGCCAAAAACCTCAATTTGTTTATGAACTCTCCTGATTTTTAAATGTTGGCGTCTGATTGAAACAGACATCATGTGGACCAAAGTTCTTGACAGCAGGTGAAAGGAGTTTTGGCAGCAAAGCTCCCACAGTGCCGGGCTCTGTGCTAGGGTGGCTGGGGACAAAGGCAAGTCAGTTGGGTCTCCCTGGGAGGCTGCAATCCAGGGGTGAGAGCGGCCTTCCATGGAAAAGGGGCACTATAATAGGATTTAGTTAAATGGGATTTGACCCACATTATCTTCGAGCTCCTTAGGCGTGGACCTGCAGAACGCTTTTTGTAGCTGAAATTGAAAAAGTAAAACAATTTGCAGCAGGCAGAGGGAATGTCTTGGGAAACGTTTCTAGGGCTTTCATGTTTCCTGAGGGCTTCCCCTATCTCATTTGAGTTATTCCATTAAATGAGCAATAATCCTATTTTCCTGGGCGGGGGGCACTACGGCTCATAGAAAATAAAGGTCTGAGAATCATACAAGCTGGGACAAGGGAGAGGCCAGCCTGGGACCCAGGATCAGGTAGGGAAGGGAAATTGGGGCCTGACAATATTTGAACACCTAGTGTTCATACTGATCTCATTGGATCTTCCAGGCAACATGTAAGGTCAATCTCATTATCCTCACTTTATAGCATTAACTGAGGCTCAGGGGGATGAAATGACTATTCAAAGACACAAACCCAAGACACTCAGGAAGGTACAAAGTGTCCATGCGCTCCTGAAATCATCTGCGAAATGTTTTTTGTTTGTACTTCTGTCCATTTCCCAGGGTAAAGAGCCCAAAACTTTCAAAGGATTCTCAAAGGGGTCAATGATTCTCAAAGGTTAAAAGCCACTGATTTAAGCCAAGACTTTTCTGATTCCAAAGACTGTTCTCCGAGGCCCCCTCTGCCACACTCTGGTTAAGATAATGTTCTTTAAAGTCAAACTCAAATAAGACCCAGATCTTACTAGCTGTGAGACCTTGTTTCCCCATCTATAAAATAGGGATTCAGCCGGGCAGGGTGGCACGCACTTTTAGTCCCAGCTACTTGGAAGGCTGAGGTGGGAGGATGGCTTGAGCCCAGGAGGTCAAGGCTGCAGTGAGCTGTGATTGTGCCACTGCATTCCAGCCTGGGTGACAGAACGAGACCCCGCCTCTTAAAAAATAAAAAAGGATTAATTTATTTCACAAATATTTTATTGAGCCCCTGGCTCTGATTCAGACACCATTCTAGGTGCTGAGGACACACCAATGAATTAAACAGTGTCTCTGCTGTCATTATTCTTTTTTTTTTCTTCGAGATGGAATTTCACTCTTGTTGCCCAGGCTGGAGTGTAATGGTGCCATCTCGGCTCATCGAACCTCAGCCTCCTGGGTTCAAGCGATTCTCCTGCCTCAGCCTCCTGAGTAGCTGGGATTACAGGTATGTGCCACCATGCCCGGCTAAGTTTGTATTTTTAGTAGAGATGGGGTTTCTCCATGTTGGTCAGACAGGTCTCGAACTCCCAACCTCAGGTGATCCACCCACCTCAGCCTCCCAAAGTGTTGGGATTACAGGCGTGAGCCACCTCACCTGGGCCTGTCATTATTCTTATATTATGTGAGAGGTTAAAGACAACAAGCAAACAGATACTTGTGAGATGGTAATAAGTGGTATGGAGGAAAATGAAGCGGGTAAGTGGGATACGGCATGCTTCAGGGCTGGGGCTAAATATTTTAGTATATTCACAGAGTTGTACAGTCATCACCACCACCCATTTTAAAGCATATTCCTTACCTCAAAAAGAAACCCCATTCTTTTAGGCATCATCCAAGCCCCATAATAACCCCTCCACTCCTGCCCTAAGCAACTGCTTATTTCTGGACACCTCATAAAATGCAATCATATAATCTGTAGTCTTTTGTGACTTGAAGCTTCTTCATACAGTCTGGATATAAGAGTTTTAAAAATCTGATATACAGTTTGCAAATATGTTCTCTCAAGTCTGTGGGTTTTGATTTCCTCCTCTTAGCAGCATCTCTTGAAGAGCAGAATTTTGGTGAAGAGCAGAATTTTGATGAACTCCAATTGATCAACTTTTTCCTTTATGGGTCCTTCTTCTAGTGTTATAGCTAAGAAATCTCTGCCTAATCTATGGTCAGAAGGATTTCCCCCTACGTTTTCTTTTAAAGGTATTTTTTTTTTTTAAAGAGAGACGAGAAATCTGTATTCTATGTGCGACATCTCCATTGGTAAGATTAAAATGAAACACGTTAAAAACACGTGGGAAAAAAAAAAAGACATGTATATGGGCTAGAAAAGGGCCATAGACTCTCAGTTCTCATATATTAGTTTATGCTGCATGCAAAATTGCTTATATTTGGCCATTTTTTGATCTATAAAAACAGCAGTTTCATGCTGATGGCCTTTGCAGGTTGTTAAGTTGTAGGTAATCAGGTGAGTAACAAGTGTGCATGGTATCACCACTAAATCACTAAATACATTGGCATGAAACGCCTAAAAAGAAGGACAGTCCCCTGCATAATCACACCACCAGTATCACACCTAAGAAGATGAAATCATTGCCTTTATCATCTGTATTAGTTATCTGCTGCTGGGTAACAAAATACTCCAAAACATAGCATTTAACACCACAAATATTTTTATCTCACAGTGCCCGAGTGTTAGAAATCTGAAAGCAGCTTAGCTGGATGGTTCTGGCTCAGAGTCTCTCACGAGGTTGCAATAAAGCTTCCAGTTGAAGCAGACATCTCCAGACTTGTTCAGTGACTGATGTCTGGAAGCCTGAGGTTTTTTCTCCATTGCTCGATGCAGTCTACCTGAGCATTGTCGCAGCAGGCAGATGCCTTCACCCAAAGCAAAGGATCTTTGTGTGTGTGTGTGTGTGTGTGTGTGTGTGGTCTGTTTATTTGTTTTCTGGTCGAGGCCTTTGGGTTTGCTGAGCCTTCCCTATTATAGATGAGAAAACCAAGGCCTAATGAAGGGAAACATCTTGCCTGTGGATACCCAGCTGTTCTCCACTTACATGCAGGCATTGTGAAGCCCAAAGGTCCTCTGGCACTGTGCTTTCCAAAACAGAGCCCTCCACACTGTATTTGAGCTTCACATTTGAAATATGGATTAGAACATTGTAATAAACAGAACAAAAACCCTTGGATATATTGCATACTAAATGTTAGCATTTGGAGATGGCCAGCACAGTTTCTTATGCTGTTAACTCAGTTGTCAGCAAGTTTGACACTGAAGTTTGTCCCGCTATCTCTGTATAAGTAAAGAGGACCCTAAAATTGCAAGCGAAGCAAGGTTCTAAATACTGCTAGGATTTTCAACTGCTATTACTTGGCGACCTGGGATTTTCTTAATGTATTTGCAACTTTAAAAAGTTTAAAATTTTTGAAGCTTAAAGTCAGTGCTGAGGTTGAGACATGGCTGTATCTGTCATCCATAATATCTAATTTCTTGTTTTTTTGTTTTGTTTTGTTTTGTTCTTGTTTTTGTTTTGAGCCAGAGTCTCACTCTGTCACCCAGGCTGGTGTGCAGTGGTTCAAGCAATTATCCTGCCTCTGCCTCCCAAGTAGCTGGGATTACAGGTGCCCACCACCACGCCCGGCTAACTTTTGTATATGTAGTAGAGACGGGGTTTCACCATGTTGACCAGGTTGGTCTTGAACTCCTAACCTCGAGCGACCCACCTACCTCGGCCTCCCAAAGTTTTGGGATTACAGGCATGAGCCACCGCACCCAGCAGAATTTCTTATTCTTTTTGATCTATCAAAACAACCTCATTGTTCTCAATGACTGACCTTATAATAAGTAAATGTGATAGAACATATAGTGTCATTTTCCTTTTCCAGTAGAGGAAGATTACATTTCCCAGAGTTTCTTGCATTTGAATAGAGGCCTGTGACTCGATGCTGAGGGCCCCTGGGATGTGGGCAGATGTGGGCTTCTTCCCCTTACACAGAGGCCAGAGCTTTGTCATGGCAGAACCACAGATGGTGGGAGGGTGGATCTCTGGACCACTGGTTGAGATGGCAGAACCACAGATGGTGGGAGGGTGGATCTCTGGACCACTGGTTGAGATGGCAGAACCACAGATGGTGGGAGGGTGGATCTCTGGACCACTGGTTGAGATGGCAGAACCACAGATGGTGGGAGGGTGGATCTCTGGACCACTGGTTGAGATGGCAGAACCACAGATGGTGGGAGGGTGGATCTCTGGATCACTGGTTGAGATGGCAGAACCACAGATGGTGGGAGGGTGGATCTCTGGACCACTGGTTGAGATGGCAGAACCACAGATGGTGGGAGGGTGGATCTCTGGACCACTGGTTGAGATGGCAGAACCACAGATGGTGGGAGGGTGGATCTCTGGACCACTGGTTGAGATGGCAGAACCACAGATGGTGGGAGGGTGGATCTCTGGATCACTGGTTGAGATGGCAGAACCACAGGTGATGGGAGGGTGGATCTCTGGACCACTGGTTGAGATGGCAGAACCACAGATGGTGGGAGGGTGGATCTCTGGACCACTGGTTGAGATGGCAGAACCACAGATGGTGGGAGGGTGGATCTCTGGATCACTGGTTGAGATGGCAGAACCACAGGTGATGGGAGGGTGGATCTCTGGACCACTGGTTGAGATGGCAGAACCACAGATGGTGGGAGGGTGGATCTCTGGACCACTGGTTGAGGGGTAGAGAAAATCTGCTAAGAAGAGTTCCCTGACCTGCACTGAACAGTGACAGGAGCGAGAAGCAAACCTTCGTGTGTTAAGCCACTGAGATATTGGGGTTTATTACAGCAGATTCTGGTCTATCCTGACTAATACTGGATCAAACAAATACCGTTTCTTGCAAATCAAAACCACAATGAGATACCGTCTCACGCCAGTTAGAATGGTGATTATTAAAAGGTCAGGAAACAACAGATGCTGGAGAGGCTGTGGAGAAATAGGAATGCTTTTGCACTGTTGGTGGGAGTGTAAATTAGTTCAACCATTGTGGAAGACAGTGTGGAGATTCCTCAAGGATCTAGAACCAGAAATACCATTTGACCCAGTGATCCCATTACTGGGTATATACCCAAAGGATGATAAATCATTCTACTATAAAGACACATGCACACGTATGTTTGTTGCAGTGCTGTTCACAATAGCAGAGACTTGGAACCAACCCAAATACCCATCAGTGATAGATTGGATTAAGAAAATGTGGCACACACACACCATGGAATACTATGCAGCCATAAAAAAAATGAGTTCATGTCCTTTGCAGGGACATGGATGAAGATGGAAACCATTATCCTCAGCAAACTAACACAGGAACAGAAAACCAAACACCACATGTTCTCACTCATAAGTGAGGGTTGAACAATGAGAACACATGGACACAGGGAGGGGAACATCACACACCAGGGCCTGTCAGGGGGTGAGGGGCCAGGAGGGGACAGCATTAGGACAAATACCTGATGCATGTGGGGCTTAAAACCTAGATGACAGGTTGATGGGTGCAGCAAACCACCACGGCACGTGTATACCTATGTAACAAACCTGCACGTTCTGCACATGTATCCCAGAGCTTAAAGTAAAAATAAAAATTAAAAAAACCACAAATAACATTTCTAACAAAACACAGCTCTTATCTGTTCTATGTATTGGGTTCCATGTATTGTTTATTGAAAAGTAAAGTTTTCCGCTACTAAAGGTATCAAAATCTGCGATGGAGTTTGAAGTCAGAATCTTACAGGTGGAGAACTCAAGGGCTGGAGAGGAGAAATAACACCTCCAGGGTCACATAGCTGAGGCAGGGCTAAAATCCTCCGTAGTTTTATCCTGTCCTTTCTTTTGGTAACGGCAGCTGAATTTCCTCCTCTTCCTGCTCAGGCCACATGCTTCGTGTGGGACTCATTCTCAGCCCTCAGCTCCAGGCCTGGCGAATCTATGTCATCTATCACCCAAGCCTCAGTGATTAGCTTGAGGATAGAGGCACGACCCAGTCCAGACCAATCATAGCGAATCCCTGGGTTTTTGCTGGAGCTGCTCTCCATGGATGGTTGAATCAATAGGATATAAGTCTTGAGCTACTGGGGGCTGTCTCAGTGTCTCTAGGTTGAGAATGGAGCTAACACAGGGGAAAGCAGAGCTGAAATATGGAGAGAGCCAGACGATGCTTGATGATGTTTGAGCACCTGGATCCAGCCATGCCTGAAGTTGGATCTTTTAGTTACATGAACCAATAAGTTCCCTTTTTGTTTATGTCAGTTTTGACTGATTTTCTGACTTATACATACGATTTTGTGCTTTTTTTCACCAAGGGACAGGAATTACTGTATTTTTCTGTTTTACTGATAAGGAAATGGAGGCTCAGTCCATTTGTAATCAGATGCTTCAAGTCTCGCCAGATTCAAGATTTGATGACCTCCCTTTTGTGTTGGGAATGGCCCACACAGGAACTCTTCTTTGCTTCTGCCCCCTGCTTCAGTGCAGACACACTCTATCCTGTTTCACAAGGGGGTAGTAAACACAATATCCACTACAGAGTAGGTGCTAAAACATTGCTGAAATGAAATAAGGAAAGAATGCCCCTTTAAAAAAAAACTGTGTAAAGTGTATAATGAGGCAGTTCATCAAGAAATGCAAATGACTCAGCCCTAAAAGATACCCAGCTTCACTAATAATTAAGAAATACAAATAAAACAGCTATCATCTTTCACTCATGAGTTTGTCAAGGAGCTAAAGGTTTCCTAACAGCTGAGGGCAGGGAAATAGGCTGTTTCCTGGGCTGAGGCAGCAGGAGGGGAAGGGGCACAGTCTCTTTGGAGGGCTGTGTGGCAATGTCTGTGAAATGTAAACAGTGTACAAGCCATTTGCCCTCCAGTTTAGAATGTATTCTACAAAGAAACTCCAACAAATATGCAGAGATGCAAGTAGAAAGCTGTCCAGTAGAGAATTATTTTTAATAGCAAAAACCAAAACCGAAAGAAAACAGAACAAAACTGGAAACAAATGCCCACCAAAATGGATCTGCACGAATCCCAGTATCCAAGACATGGAAAACATTTTAGCTGCTAGAAAGAATGAGGCAGCCCCAGATGTGTGGGGGTGGAAAGGTGGCCAGGGTATACCATGTGGTTGGGGGAGAACAGGATGTGTGATATGATGCCATTTATGCTGAAAATGAAATCTAATCAAAGTTAAGATGAAGATAAGTTGGGAAGTAGAATTAGGGGGTCAGGGGAATTCTATTTCAATGAATTAATCCTCTTTACAATTTGATTTTTAAAAATTATGAACACTTTACAATTTGTTTACTCCTTTGGATACCCAATAATGCACAAAATTTCAAAAGGCACAAGGTGAAGATGTATAATTCTGCAGTTCTCTCAACTATCTGAGATAGAATTAATTTATTCCCAGTATGCATTTAGTGTATTTAGAAGGAGGAGGAGGAGAATGAGTGAGAAAGGGTGGGGGACACAGGCAGCTGCTGCTCTGCGATCGGCAGCTGTGGTCAGGTGTGGAGGTGGGCTGCCCTTTTTGGGGTCACTCTGTCCTTGGTTTCCTGGCGCCAGGCCTTCCTAACCCCACTGGAGCACTAGCAAAGGCCTTTGGTGATGCTCTGCCCGTGACTACTGGCTGTGGTTCTGCTAGGTCCGGGTCCTACATCTCAGGGCTACAGGGAGTGAGGCGCTGGAATCCCCCAGGACTGCCCCCTTCTTGCCAGCTCCCCTCCAGCCAGGCCTGCCTGGCAGATGCCCAAACACTCATTAGGCAAGACAGGTCTGTAGGCAGATATTTATCCCTGTGCAGCTGTGGGCTGTGAGGAGGCAGCAGGTGCGGGGCAGAGTCCTGTTTACCTAGCGCTGAGCCTGGTAGGCGCTGCCTATTTGCTGAGCTCCCTTCCCGGCCTGGCTCAGGTTGGGCAAGCTCTGCCCTCTTCCTCCCTCCCTCCTCCCTGTGCTGTGCTGTTCAAGGGGGCTAGTCATTCTTCCCTCCTCTTTCCTGAGCTGACTGCTGCTCATTCTTCTGTCTCAGCTCCAACACTCCCTCTTCAGGGCCTCCCTGACTACCCTCACTCCAGAGTGGCTGTTGCCACGGCCCACAGTTCCCCATCGCGGTCATTACTTATTTCCCACAGTTACCAGGTTAGTGTTGGTCTTCTCTGCTAGATGCCAGATGAGCAGAGACTGGGACAGTTGCACTCACCCCTATTTCCCCAGCCCCTCCCATAGGGCCTGGCACTCAGGTAGTGCTCCTCAGGCATTTGAGTGTCAGCTTGAATGAAGGCAGGCAGAGAGCCCTGCATGGGCAAAGGCACAGATGTGTGACGGAGGGTGGCGAGGAGAGGGGGGCGGTGACGATGTATGGTGGAGAGTGGCAGGACTGGAGGCTGGAGAGCGAGGTGGGGTATTGAGCACCTCCTCGTCCTCTCCTTACTCTGAAAGCCTTTGAATGCCACATCTGGGAGTTCAGGTTTTATCTAGTCAGAAATGGGAAACTGTTGGGTAAAGAAAATGCAAATAATACAACCAATGAGAGAATGACAAGCCAGATATTTCATGCTGAATGGTAAATTCTGAAGTTCCTACAGTGGCCTGTGAGGCCCTGCAGCATCTGCTGCCCACCACACCCCTTCCCCATCTCCTTCCCCTACTCGCTGCAGCCACACTGGCCTCCTTGCTGTTTCCTGAACATCGCAGGTATAATTCAGCCTCAGGGCCTGCTGTGGTCCAACTGTGTCCTTCTCAATCTGTAAGTTGAAACCTAATCCCCAGTGTGAGGGTATTAGGAAGGGGGGCGTTTGGGAGGTGAGTAGGTCATGAGGGTGGAGTCCTCACAAATGGAATTAGTGCCCTTATCAAAGAGGCCCGCCTTGTCCTTTCCACTATGTGGGGACATGGTGAGAAAGTGCCATCTGTGAACCAGAAAGCAGACTGTCTGTCATTAGACACTGTATCTGCTGGTGCCCTGATCATGGACTTCTCCGCCTCCGGAATGGTTAGAAGTAGTTACGTTGTTTATAAGCTTCCCATTTTAATGGTATTTTGTTATAGCAGCCCCGGCAGACTAAGGGCCTTTGCACTTGCCATTTCTGTGCGTTTCCCTTGGATATCATGGTTTATCTCCTTTGTTTAAACCTCAGCCTCCTATGGCATCTTACCAGAGAGGCCTTCCATGACACCATGAACAAAGGAGCCTCACCCCCCTCCCCAGTGCCCTGATCCTGCTTTATTTTCCTCTCTAGTATTTGTATCTGTTTACTTGTCTATTGTGTGTCTTCTCCCCACGGATGTCAGCTCTGAGAAGGCAGGAGTATATCATTTCTCTGATTCCCAGCTGTGTCCTCTGAGCCTGGAACATATACCTTTAGGCTTAATAAATGCTCGTAGAATAAATGAATGAATGAATGAATGAATGTGTAGTATTAAGCTAAGCCACCCCGGTCCTGGAATGATGTTAACTGTTGCTCACATGTTCTGTCCTATTCCAGAGCTCACACACAGCCTTGAGTTCCTTTGCTCTGCACATCAGCCAGGTGGGGAGTGCAGGTCAACATTATTATCTGCCTTAAATAATAATTATCAATGACACAAAAGCATCATGATCACCTGGACAGAAACCAAAATGAAATGCCTGCAGGCTCATGATGTCAGCAAATCAGTTTCTAAAATATGATGTGCAGGAATTGTGACAAAGAGGATGGAGTCTGCATTGTGAGGCAGATTTCCCCTGTGTTCAATTCCCAGCTCAGCTATTTACTTACTCTGTGACCTGGGACCATTCAAGCCCCTTCTGTGAGCCTCAGCTATCCCTTCTGTCAACGGAGATCATGATTCCCTTGAATAGATCTAGTGAAGAAGGCATTTGGACCTAGGCATTTCCTGGGCTGCACCATCCACTGTGTTTCCTTTTTGGTGCCAGCATAATATTCCACCAAGTAGAGTTACATGCTTTGTTTAATCAGGTGGCTATTTCCAGACATGGTAACAGTAGCCTCCATTTACTGATCTGCTAGGTGCAAGGCCAAGCACTGCACCTTCCTTATCCCTCCTTCAGTCCTCGCTGCAGCCCCGTCAGGTGGGTGCTGTTAATATTTCCATTTTGCATATGAGGTTAAGCAGCTTGTCCAAGGCCACACAGCCTCCCTAAATGGAAGATAATGGAGTTGAAAGCCAAGTTGTCAAATCCAAGAGCTTTCAACTCTGTGCTTTGGTGGGATTTTTGTCCCCCATTTTGCAGATGGAAAATGAGGCTTGGGGAGGCCAGCGACTTGCCCAGGGCAACAGTGAGCAGAGCTGGGATGAGTCAGAATCCAAGTCTACCAATTCTTTTTTATTTTATTTTATTTTTTATTGAGATGGAGTCTCACTCTGTCACCCAGGCTGGAGTGCAGTAGCGCAATCTCGGTTCACTGCAGCCTCCACCTCCCAGGTTCAAGCAATTCTCCGGCCTCAGCCTCCCAAGTAGCTGGGACTACAGGCATGCACTATGACACACGGCTAATTTTTGTGTTTTTAGTAGAGATGGTGTTTCACCATGTTGGCCAGGCTGGTCTCAAACTCCTGACCTCAAGTGATCCACATGCCTGGACCTCCCAAAATGCTAGGATTACACGCGTGAGCCACTGTGCTGGCCCAAGTCTACCAATTCTTAACTTATGCTTTCCTCCAAACCTGCCTTCTCACCCTGGGACAGTATCCACGGGTCTTATTTTTCCTGAAGCGGGGACAGTTAAGTGGCTGGGGAGAGAGTGGCCCTCTGGTTTCTGCTCCATACCTAGCTGAAGGCTTCAGGATAAGGAGAAGAATCGCTGGTGAGCAGAGGAAACCTATTTCTGCTCTGGAAATGGCTCTTCTCTCCCTTTCTCTTCCCCCAGCTCTTTCTTCCCTCCCCTCCCCTTGCTACCCCCCAGAGCTCCGTACCAATTAATCAGCAGACAATGGAGGCTCCAGCTGGGACAAGTGGGCTCGACTCATTAGTACAGAATGACATTAATATCAGAGTCTTTTGAGACAAGTGCATGATTCAGGGCAGACGCCTATGGAGGGCTGGCTCTGAAGCTGGTGTGGGAAATGGAACCGCGGTCAAAGACAGAGAGAACCGTGTATACGTGGATGGACAACCAGGCCGGGTCCCCGGGATGCCTGAGGGGAAGAAGGGGCAAAGCAGCTCTGCTTTGGGCAGGGTCCCTGTCCTCTTGTGCAGCCTGACTTCTCCCTCCTCCCTGCTTGGGAGGCCTGCATGGGTCACTGGGTCACTGTAACCCTGGGCAAGCCGGAGAGGCAGCGGGGCATGGAGGCCTTCAGGGCTGGATGGGCTGGGGCCGGGTCCCAGCTGCATCTCCTCTCCCCTCTCCCTGTGGCTCCAGCAACTCGCTTCATGTCTTTGGGCCTGTGTCTCTTCATCTGAACTACAGGGTAGTGATAGCTGCCTCTCAGGCTGGTGAGAGGATCATGGAATGAGGTGGACACACGTTGTAGAATGTGGACTAGCGGGGAGTGAAGCGCATCTTCACCATCTCCTCCTTCATTGTTCTTTACACAGTGGGGATAAATGTCAAAAGTCTTCCTTTAGGGGCAACAGGAATCAAACCAGCTCCTGCAGGGAGCCTTAGAGATAGAGTTCTGCCTGGTTCCTATGCTCTTCATTTCTTCACTCACTCAGATATTCATTCATTGATTGATCCACTCACACGTGTACCGAGCACCTCTCACATTGGCATAATGTGGCACTGGGGATAAAAAGGTGGATGGGACACCATCGCTACCTCGGAGGGACTCTTCGTCTAGTGAGGAGGCTTTCCCTGCCTGGAGGACATGTGTGTGGTCAGAGAGAGCTTTGCAGAGGGGAGGCCATACAGCTGTCCTTGTGGTTTAAGGAGTTTGCCAAGTGGCCTGGGGTGGGGCAGTAGGGACATCATTTATTTGAAAAATATTTATTGACTGACTACTACATGCCAGGCACTGTCCTCAGTGTGGGGACACGGCTGTGGACAGCAGAGATGAAACTCTGCCTTCAAGGAGACGGCATTCTGGTGGAAGGTCGTAGAAGCCACCAAGCAGTGAGGGGGCGGTGACAGGGCTGCTGTTTCGTACCGGCTGGTGCAGCAGGCCTCGGCGAGAGGCGCCATCTGGGCAGAGATCTGCAGGGGCCGGGGGAGTGGCCCACAGGGATACGGGAGCGGAGGGACTCTCTCTGGGCTCTGGGAGAAACAGGACACCCAAGCTGCAGGGGAGGTGGGGGTGTGAGGTACAATGGGGTGTGGAGGTGTCCCCGGTCATCTCAGGCTTTGTAGGTCTGGCTGCTGGAAAATTACAGGATGCCCAGTTACACTGGAATTTTAGATAAACAGCAAATAATTTTTTAGTATAAGTGTGTCCCACGCAAGTTTGCCTTTCTGTGAAATTCAAAAAAAGATTTTTAGTTCCTAATATCCCTTTCTTCTTTTTAAAACATTGTTTTAATTGACCAATAAAAATTGCATATACTTATGGCCTACAACATGATGTTTTGGAATATGTATACAATTATGGGATGACTAAATCGAGCTAATTAACATATGCATTACTTCCCACATCTTTTTTTCCCCTGTGGTGAGAACACTTAAAATCTACTCTTAGCACTCTTAGCGATTTTCAAGAATGCAGTGTACTGTCGTTAGCTATACTGCCACGGCGTACCATGGAGCTCTTGCACTTACTCTCCCTAACTGGAACTTTGTGTCCTTTGACCCACAGCTCCCCAGTTCTCACCCCCTGCCCTCCCAGCCTCCGGTAGCCACCATTCTACTTTCTGCTTCAATGAATTTGGCTTTTTCAGAGTTTGCATGTCCGTGTGAGATCACATGGTATTTGTTTTTCTGTGTCTGGCTTATTTCACTTAACATGTCCTTGAAATTCAAACCTAACGGGCATCCTGCCTTTTTGTTTGTGAAATCTGTCCACCCTAGCTGTGGCCTCCCTAAGACTTTGACTTTACTCTGAGATGGAAGCCACGGGAAGCTTTGGGGTGCAGGAGAGATGAGGTGTGACCAGTTTTAAAGGGTCCTGGGTTGTGAGCAGACTGTGGCTGGCAAGGGCCGAAGCTGGGGGCCACTGGAGGTGGGAGGTGGGATGGAGGCGCCAGGAGGGAGTGTGCAGGTGCTGAGGGGAGTCTGTATGTGTTTCGAAGACAGAGCTGACCCCATTTGCTAATGCATTTGTTGTGGGATGGGAGAGATGGGGACATGGAGGACTTCTGGGCTTTTGACCTGAGCAACCGGAAAGATTGCAGGAGGATCCCATGCTTGTGTGTGTGTGTGTGTGTGTGTGTGTGTGTTCGCGTGTGCTTTTGGACACATGGTTCAGAGATGCCCACTGGACAACCAGGAGGAGACATGCAGTGGGCAGCTGGGCACATGAGCCTGGAGTTCAGAGAGAATCATTCATTCATCATCAGCTCAGATGTCTTTTAGAGCTGAGCACCTGCCCAAGGCGGAGGAGGTGTGTAGGTAGGGAAGCAGCCCTACTCCAACATCTGCAGAGGCCTGGAGGCTGGAAGGCCCTGGTGAACACTGATGGTCAGGCCCAGGTGGTGTGGGAAATGAGACTGGCATGGCCTGGAGGCAGAGAGCCATGAGGAGTGCTGAGAAGGGGAGTGACATAGTCAGATGTGTATGTTTTAGAAGGGTGCCTCCGGGGCAGGGTGGAGGGGATGGAGCGAGGCCAGGAGGGCAGAAAGGGGACTGTGGCACCAGCCCTGCCCCAGGACAGCAACCGGGGACTTGGTGGGGACGGTGTGCAGGGAGACAGAAGGGAGGGTGGTTTGTGTGTGGCGCTGCGGACAGGGCTGGGCAGCAGGATGGATGTGGGGTGCAGGAGGACGGCTGGGGGCAGAGAGAGAGGCTTTTGTATTTGCCTCAGAGGAGTGCAGAGTGTCCCCACCCCACCCCCAGCAGCCCACGGCCCGCTGTGCTTGTTAGCAAGGAACACTCCTCAGAGGGAACATATGTGCTGTTATTTTTAGGTGATTAGCCGCACGTCGTGGAGCGTTTGTTTGCCAGTCGTGGGTAAACAAAAGCCATTTGTCAAAATGAGATGTTCCAGCCTCGTCCTCCCTTCGGCAGGCCAGTCCCCGCGCTGTGAATTCCTGTTGCATCAGCAGCGAGGCTAATTAGCTCCTCGGCTCTTGAATAATAATGGCCACATTTACCGAGAGATTTCTGTGCACCAGGAGCCCTGCAAATGCCATCTATGCAAGAATCACAGGTGCATCTTATTGGCTGCAGTTTGGAGTGGAGGAAACTGAGGCTCAGGGAGGTGGAGCAGTTTGCTCAAGGCCCCACAGCTAGGAAGTTAAAGCTCTGACATTCTCAGGTCTGAATGACCCCAAAGCCTGAGATGGGTGAGGGGGCTGCTCTGTTCTTCTGGAATATCTCCCCTTCCCCATCCTGTGAGCAGAAACTGAGCAGCATCACCACCAGCAGCCTAAGGTAATTAGACTGTCACTCCTTGTATGGAGTTCAAATCTCCGCTGCATCCAAGGTCTCTGCTCTGTTTCTCACTTCTGAGTCTGGCACGTGCTGACCTTTCCAGTCTCTGGGCTTTGGACAGCCTCAGAGAGTCAGGTTTGTTTCTGCCACTTCAGATCTGAGTATGAGCTTGGGCAGGTCTCTGAGATGAAGTGTGTGTGGGCTCATTGGCCAGCGCTCCTCAAGTCAATACCAGTGGAAGGGAGGCTTGGGCAAAGGGGGAGGCTGACCTATGATGCTATCTCAGCAGAAGCCTCAGATGGCCTGAGGATGGGATGACCCCTCAGGACTGTTCCGGGTCAAGGCAAAATGTTGGGTACTCGGCACCCCACACTGGTCGGTTCATTTGATGTAGGCCACCCTGGGAATGGAGTGTGAGGGCTGTCAACTTTCTGCAGACGGTGCTCCCAGCAGCTGGGGTAATAAGTCCTTTATTCCTGCAGAGGGACCCGAGTGGCACCTTACAGAGTCCTTCACAGTCCACCTCTTGGATCCACTTCATGTAAGTTCTCCGAGAAGCTCTTCTAGGAGGCAACCTGAAGAGGAAAATTACTGGGATGAACTCCAGCCCCTGTCTCTGAAGTTTTAGGGTCTTAGGGCTGCAACTGACATCCTTAGCTGCCCACTCCACTACCCATTATAGACCACCTCACCCTCAGATGACATCTCTGTTGGTCTCCTGATTACCTGAGGGAACTGAGACCCTGGTCACCATGCTATTTTCAGGCCAGGGTTGCTATACCTGTCAACTTACCATCAAAATTGGGCAAGGGAGTACCAAGAAGCACCCAAGGGCATCACCTGGATGTCAAACATATTCCTCCCAGACCCCATGTGCAACCCCTTCTGGATGCCGGGATGCGACTCCTCTTCTTACCGCTGGCCCCTTGATGCAAGGACAAGAAACCCACAGTGCCAAGGAGGCGGCTGTGCTTAGACTTTGAGGGACTCTGGCTGTGCCACCTTGCAGAAGTATTTTCTCTTTAGGAACAAGGACCTCTAAACCTACAGAAGCCAGAGTTGAGGGACAGAAAGCACAAATTCTCCAAGTGGGCCACTGGGCCACTTAAGCTTCTACCCCTAAATTCCTAGACCCATGTATTCTGCCCAGTGGGGATGCAGTGCCATATATAGTATTTGATTTGAAGTGATTCTGCATCTTGGAGGATGGTCCTGAAACGTTGTGAAGACTTGTTTCTGAACTGGCATTGCAGCTCTGTCTTCAGCGGGCCATCACAATGCACCATCGGCCCAGCAGCTTTGGGATCATGTGGTGTGCAGTATTACCAGTGGATCCCTGGTCATGGGCCAGCCCACTCCTGCCCCTCCAGGGTTATTGCTATAAGATGGGCTATTGAGTCAGAAGTGATGTTATGTGGCATCCTGTGCCAGTGAATCAAACACTTCATAGACCCTTGAGTAGAGAGCCCATGGGCAGGAAAGGCAAATCTCTATCTGGAACAGGTCTCTATTCCTGATCTTTCCAGGAGGGGGTCCAATGTAGTCATCTGCCACATGCCAGGCCAAACCAATCTCAGTTTTATCCTCTTCAGCTGGTGACATGGGAGTCCCCCATGTGGCCATTCAAATGAGCGGAGGCTGCTGGTGCCACAGCGGGGATGATGTGGGGTCTGGGCTACCTGCCGTGTAGCTTGCTGGTGTCCTCAAGGCCTGCTCATGTTTGACCTGGGATGTTCTCACCATGTTAGATTGACTGGGTCTGGCAGACCCAGCTCATGACAGGCAGTTCCGGCTGCCTGATCACTCGGTACCTCACGTCTGGGTGTTCTGTGTCACACAAGGTCTAGGAGTACTAGACCAGGACCTGTTTTCAAAAGGTGTATAATCCTTTGCTGCTAATTGTAAGGATTCACTCCCAAATTCTAGGGAGTCTCCAGATCCTAAGGGATTCTCCCACTGTAGCTTGCGTCCTTCTCTGGCATCTCTTCCTGTCACTCATGGCTGACACCATAGGGTCTGCTGAGTTGTATGGCTCAAGGGATGGGGCTGATGGCTCCAGCAGCCTGATACTTCTGCAGAGTCCTTTCTTGCTCTGGGAAGAAAGGACTCTTGGCAGCCTTTCATGGCACTGGCCTACAGGGTTGGAGCAGTATTCCCAGCTATGGAATATGTTGCCTCCAGACCTACCTGTCAGGTGTTAGGATTTCGTCTTCATGGTAGGAGGTAAAAGATTAAATAATTTGTCCTTACTTTGTAGGACTAATTTTGTAGGTATGTCCCAGTATTCACCAGACCATTGAATTCCTAGAAATTTTACTCATGCGGTGGCCTCTTCATCTTCAGTAGTTTTCTCTCTCACCCTTTGGCTTCCGGCATGCTAGGTACTGCTTGTCTGTCTGCCTGGTCAGCACGATGACATCCGTGTACTGGATCAGCGTGATGTTCTGCAGGGTGTCTGATGATCCAGATCTTTTTGGATGGTCATGACAGAGCCCTGATGAAAACTGTGAATGTATACTGTTGTCCCTTCCATGTGAATGTGAACTCTTTCTGATTCTCTTTCTTGATTGAGATGGAAATGAACATATTCACCAGATTAATGGCTTCATAACGTGTCTGAATTCAGTTTGTTTTTTTTTTTTCTTTTTTTGAGACAGAATTTCACTCTGTCACGCAGGCTGCAGTGCAGTGGGGTGCGGTCTTGGTTCACACAACCTTCGCCTCCCAGGTTCAAGTGATTCTCCTGCCTCAGCCTCCTGAGTAGCTGGGATTACAGGCATGTGCCACCATGCTTGGCCAATTTTTGTATTTTTAGTAGAGATGGGGTTTATCATGTTGACCAAGCTGGTCTCGAACTCCTGACTTCAAATGATCCACCAACCTCAGCCTCCTACATGCTGGGACTGTAGGCATGAGCCACTTCGCCTGGCTCCCTGAATTCATATTAATCTTCTCTAGCAGCAATACCACACCTAGCAAGGAAGCTGCAATTGGGCTACTACTTGTTGCACTTCTGGTAGTTTCCATGGGGAACAGACTGGTGAATTAAGTGGGACTATAATAGGAATGACTATCCACACATCTTTTAGATCTTTAAGAACAGCACTCATCTTTGCCATTCCCTGGGATGTAATACTGCTTTTTATTTACCATCTTGGCCAGAAGGGGGAGTTTCAGAGGCTTCCACTTGGATTTCCCCACTATGATAGCTGTTACCTCACAGGATAAAGGGCTTGTATCAGTTACTAAGTAATTGGAGACCACTTTTACATTTATACATTTGGAGACCACTGAGGGTGGGACCGTGGACCCACTGTGAGCTGGACCTAGGCTAGAACTCCATTTATCACCTGGCTCCCTTAGGAGGGGCCATGCTAATGCTCTGGGTTTCCCCTTCCCCAACACACAGTTACCTGAGTAGTGTTGGGAAGAAATGGGGGAATCCTTGCTGTGTGCAATTGTGGGGGTTCTTCCTCCTGGGGACATGGGCTTTCTGTCAGTCAAGTTTCCACATCCAAGAACTTGCTCAGGGATGGACACTGGGGAAGGGATTGTTCCTTTTTTTAAAATGAAGGTGACTGTCCTTAGCTCCCCAGCATCTTATGCATTTACAGTAGTGTCCTTGTTGCCTCCAAATGTATGTGGCCCCTAGGGGTGCCAAGTTCTATTCACTCCACAGGTCTCTGTAGGTCAGGCTCCCCTGGCCTCCTCTCTACCCTGCCACTCACCACAATGACATGTTCCTGCCTTCTGATGGTGCCATGGTCTGAATGTTGGTGTCTCCCCGAAATTCATAAGTTGAAACCTAATCACCAATGTGAGGGTATCAGGAGGTGAGGCCTTTGGGAGGCGATTGGGTCATGAAGGTGGAGCCTCTTGAATGGGACTAGTGCCCCTAATGAAAAGATGTCCCAGCATGCTGCCTTGCCTGTTTGACTCTCTGAGGACGCAGTGAGAAGGCACCGTCTGTGAGCCAGAAAGTGGGCCCTCAGCAGACACCAAATCTACTTTGATCTTGGACTTCCCAGCCTTCAGAACTGTTAGAAATAAATTTCTTTATAAGCCACCCAGCCTACGGCATTTTGTTACAGCAGCACTAAGGCAGATGGCTTCTAGTTTTCCAAGGTCCTTGGGATCATTTCTGTGAGTAAGCCTGGTTCTACAATGGCAACTCCTCCTGCCAGCCCTGGTCCCCATCACTGAATTTCTAAGTAATCCATTTCTGACAGCCTTGGGAAGTGGGATATCATCTGGGTCCTGGGTCCTGCGTGCAGCATAGGCCTATGGGAGTTCCAGCCTTACGTGGTACACCTCCTCTGGTGGGCCCACCTCTCTGGGCCTCAGTGCCAAGGGCCTACCGTCTGCTCTGGCATTTCTCACTTCATGTTGGCCACTGCTTTTCCCATGTTTCTAGGAACCATCTGTAGTGAGTTTGTACCATCTCCTGGGACGCTGGTGAGAGTATTAAATCCTGTATTCTGGGAGGGTTCTCCCAAGTTGATAAATACTCCCTTATCCAACCTTACCTTCTGATCTTCTTGACCAGAGACCCTTGGATTCCGGTCCCATGTTCCTGCAGACCTGTGCTGGTTAGGTCCTACAGCTGCTTTGGGGTATAGCCCCATCTTTCCTCACCAGGCTCAACGTGCCCACAGCCGGTGCTGTTGTGACTTCATCCTAGTCGTTGGCCTAATGACCAGGAGGACAGACGAGGCAGAGCTTGAGCTGGGGACATGTTGTCTGGCTGAGGAGAGGCCTCTGCACAGTGTCCAGGCAAGGAGGGAGGGAGTTCCAGCCCTTAGCAGCAGGGTGACATTCCTGCCGGCTCAGAGGGCTCAGGGGGATATAGAGAGTCCATCGTTTGTAGAGACCTCAACCTAGATGTCCCCAGCCTGTGTGTCAGGGTTGTACTCTCTCTCTCTTTTTTTTTTCTTTTTGGCAGTGGGTAGGGGGACAGAATCTCGCTATGTCACCGATGCTGGAGTGCAGTGGTGAGATCTCAGCTCACTGCGACCTCCGCCTCCCGTATTCAAGCGATTCTCCTGCCTCAGCCTCCTGAGTAGCTGGGATTACAGGTGCCTGCCACCACACCTGCTAATTTTCATATTTTTAATAGAGACAGGGATTCACCATGTTGGCCAGGCTGGTTTTTCATATTTGTAGTAGAGACAGGGATTCACCATGTTGGCCAGGCTGGTTTCTAAATCCTGACCTCATGATCCACCCACCTCAGCCTCCCAAAGTGCTGGGATTACAAGCATGAGCCGCTGTGTCAGGCCACAGGGTTGCGCTGTCTTCTAACCAAGGCCCTGGCCTTGGCACAGTAGACCTGCCTTGGTTGGAGTTGTATCTTTTGTGGATTCTGAGCCTGGTTTCTGCTTTCTCTGTCCTGGTGCAGAGGAGAGCCTCTTTAAACGCCAAACAGAAGGGCCTCTGGCTTTCACATTGGCCTTTAATTGCTGATTAATCACGCTTAGCTTTTTGTTATTGTTTTCCAGATCAAGTGGATTTAACAATAGCTACCTAGTTCAAGTGTTATATTACTTCCCCCACCCCCGACCCTCCACCCCCGTCTTTCTCAAATCTATCACACTGACACATCACACCAGTTAATGAATTTCTTTCACAAGTCCGGCATCCTTCATCACCTGGGCCAGGGGCGATCTGTGCCAGGCGTCTCATTGCCAGCTGAGCAGCAGGTGGTTCAGCTCCAAACTCTCCACCCGTGTCTGCTTTCCTGACTCATGTTCAGCACCAACTGTAACAGGTTGGGTTCCTGGAAAAAAGACTGTGGTGAAGTTCAGCATGCAGGATATTTATGGAAAGTTAATTTTGGGATCAACACCTGTGGAAGGAAAGGGAGAGAAGCAGGACTGGGCAAGGAGGGAAGTCAAGTTGCAACACAGGATGGCAACCTCTGCTGGCTCGCTGGGAGCTCTGAAGGTGGTAGGAGCCTTTGGAGCTGTCCTCATTGGAGCAAGAGGGCCTGGCCTTTGTAGCGCCATGTTGATCAGTCACTGGATGTGGGCAGTGCTGGGAACAGCGTGTGGCCCGGGTGAGGTGGCCCTCTCCTGTGGAGGCAACCCTTGAAGATGCGGATAGCTGAGTGTTGTCTGATGGTGGCACTTCCTACAGCTGGGGTAATAGGTCCTTTATTTCTGAAGGGGAACCTGGGTGGTGCATCTCAGTATCCACCCTAACACCTGAGTTCACTTCTCTATGAAATAGGGATAAATATCATTAGCTAACACTTGGTAACTGATAAGGACTCCACAAATGACAGCTATTACATACTTATGGTAGTTTTCTGAGGTTTTTTTTTTTTTTGGTTTGTTTGCTTTTTTAAGACAGAGTCTCACTCTGTCACCCAGGCTAGAGTGCGGTGGCACGATCTCTGCTCACTGCAACCTCTGCCTCCCCGTTCAAGTGATTCTCATGCCTCAGATGGATTACAGGGGTGCGCCACCGTGCCTGGCTAATTTTTTGTATTTTTAGTAGAGACGGGGTTTCACCATATTGGCCAAACTGCTCTTGAACTCCTGACCTCAAGTGATCCACCTGCGTCCGCCTCCCAAAGTGCTGGGATTATAGGCATGAACCACCACGCCTGGCCTTTTGAGGATATTTATAAGTGATAAAACTTCAACTCAAAATAATGTAAGTAATGAAAGGAATGTACTTGTTCATGCAAAATTAGAGAGACAGTGTCAGGAATGGGTGGATTCAGCAGCTCAAAAGATGTCCTCAGAGTGGATTGCACCTCCCTCTCCACACAGGCACACCTGTCTCTCCATCTCTCATTTCTCTGCCTTGGCCTCACCCCCAGGCAATCTCCGTACTGAGGTTAAAGATTGCCCCCAGCAGCTCCAGGCCCACAGCCTGCCAGCTCAGCAACACTGGCAGAAAGATTGGGCCCCACACCCAGCAATCAATAGCTCTAGGATAAACCCCAGGGACAGACACCCGTGGGCCAGGCCTGGGACGTGGGCTCATCCCCAGACCTGGGGAGATGAGGGCAGCCCCTCTCCATAGGAACGTGGGGAAAGGAGGTTTTCTACAGGGAAGCTGAGGTGCTGTGAGCACAATAAAGGAGAGCAGTCGCTGGCAAAAACCAGATACCCTCTTCCCCTGACTCTGGGAGCCCTTGCCATGCCATTGAGAGGGCGAAGGGGCATCGGACTGGTCGTCCTGTGTGGGGGCGTGTGCTAAATTCAGGAATGTGGCTCACATGACCGCATGTGACACGTTTCTGTGTGGCTGCCTGGAGACACACTGCATGGCCCACGGGCCGTGTTTCTGGGGTACATCAAAGTGGGTCCAGCATCAGAGGGGCCCCAGCTTCCCAGGGAAATGGCAAAAAATCAGGGGGTCAGACTTGGATGAAATTTTGTGTGACCTTGGGGTTAGGCTTCGATTGTTGCTGAGCCTGAGAACCCTGCGGGCATCAGATCTGAAGAGGGGGCCGGATTCTCCCTGTGAGAATTAAGTGAGAGCATGCTCACGAAGCCCCTGGCATGGGGCCTGGTGCACTGTTTGTTCTCAATATATTAAACATGAGAATATTTTAAGATGCATTCCTTGGCAGATGAGATCGCCTACTTAGAGGCGGTGGTTGCCCTGGAAACGTGGGTTTCTCTGCACAAAGGGTCTGGAACCCCTAAGGACTGGGTTTGCTCCTCTGACGTTCCCTGGAGCAAGACCCCCAGGATTTTTGGTCTGTGTCAAAACATCTTTCTCTTTTGGCTTAAGCTGCTGATCTCTCAAAGCCCCACCAGACAGTCACCATCTTTTGGCCCATGGGTTCTGGAAACCTGGTTTTCTTGAATGACTTCTTGGCTGCAGATCCCTTGCTCGGTCAGCCCTGGGCAGTGAACCCTTGCCCCTGGCCCCAAGACTGAGTCCAGGTGGACCGTGAGGCCACCTCTGACTCTAATTTGTCTCGAAATCATTCCTCTGTCTGGCTTCCTCCATTCGCTACACAGTAGTAGCATCTACTTTTGCTGGCCCCAGCGTGAGGCCCCGGTGGTGGTGTCGGAGCCTCTCCTCGGTGAAGGATGGATGACTGAGGACTGGGCCACAGAGTGCTCCATGGGATGAGGCAGCAGGGAGCTGAGGGGCTGAGGAGGAGCCAGCCCCAGCCCGAGCCGGCAGTCCCTGGGTCTGTCTGGCTATCAGGGGTGCTCTCTCTGGGCTGCAAACGTTTAAAAACATTTATCTACATTACCATTTCTGTACTATTTCATCAAATCTGCTATGACACCGATTGCAAGGTAAGCCTCTGTTTTACCTACCACCAAGAAAATAAAGCTTACAAACTCTGACATCCAGCAATTGTAAGATGGCCTCCAACTTCAGTGATTTTAATATGTGAAAGTATGTACTGCTTCGTATTGGTGAAATACAGTAATTATCAACATTTAAACACTGGGGAAACAGCATGTCAGTTTCTCAAAAAGTTAAAAATAGAAATACCATATGAGGCAGCATTCCACTTCTGGGGATATACCCAAAAGAGTTAAAAGCAGGGACTTGGCCAGGCACAGTGGCTCATGCCTGTAATCCCAGCACTTTGGGAGGCCAAAGCGGGTGGATCACTTGAGGTCAGGAGCTTGAGACCAGCCTGGCCAACATGGTGAAACCCTGTCTCTACTAAAAACACAAAAATTAGCTGGGTGTGGTGGTGCGTGCCTGTAATCCCAGCGACTCAGGAGGTTGAGGCAGGAGAAATCACCTGAACCAGGAAGGCAGAGGTTGCAGTGAGCCGAGATTGTACCACTGCCCTCCAGCCTGGGAGACAGAGTGAGACTCTGTCTCACAAATAGATAAATAAATAATAAAATAAAAGCAGGGACTCTAAGAGACGTTCGTCCACCCAGGTTCGCAGCAGCACTGTTCGCAACAGTGAGAGCATAGAAGCAACCCAGGGGTCCATGACAGACACCGAACGTGCACTTACACACGTGGAGTGTGACTCAGCCTTAGGGAGGAGGAAAATCCTAGCACGTGCTACAGCCTGGATGGAACTTGAGGACATGACGCTGTGTGAAACAAGCCACACAAAAGGACGAATACTGTCTGACTCCACTTGCATGAGGTAGTTGGAGGAGTCAGAATCACAAAGACAGAAAGCAGGGCCAGGCGTGGTGGCTCACGCCTGTAATCCCAGCACTTTGGGAGGTGGAGGCGGGCAGATCATGAGGTAAGGAGTTCGAGATCAGCCTGACCAACATGGTGTGAAACCATGTCTCTACTAAAAATAAAAAAATCAGTCGGATATGATGGTGCGTGCCTGTAATCCCAGCTACTCAGGCTGAGGCAGGAGAATTGCTTGAATCCAAGAGGGAGAGGGTGCAGTGAGCCAAGATCACACCACTGCACTCCAGCCTGGGTGACAGAGCGAGACTATTTCAAAAAAAAAAAAAAAAGAAGGCTGGGTGCGGTGGTTCACGCCTGTAATCCCAACACTTTGGGAGGCCGAGGTGGGTGGATCACGAGGTCAGGAGATCGAGACCATCCTGGCTAACACGGTGAAACCCCGTCTCTACTAAAAATACAAAAACAAAATTAGCTGGGCGTGGTGGCGGGCGCTTGTAGTCCCAGCTACTCGGGAGGCTGAGGCGGGAGAATGGTGTGAACCCGGGAGGCGGAGCTTGCAGTGAGCCAAGATCGTGCCACTGCACTCCAGCCTGGGCGGCAGAGGGAGACTCCATCTCAAAAAAAAAAAAAAAGAAAAGAAAAAGAAAGCAGAAAGGTGAGTGCCAGGGGCTGGGGTGAATGGGGAGCTGGTGCTTAAGGGCACATGGTTTTGGCTTAACAAGATGAAAAGAGTTCTGGAGAGTGATAGCGGTGAGGGCTGCACAACAGTGTGAATGTACTTAATGCCCCTGAAGTGTACACTCAAGAATGGGTAAGATGGGAAATGTTATTGATATGGATTTTACCACAATAAAAAATAATGAGAAGACATGTTTTAAAAAATCCAGCTATTTCACATTAAGCTCCTGTATTCTGGTTTCTTCTGAGTAATTGTGAACTCCAGCCACACAGGGCCTGCATCTCCGCACAGCGTTAGTCAGCTGCAGGGGAGTGGGCCTTCCTCTTCTGTTATCTACAAATTTTAACGTTTATATCAAATAAATAATACATCTTAGGATTCAACAATCAAAACAATAGACAACAGTATAGAATGAAATCTCCAACTCCCACACCTGCCACCGTTCACTGGTCTCAACCCCCCCACCACAGAGAAACCCTTATTTGAGTTTCTTGTGCATCTTTTCAGGTTTTTTTTTATGCAGGTACAAATAAATATGAATAAATATTCCCTCAACTGTCTTTCATTTATAATAGGCTCTGTCTTTGCTTTGATCATTTATTGATGCGTTTGGAAGAGATTTCCAAATCCGTAGACAGAAGCTGGCCCTTCAGAAGGGCTGGGTTCTCCATTAAGGGGAGCCTCCCCACACCAGGTTTCTTTGAGTGCCTAGTAGGTTCTTGGGGGCATTCGAATTCAGCCTCCCTTATATGTCCTGGGGCATTCTTAAAGGGCGGGGATGCAGGCTGGGGCCGAAGGGCAGAATTAATGGAAGGAGGGACTTGAATTTCTCTTGGTGGTTGGCATGTGCGTACATGCTTCCATCTGGCGTAAAGGCTCTCAGGTAGGGGAAGGGCACACAGCCCAAGGAGCCTGCCTGAGAGGCAGGATGCAGAGGGTTTACGTAAACGAGATCCAGAGAGTTCATAGTTTTGTGGAGGAGAGAGCAAAATGAGGCAAAATGGACAATTATAAGACCAGAATGGAGGGTATGATCTTGGGTAAGTTAATTAAACTCTTTTTTTTTCTTTTTGAGATGGATTCTCACTCTGTTGCCCAGGCTGGAGTGCAGTGGCATGATCTCGGCTCACTGCAACCTCCACCTCCTGAGTTCAGGTGATTCTCCTGCCTCAGCCTGCCGAGTAGCTGGGATTACAGGTGCACACCACCACGCTAATTTTTTCTATTTTTTGGTAGAGACGGGGTTTCACCATGTTGGTCAGGCTGGTCTCGAACTCCTGACCTCGTGATCCACCCACCTCGGCCTCCCAAAGTGCTGAGATTACAGGCATGAGCCACTGTCCCTGGCCAGTTAATTAAACTCTTTACGTTTCTGATGCCTGATTTGCAAAACTGTGATATTTTAGTCCCTACCTTTCAGGGTTATTGTGTTGATTAAATGCAACAACACAATGCCTGGCATATAGTAAGCATTCATTCTATGTGGGGGCGTGGCAGAGAGAATCTGACTGCTTGGAGGTGATACTGAGTGGGGTTTTGAAGGCCAAGTAGGAGTTTGCAAAGTGGAGAAGCTGGAGTAGTACATTCCCTCGAAGGAAATAATGTTGGATCTCCTGGCTTGCTTTCAGGTATTAGCCCTATATTATATTACTAGAGGATGTAACTGAATCTCACACAGGTCAGAACAAAATGAGTGCTCCTGTTCCCAAGACTCACTCCTGCTGCAACTCTGGCGTTCAAAGACCCAAACACGCAACTGCCACCAGCACTCAGCTCTGCTTTCCCCTGTGTGAATGTTCTTCCCAGGTGGGCCCTCCCTAGAAGGTGGCAGGAGGAACACTGGCAGCTCCAGGCCTGTATTTAGCCATTCAGCCAGAGGAGAGGGGAGGGGAGGACTGGGAAGGGGAGAGGGGGAGGGGCAGCCGCTTTCCCAGTGGTTCTCATGAGCACTTCAGATGCGGTTCTTACTGGTCATAGCTGCTTCATGGGATCATCCTTGAACCCATCCTGGTTCACCTTTGAAGTTGGCCAGGCGAGCCAGAACAGGGGTTGAGAGTAGAGAAGGGTGGTCCCTCAAAATAATATTGGGGTTCTGCTCTTAGAAGAAGGGGAGATGGCCAGCATGCTCAGCCGGTGTCCTTCACAGAACCCCAGAGGAGTTTGCAACCTGGTCTGCAGGAGACAGAGCTGCCCAGTGATCTCCTTTGAACCTGGGCTGAGAAAGGCACCAGGCTCCTGAGCTGGGGGAGGTGGGGAAGGGCGCACAACCCCGAGGAGCCCGCCTGAGGGGCAGAATGACCATCCTGACGGTGGAAACCGTGTCAGGGAACAGGCATGGTTGCGGCGAGCTGCTAGACAGGGCAAGAAGCATTCCTGTCTTGTCCCCACACTGTCCTGATTGATCTGGAGGAAGGATGTGTGAGGGAAGGATCTGAGCTTCCACAACTCACGGGCTTGCCGACTCTGCCTGACAAAGCCTTCCAGGGATTAGCAGTGATTAAGTAAGAGGAAAAAAGGGGTTCTAGAAATTAGTACCAACCCCTGGAGGGACAAAACCAGCCTAGGGGAAGCCAGAGAGGTGAGCTTAGTCCCCATGGCATCTGCTGACCCTTTGTGTAGAGAAACCTGTGTTTCCAGGGCAACCACCACTTCCTGATTGGACACCTCACCTTGCCAAGAAGTGCAATTGGAAACATTCTGGCATATAATTTATTGCAAACATTCTGCGAACCAGGCCCTGTGTCAGTGCTGTGCATACATGGTCTCCTTCCAGCCCGTCTGCGTGAGCGGGTGTTGCTCCCATTTTGCAGATGAGGAAACTGAGCTTCTAGGAAGCTAGGAGACTTCCACCACGGTCACACACTGGAAGGTAGAGAAGCCAGATTCCCCCCTGTCCATGTGACATACAAGCACCGTTTCTTCCACCCTGGGACCCCTTTTCTGCTGGAGGCCAGAGACCCAGTTGCAGCCTGCAGCACCCCAGAAACATAGCAGGTGGGTGGTGCACGTGTTTCCCACAGTTACTCAGCAAATATTCTGAGGACACTGGAACAGGAGGCACAGAGGGAGACTTCACTATCGGGCCTGAGTCTCCTGCCTCCCTTTCTCATCTAAAGCAATTTGGGTCCCCATTGCTTCAGAGGGGAGGAGGTGGGAGGTTTAGGAGAGAGCCGGGAGGGGTAGAATAGGCAGGGAGAGGTGGGCAGGGGCCAAGGCCCCCGATGAGGCAGGAGACAGGGAAGTAGCTTCATTAGCCTATCCCCAGGGGACTTGGCAGCCAGTTATTAAATACTCCCTACGTTGAAGAGCTTGGTGGGAAGGAAAAACCACCTGTGGGAGTTGTGTGTGGAGGGGGTGGGACCTGGCTCTGCCCAGCCTAGGAAACCCCTTGGTCTCATTTGACTGGGGGAGGGCTGATATTGGGGCTTCTCCAGGGCCTACACCTGTCACCATGGCTACCCCCTGGCAGCAGAGATGTCTTGGGCATCCTTGGATGCAGGCAGGGAGTTGGATCAATGTCAGAGCTGGTCCCCAGGGCCCCTCTGAGGGGCACCCCCATCTTGAGGCCTCCTTGGCTTCCATGGTGGGGGCTGGGGGTTCCCTGGGACCCTCACGCTCCGCCTTGTCTGTCTCTGAGAATCATGCCATTTCTATTTGCAGTTTTGGGTCCTCTTCCTGCTCCCATATTGCAGACCATAGCATTTTCCCTTGTTCCATGTGGAAAGACATCTGTTAGGTGGCTCAGTTCCCCTGGCCGCCTCTCTCCCCCTTACCATGTGCTCCCTGGCCATCAGTGGTGACTTGAATTCCTGTCTACAGCTCAGATCTCTCTGCTGAGCAGCTGCCTCCAGGATGTCTCCTGGGGTGCTTCCGGACTCCACAGACTCCTGCATTCTCATCCCCTCAAATCTGCCCTGCCTCTGTGGCACCTGTCTTGAGGAAGAGCACTAGTCCAGGCCAGAAAACTGGACTCATCTTCGACTCTGTTTCTTTCCTGACCCCCTGCAGAGAAGTCAGCTCTCCAGTGTCTCCCTCCGCTGCCTTCCCCACAGCCCTAGACCTCACACCTTCCCTTCCCTGATGGACCATTTCAGTCTTCACTTTGGTTCCGCTGCATCCCCCTGCAGCCCTTTGCACCCTCCGGTTCCCACAGTGGGGGGCGGCTCCCCCAATCTCGGAGCCTCTGCTCCTGTAGCTCTTTCTGCCTGGGATGCCTGCCCCGCACCCCCATCCCCTGGCTTTTGGTTTTTAATCTTAGCTAACTGGAGAGTCAGCTCAGCTTCTGCCTCCTCTAGGAAATGCCCCCAGCAGGTTTGGGTGTCTCTACCCTGGGCTCCGCCAGCATCCTGCGCGGTCCTGTATTACAGCACTGAGCATGCTGTGTCACAGTCTACTGCGTATGTGTCCCCTGCCCCAGCTGACTGCCAGAGCCTAGAGGGTTAGCGTTGGGGGCCATGTTTATTTCACTGTTCCTGGCATCCAGCTCAGAGTCAGGCCTGTGCTTAGTGCTGATCCAGGGCCTCAGGGGGAGTGTTTGTTCACCATCCGTTGAGTACCAATATCGTATCAGTTTCCTGTTGCTGCTGTAACAAACACAGTGCCTGAAACAACACAGTTATTCTCTTAGGGTTCTGGAAGTCAGAAATCTGACCAGACTCAAATCTCACTGGGCTAACATCAAGGTGTGGGCAGGGCTGTGTTCCGGGCGTCTGTTTCCTTGCCTTTTCCGGCTTCCAGAGGCCGCCCACTTTCCTCGGCTTGTGGACCCTTTCTCTGTCTTTAAAGCTGGAAATACTGGGCTGTGTCCTTCTCACACTGCCACCACCCTGGCTGTCTCTTCTGCCTCCTTCTTCCACTTTTAAGGACATTGGTGTTTACATTGCCCCCAATCAGATAATCCAGGATAATCTACTCTTTTAAGATCAGATGGGCCGGGCACGGTGGCTCAAGCCTGTAATCCCAGCACTTTGGGAGGCCGAGACGGGCGGATCACGAGGCCAGGAGATCGAGACCATCCTGGCTGACACAGTGAAACCCCGTCTCTACTAAAAAAATACAAAAAACTAGCCGGGCGAGGTGGTGGGCGCCTATAGTCCCAGCTACTCGGGAGGCTGAGGCAGGAGAATGACGTAAACCCGGGAGGCGGAGCTTGCAGCGAGCTGAGATCCGGCCACTGCACTCCAGCCCGGGCGACAGAGTGAGACTCCGTCTCAAAAAAAAAAAAAAAAAGATCAGATGAATTAGAAACCTTAATTGCATCTGCAGCGTTAATTCCTCTTCGCTGCATAAAATAAGAACATGCTCACAGATTCCAGGCATTAGGATGGGGACATCGTTGTGGGGGTAGGGGGCATTGTTCTGCCTGCCACAATGTGGAGGACCCTGGAGAAGACAGAGCCCTGTCGGGGGAGGGACCATACCCCATGGAGCTCCAGGAGTGGGGAGAAACCAAGGGCAAAAGAATGATTGAGATCTGAGAGCGGGACGGTTTGACATAGGGAAGCTCCGTTCTGGGACAGCCAGAAAGAGTTTGCCTTCGGTATTGGTCAGGCCTACACACGACAGAGACCCAACCCAGATGGCTTTAAGTACAAGGGGATTTTATTGACTCATGGAGCTAGAAAAGCCAGAAGGGAGGGAACTCTTCCAGGTATGGGTTGGTGGATGTTCAGATGATGCCCCCACAATTCCATTTCTCTTCATCGCACATGTTTTCTCCTCATCCGGGATTGGCTTCATCCCCAGCCCACGTGAGATGACAGTGAGGGAGGCGGCACTCGTCCGTCCCAGTGCCCAGCTTTGAGTGCACCGGGGAGGAGGAATTGTGGTCTCAGCACATTTCCTGGACCCATCTTGCCCAGTTGGGTGCTGAGTCTGGCTCCCAACCAATCACAGGACCAGGGGAACACTTGCCGAAGATTGGATTGGATTTCACGCAAATCATGGTGTAGAGAATAGAGGAGGAGTGGGTTCCCAGAGGAAATTCTGGGCGCTGTTTTACCAGATGGGTGATACCCCCTACTCTGTCCTAGGGAGGCAGGAGAGGGAACGCTGGGCTGAGAGGCGACCTGGGTTCCATTTCTGGTTTAGCTGCTGGTTTGCTGAGTGACCTTGAGCAAGTTACTTACGAACTTCTCTGGGCATCGCTATAAAGCAAGGGGGTGAGGTTGGATGCTCTCTAAGGGGCCTTCCAGCTTCAAAAACCTTACCACTCGGAGGCTTTTCCCATCTGTTTAGCCCATCTGTTTTCTTGTGCCTGTAGACACCAGTAGTAAAAATCCTTAGAAAACCCGGTGGGTTTTCTGTAGGGAAGGTTGTGGAGAGTAGAGCTAAGTTTGGGATTGGCAGCAGGGCTAGACAGGCAGTAGGGAGCTTTGTTCTCTGCATGCGGTGCTGCTGGGAGGCAAGACGTGGGTTCATGGGAGAATTTGGGGCCCAAGCAAATGGTCAGAGACTGTGACAACCTCAGGCTGGGTCTGCCACTAGGGTTAAGCCTCACTCTGTGCTTGGCGTCAAGACTGAGTGTGTGGCCAGGGTTGGGGGTACCGTGTGAGTTGGGGTCACCATATGGCTGAGGTGGAGACTCAGTCTAGGCCTGGGGTGAGGGATCAGAATCTGTTCAGCAGTAGGCAGGGCAGATGCCATAAGTTGGTATATGGGGGACTCAGGTGTCATTCAAAAGCCACTTTGGCCACACATGACTTCTTAAGTGCTTATTACTATTTTGAGACGGAGTCTCGCTCTGTCACCAAGGCTGGAGTGCTGTGGCTCAATCTCAGCTCACTTGAAGCAATTCTCCTGCCTCAGCCTCCCAAGTAGCTGGGATTACAGGTGTGCACCACCACGCCTGGCTAATTTTTTTTTTTTAATTTATTATTATTATACTTTAAGTTGTAGGGTACATGTGCATAACGTGCAGGTTTGTTACATATGTATACTTGTGCCATGTTGGTGTGCTGCACCCATCAACTCGTCATTTACATCAGGTATAACTCCCAATGCAATCCCTCCCCGCTCCCCCCTCCCCATGATAGGCCCTGGTGTGTGATGTTCCCCTTCCTGAGTCCAAGTGATCTCATTGTTCAGTTCCCACCTATGAGTGAGAACATGCGGTGTTTGGTTTTCTGTTCTTGTGATAGTTTGCTAAGAATGATGGTTTCCAGCTGCATCCATGTCCCTACAAAGGACACAAACTCATCCTTTTTGATGGCTGCATAGTATTCCATGGTGTATATGTGCCACATTTTCTTAATCCAATCTGTCACTGATGGACATTTGGGTTGATTCCAAGTCTTTGCTATTGTGAATAGTGCTGCAATAAACATACGTGTGCATGTGTCTTTATAGCAGCATAATTTATAATCCTCTGGATATATACCCAGTAATGGGATGGCTGGGTCATATGGTACATCTAGTTCTAGATCCTTGAGGAATTGCCATACTGTTTTCCATAATGGTTGAACTAGTTTACAATCCCACCAACAGTGTAAAAGTGTTCCTATTTCTCCACATCCTCTCCAGCACCTGTTGTTTCCTGACTTTTTAATGATCGCCATTCTAACTGGTGTGAGATGGTATCTCATTGTGGTTTTGATTTGCATTTCTCTGATGGCCAGTGATGATGAGCATTTTTTCATGTGTCTGTTGGCTGTATGAATGTCTTCTTTTGAGAAATGTCTGTTCATATCCTTTGCCCACTTTTTGATGGGGTTGTTTGTTTTTTTCTTGTAAATTTGTTTGAGTTCTTTGTAGGTTCTGGATATTAGCCCTTTGTCAGATGAGTAGATTGCAAAAATTTTCTCCCATTCTGTAGGTTGCCTGTTCACTCTGATGGTAGTTTCTTTTGCTGTGCAGAAGCTCTTTAGTTTAATTAGATCCCATTTGTCAATTTTGGCTTTTGCTGCTGTTGCTTTTGGTGTTTTAGACATGAAGTCTTTGCCCATGCCTATGTCCTGAATGGTACTACCTAGGTTTTCCTCTAGGATTTTTATGGTATTAGGTCTAACATTTAAGTCTCTAATCCATCTTGAATTAATTTTCGTATAAGGAGTAAGGAAAGGATCCAGTTTCAGCTTTCTACTTATGGCTAGCCAATTTTCCCAGCACCATTGATTAAATAGGGAATCTTTTCCCCATTTCTTGTTTTCCTGAGGTTTGTCAAAGATCAGATGGCTGTAGATGTGTGGTATTATTTCTGAGGACTCTGTTCTGTTCCATTGGTCTATATCTCTGTTTTGGTACCAGTACCATGCTGTTTTGGTTACTGTAGCCTTGTAGTATAGTTTGAAGTCAGGTAGCGTGATGCCTCCAGCTTTGTTCTTTTGACTTAGGATTGTCTTGGAGATGCGGGCTCTTTTTTGGTTCCATATGAACTTTAAAGCAGTTTTTTCCAATTCTGTGAAGAAACTCATTGGTAGCTTGATGGGGATGGCATTGAATCTATAAATTACCTTGGGCAGTATGGCCATTTTCACGATATTGATTCTTCCTATCCATGAGCATGGTATGTTCTTCCATTTGTTTGTGTCCTCTTTTATTTCACTGAGCAGTGGTTTGTAGTTCTCCTTGAAGAGGTCCTTTACATCCCTTGTAAGTTGGATTCCTAGGTATTTTATTCTCTTTGAAGCAATTGTGAATGGAAGTTCATTCCTGATTTGGCTCTCTGTTTGTCTGTTACTGGTGTATAAGAATGCTTGTGATTTTTGCACATTAATTTTGTATCCTGAGACTTTGCTGAAGTTGCTTATCAGCTTAAGGAGATTTTGGGCTGAGACAATGGGGTTCTCTAAATATACAATCATATCATCTGCAAAGAGGGACAATTTGATTTCTTCTTTTCCTAACTGAATACCCTTGATTTCTTTCTCTTGCCTAATTGCCCTAGCCAGAACTTCCAACACTATGTTGAATAGGAGTGGTGAGAGAGGGCATCCCTGTCTTGTGCCAGTTTTCAAAGGGAATTTTTCCAGTTTTTGCCCATTCAGTATGATATTGGCTGTGGGTTTGTCATAAATAGCTCTTATTATTTTGAGGTACATTCCATCAATACCGAATTTATTGAGCGTTTTCAGCATAAAGGGCTGTTGAATTTTGTCAAAAGCCTTTTCTGCATCTATTGAGATAATCATGTGGTTCTTGTCTTTGGTTCCGTTTATATGCTGGATTATGTTTATTGATTTGCGAATGTTGAACCAGCCTTGCATCCCAGGGATGAAGCCTACTTGATCATGGTGGATAAGCTTTTTGATGTGTTGCTGAATCCGGTTTGCCAGTATTTTATTGAGGATTTTTGCATCGATGTTCATCAGGGATATTGGTCTAAAATTCTCTTTTTTTGTTGTGTCTCTGCCAGGCTTTGGTATCACGATGATGTTGGCCTCATAAAATGAGTTAGGGAGGATTCCCTCTTTTTCTATTGATTGGAATAGTTTCAGAAGGAATGGTACCAGCTCCTCCTTGTACCTCTGGTAGAATTCAGCTGTGAATCCATCTGGTCCTGGACTTTTTTTGGTTGGTAGGCTATTAATTATTGCCTCAATTTCAGAGCCTGCTATTGGTCTATTCAGGGATTCAACTTCTTCCTGGTTTAGTCTTGGAAGAGTGTAAGCGTCCAGGAAATTATCCATTTCTTCTAGATTTTCCAGTTTATTTGCATAGAGGTGTTTATAGTATTCTCTGATGGTAGTTTGTATTTCTGTGGGGTCGGTGGTGATATCCCCTGTATCATTTTTTATTGTGTCGATTTGATTCTTCTCTCTTTTCTTCTTTATTAGTCTTGCTACTGGTCTGTCAATTTTGTTGATCTTTTCAAAAAACCAACTCCTGGATTCATTGATTTTTTGGAGGGTTTTTTGTGTCTCTATCTCCTTCAGTTCTTCTCTGATCTTAGTTATTTCTTGCCTTCTGCTAGCTTTCGAATGTGTTTGCTCTTGCTTCTCTAGTTCTTTTAATTGCGATGTTAGAGTGTCAATTTTAGATCTTTCCTGCTTTCTCTTGTGGGCATTTAGTGCTATAAATTTCCCTCTACACACTGCTTTAAATGTGTCCCAGAGATTCTGGTATGTTGTATCTTTGTTCTCATTGGTTTCAAAGAACATCTTTATTTCTGCCTTCATTTCATTATGTACCCAGTAGTCATTCAGGAGCAGGTTGTTCAGTTTCCATGTAGTTGAGTGGTTTTGATTGAGTTTCTTAGTCCTGAGTTCTAGTTTGATTGCACTGTGGTCTGAGAGACAGTTTGTTATAATTTCTGTTCTTGTACATTTGCTGAGGAGTGCTTTACTTCCAATTACGTGGTCAATTTTGGAGTAAGTACGATGTGGTGCTGAGAAGAATGTATATTCTGTTGATTTGGGGTGGAGAGTTCTATAGATGTCTATTAGGTCTGCTTGCTGCAGAGATGAGTTCAATTCCTGGATATCCTTGTTAACTTTCTGTCTTGTTAATCTGTCTAATGTTGACAGTGGAGTGTTGAAGTCTCCCATTATTATTGTATGGGAGTCTAAGTCTCTTTGTAAGTCTCTAAGGACTTGCTTTATGAATCTGGGTGCTCCTGTATTGGGTGCATATATATTTAGGATAGTTAGCTCTTCCTGTTGAATTGATCCCTTTACCATTATGTAATGGCCTTCTTTGTCTCTTTTGATCTTTGATGGTTTAAAGTCTGTTTTATCAGAGACTAGTATTGCAACCCCCGCTTTTTTTTGTTCTCCATTTGCTTGGTAAATCTTCCTCCATCCCTTTATTTTGAGCCTATGTATGTCTCTGCGTGTGAGATGGGTCTCCTGAATACAGCAGACTGATGGGTCTTGACTCTTTATCCAGTTTGCCAGTCTGTGTCTTTTAATTGGAGCATTTAGTCCATTTACATTTAAGGTTAAGATTGTTATGTGTGAACTTGATCCTGCCATTATGATATTAACTGGTTATTTTGCTCGTTAGTTGATGCAGTTTCTTCGTAGCCTCGATGGTCTTTACATTTTGGCATGTTTTTGCAATGGCTGGTACCGGTTGTTCCTTTCCATGTTTAGTGCTTCCTTCAGGGTCTCTTGTAAGGCAGGCCTAGTGGTGACAAAATCTCTAAGCATTTGCTTATCTGTAAAGGATTTTATTTCTCCTTCACTTATGAAACTTAGTTTGGCTGGATATGAAATTCTGGGTTTAAAATTCTTTTCTTTAAGAATGTTGAATATTGGCCCCCACTCTCTTCTGGCTTGGAGAGTTTCTGCTGAGAGATCTGCTGTTAGTCTGATGGGCTTCCCTTTGTGGGTAACCCGACCTTTCTCTCTGGCTGCCCTTAAGATTTTTTCCTTCATTTCAACTTTGGTGAATCTGGCAATTATGTGTCTTGGAGTTGCTCTTCTCGAGGATTATCTTTGTGGCGTTCTCTGTATTTCCTGGATTTGAATGTTGGCCTGCCCTACTAGGTTGGGGAAGTTCTCCTGGATGATATCCTGAAGAGTGTTTTCCAACTTGGTTCCATTTTCCCCCTCACTTTCAGGCAACCCAATCAGACGTAGATTTGGTCTTTTTACATAATCCCATACCTCTTGCAGGCTTTGTTCATTTCTTTTTCTTCTTTTTTCTTTTGGTTTCTCTTCTCGCTTCATTTCATTCATTTGATCCTCAATCGCTGATACTCTTTCTTCCAGTTGATCGAGTCGGTTACTGAAGCTTGTGCATTTGTCACGTATTTCTCGTGTCATGGTTTTCATCTCTTTCATTTCGTTTATGACCTTCTCTGCATTAATTACTCTAGCCATCAATTCTTCCACTTTTTTTTCAAGATTTTTAGTTTCTTTGCACTGGGTATGTAATTCCTCCTTTAGCTCTGAGAAATTTGATGGACTGAAGCCTTCTTCTCTCATCTCGTCAAAGTCATTCTCCGTCCAGCTTTGATCCGTTGCTGGCGATGAGCTGCGCTCCTTTGCCGGGGGAGATGCGCTCTTATTTTTTGAATTTCCAGCTTTTCTGCCCTGCTTTTTCCCCATCTTTGTGGTTTTATCTGCCTCTGGTCTTTGATGATGGTGATGTACTGATTGGGTTTTGGTGTAGGTGTCCTTCCTGTTTGATAGTTTTCCTTCTAACAGTCAGGACCCTCAGCTGTAGGTCTGTTGGATATTGCTTGAGGTCCACTCCAGACCCTGTTTGCCTGGGTATCAGCAGCAGAGGCTGCAGAAGATAGGATATTTCTGAACAGCGAGTGTACCTGTCTGATTCTTGCTTTGGAAGCTTCCTCTCAGGGGTGTACTCCACCCTGTGAGGTGTGGGGTGTCAGACTGCCCCTTGTGGGGGATGTCTCCCAGTTAGGCTACTCAGGGGTCAGGGACCCACTTGAGCAGGGAGTCTGTCCCTTCTCAGATCTCAACCTCCGTGTTGGGAGATCCACTGCTCTCTTCAAAGCTGTCAGAGTCGTTTGCGTCTGCAGAGGATTCTGCTGCGTTTGTTATTGTTTACTGTGCCCTGTCCCTAGAGGTGGAGTCTACAGAGACAGGCAGGTTTCCTTGAGCTGCTGTGAGCTCCACCCAGTTCGAGCTTCCCAGCAGCTTTGTTTACCTACTTAAGCCTCAGCAATGGCAGGCGCCCCTCCCCCAGCCTCGTTGCTGCCTTGCCGGTAGATCACAGACTGCTGTGCTAGCAATGAGGGAGGCTCCGTGGGTGTGGGACCCTCCCGGCCAGGTGTGGGATATGATCTCCTGGTGTGCCTGTTTGCTTAAAGCGCAGTATTGGGGTGGGAGTTACCCGATTTTCCAGGTGTTGTGTGTCTCAGTTCCCCTGGCTAGGAAAAGGGATTCCCTTCCCCCTTGTGCTTCCCAGGTGAGGCAATGCCTCGCCCTGCTTCAGCTCTCGCTGGTCGGGCTGCAGCAGCTGACCAGCACTGATCGTCCAGCACTCCCCAGTGAGATGAACCCAGTACCTCAGTTGAAAATGCAGAAATCACCGGTCTTCTGTGTCGCTCGCGCTGGGAGTTGGAGACTGGAGCTGTTCCTATTCGGCCATCTTGCTCCGCCCCTAATTTTTGTATTTTTAGTAGAGAGGGGGTTTCATCATGTTGGCCAGGCTGGTCTTGGACTCCTCAGGTGATCTACTGGCCTCAGCCTCCCAAAGTGCTGGGATTACAGGCGTGAGCCACTGTGCCTGGTCGGCATTTATTATTATTTAATAGCTTATAGATTTTACTTATTCTCTTGTTTCTTGGCCACTGCCTTTGACTAGAATGTTGAGTCTATGCAGGCAATGACTTTGTTTTTGGTGGCATTTCCAGCCTTTAGAACAGTGCTCAGCCATTGTAGGTACTCAATAAATAACTGTTGAGTGACTAAATGAGTCATGCTGAGTACAAGCATCCAGGGGTAGCAGTGCTATATGCCTTAGACTAGCAGTTCCCTGACTTTGCTGCCCATCAGAACCACCTAGAGAGCTCTTAATTAAAAACCCCAATGCCTGGGTGGCTGAGGCAGGAGGATCATTTGAGGCTAGGAGCTCAAGACCAGCCTGGGCAACACAACAAGGCCTCGTCTCTTAAAACAATAATTAGCTGGGTTTGATGGTGTATGCCTGGAGTCCCAGCTGCTAGGGAGACTGAGGCAAGAGGATTGCTTGAACCCAAGAGATCAAGGCTGCACTGAGCTATGATTGCACCATGGGGCATTCCAGCCTCGGTGACAGAGCGAGACCCTGTCTCAAACAAACAAACAAACAAACTAAAAAGCACCTCCATGCCCAGGATGCACCCCATACCGATTGAATCAGATTGTCAGGAGGCCAGGGCCAGGCTTCAGTATATTTTGGAGTTGCCCCAGGCTAGTCTGCTGTGCTGCAAAGTTTTAGAGCCACTGCATCAGACCACGTAAAGTGCAGGAGGGGACATGCTACTGCAGAGGACACACATGGCAGCCGCACAGGTGCAGGAGGGAGGAGGGAGACCAGAGCTGGGCTGCAGTGAGGCTAGGGTTCTGGGCATTAGGATGGAGACTTTGTGTCCTAGATCTCTATCACATTCTCCGGACACCCGCCACGGAGGCGATTACTCTGCTATCACAGAATGGATTTTGGCCACAAGTCAAGACGAGCTCTTGCTTCCCAGCTAAACGATGGCAAATCAATTTGAGGTCTTGGCTGGAGCGGCTGATTAGGGCTGGCAGCTGGGGAGGCCCTGGCAGGCAGAGCCAAGGCAAGGCTCAGCTAGGCCTTGGAGAAGGTGGCTGGCAGGAGCTGGGGGCCAGCGTTGGGGTCCAAGAGCCCAGCCTTCTCTTGAAGGGCGGGGGAAGCCTAGGTGGGTGACTGTCCGGGTTTGGGGTGCAAGTTCTGTTGATTTAGAATAGTAATATTAACAGTCTTAGTCATCATTTTTTGAGAACATGCCTTGTGCTGGGTACTTTCACACATTTTTGCCATGACTAGGCAGTGCAAGTCATATCTCTTTTTACGGAGGCCCTGAGAGGTGAGATAATGAGATCAAGGTCAAATGAAGCCTGGCTTGGAACCACGTTCCAAGTGTTTTTTCATGATCAGCTGCTTGCTGTGTGTTGGTTTGCATGTCCGGACTATAGGCTTTGGTGACCATGTCAGATTTGGGTCTGAAAGGCAGTACTTAGCCTGGGTTTGGCCATGAGGAGGCCCTCGGGAGGAAAGCACTTGCTGATGGCAGAAAGGAATGAGGAGATGTTTTCTCAGTGGATGGATGAATGAAGGAGTCTTAACCAGGGGCTGAAGAAAGAGCTGCAGGTGTGCTGAGGTCTGCATTGTGAGGCAGACAACCTGCAAGGCGGGGGGCAGGTGGGGGCACTCCCCGGGGAGCTTCCCCACCAGTATTCGTGCCCTGTGTAGCATCCTCTCACATTGAATCACGGCTGGTTGGTGTGGCTAATAGAATACTACAGAAGGCTTGGTATGTATCTGAGGCTAGGTCATGAAAGACATTGCAGCTTCCACCTTGCTCTCTTGGATTACTCACTCTGGGGGAGGCTAGCTGCCATATTGTGAGGATGCTAAAGAAGTTCCTCTTTAAAGAAGCTCTGGAAAAGAGGCCTCCTGCCAATAACCAGCACCAGCTGCCAGTCCTGTGACAGAGCCACCTTGGAGGTGGATCTTCCAGCCCAGTCAAGCCTTCAGATGAGACTGCAGCACTGGCTGACATCTTGATTGCAGCTTCATGACAGAACCCAATCCAGAACTACTTAGGCCACTCCAGAATTCCTGACCCACAGAAATGGACAGAGAATAAATTTTCATTGCTTGAAGCCACTAAGTTTTAGGGTGATTTATTTATTTGTTTGTTTGTTTGTTTGTTTATTTTTATGGAAATATGGTCTCACTCTGTTGCCCAGGTTGGAGTGCAGTGGCATGATCATAGCTCACTGCAGCTCAGCCTCCTGAAGCAATGCTCCCGCCTCAGCCTCCTTAGTAACTAGGACTGCAGGTGTGCACCACCACACTCAACTAATATTTTGGGGTAATTTATTATGCAGTAACAGGTAACTACTGCACATTGCTAAGTTTCTTTCGAGCTAAAAATTCAAGAGTGCTTCCTGAAGGAGTCAGTTCTTCCCTCTGTCCCCTAACTCACTTTAGCCCTTGCCTCTCACCTGTCTTGTGTTACATGAAAAGACAAAACAGATTTGTTTTTTAAATCAGGCTTCCCAGTTTACTATTTGGATGACTGGAGGATTTTTATCATAACAAATTATTCTCCTTATCATTTTCATTTATTCTCCCTCCTTTCCTTTCCTCCTCTAGTTACTTTTCTTCATCAGTCTTGCTATAGTAATAGTAGCATTTAGTAGCAATGGCTGTCTTTTTGTTTTGTTTTGTTTCGTTTTTGAGACGGAGTTTTACTCTTGTCACCCAGCCTGGAGTGCAGTGGTGTGATCTCAGCTCACTGCAACCTCCACCTTCTTGGTTCAAGCGATTCTCCTGCCTCAGCCTCCCAAGTAGCTGGGATTACAGGCGTGTGCCACCACGCCCAGATAATTTTGTATTTTTAGTAGAGACAGGGTTTCGCCATGTTGTGCAGGCTGGTCTCGAACTCCTGACCTCAGGTGATCCACCTGCCTCGGCCTCCCAAAGTGCTAAGATTACGGGTGTGAGCCACCACGCCCAGTCACTGTCATTTTTTAGGTACCTGCTATGTGCCTGGCACTGTGCTAGGGCATCTGTGGGCATTATTTAATTCCCTCAATGACCCTGGTGGTCATGGTGGGCATTAGTATATATAGTAATTTTTATTATGTATTATTATAATAATACATAATATTTATAATAATAAATAATTTATAATAAATAATTATGTATTATGTATTATAATACATAATAATTTTTTTAAAATAGATAAAACCCAGGTTCAGGGCTGTTGAGGCACTTGCCCAGGGTCAGATGGAAGGAATCAGGATTGAAAGCCAGGTTTGTCTAAGTCCAAAGCCTGTGCCCATTCTCATTTCATGCTTTTACCTATGAGCCTCAGCTTTCTCATATGTAAAGTGGGGAGAATACTGACTTCACAGATTCCTGTCGGGATGAGGAGAGCAGGAGGCTTTAAAGCAGTCAGCCCCCGTGTTTGGCATACAGCAGATGGTTGGTAAGTAAGGGCTCCCTTGCCCTCCCTTTTCCTCCCCCGTCTTACGTAGTTTGACATGGGCTGTCTTGACCCTCATGCAGACAGGGCCATGCCAAGTGCCTCTCACAATGAGAGCAGCCTGGAGTTGATGTGGCCAAGAGCTGAAGACCCCTGGTCCTGCCCCAGGATAGAGTGGATGCCCTGGGTCTGGAGCCCACGGAGACGGTGACACCAGCTCTGACCCACCCACTGAGTCTGTGCAATGTGCTGGCTCTGTGCTCCCATGGGGAAGTGCCCTGCCTGAGCTCACCCAGAGGGGAAGGGCTGGAGCCTGCATTCATACCCAGGCCGGTGCCTGTGGAGAGGCTGGGTGTGTAGTGTCGTCTCCAGCTGGAGAATCCCAGCTGAGAAAACATTGTCCTCAGGGGGTATCGCATCATCTCTCAGATCAGGCAAGAAGCCCCAATTAATTACAAGTGCTAAGTGAGTGGTCTGGAAGCAGGATTTTGCAGTCAATTAAAGAGATGCTGGAGGAGGCTTCATTAACCCCCTGCTTCCTGGCAGCTTTTGGTTTAGGAGAAAGAGGGGAGCTGTCTGCCTAGAATGAGCTTCCCAACACTGTGGGGAATGTAAGCAGGAGTGTGCCCTCTACCTAAGATGGCACAGGAGGTTTTCCTGAATTGCATGGGAGGATGGATTTGACTTTAAATTCCCTTCCCACCCCAGGTTTCTTGATTTCCTATGCTTTGATCCTGTAGTGAAGTCAATAGTCGAGACATGGCCACATTTTGGGGTTCACCTTCCTCACAGCCCCAGCTGATCTTCCTCAATTTGCACATCTGATCATATCATACCTCTGCTCTGTACCCTTCAGTGACTTCCCATTGCCTGCAGGTAGAGTCCAGACTCCACCTCCTGGCACCCGAGTTGAAGTCCCTGGCCTCTCAGCCTTTCACAGAGACCTCAATGAATTCACACAGATACCCTCTGTTTCTCCCTCCCCCACTCCCACTGCTCAGGTTAAACTACTTTTGTCTGCTCCATGCCTTTGTTCATGCCAGTCCCTCTCCTGGATGTGCCCTCCTTCTCCACCAGGCTGATTCCTCCTCATTAAAGACTCATCTCAGATGTAAACCCCTCCAGGGAGCCTGCACCATGATCCCAGGTTCACCGGTGGCACTGCTCATGCTGTGGTGGGCAGCTGTTCTGTTTCTCCATTATCTCCTCCTTCAGCACGTGGGTTCCTGGAGGGAGGGCTGTGTGATTGGTATTCTTGGTGTCTAGCACATGGTAGAAGCCCAGTGAATACTCATTTTACCGGAGAGGATTAAGACTCTTAGGAGAAGACATTCAGGACTGAAAATGAGAGGATGCTGGCATTTACTGACCTTATGATCCACTGAGCAGAGAGGAGAGGGAAGCCAAGGGTAAGTATCCAAGTGTCCCAGGCTGGGTTGTTTCTGGAGGTGGGCCCTGGGTCTTAGGAGGACAGTGCCTGGGGTGCTGGGCAGAGCACACAGATAGACTCCCAGGGAAGCCACAAGCCCTTTTGTTCTCTTTCTCTCCAGTCTCCACCCTTGGAAGGCCCTCAGAGCCCAGCCTGGGAGCTCTGGGAATGACCTTAGTCTTGCAGAGGCTCCAGGAGAGTCTGCCATTGGCCGCTGCTCCAGCTCTGAGACATTTCCTCTGCTACCTGGGACACTGTGGCTGAAGAGTTTTGGAGCTCTGGCTCCTCCAAGGCCCTGCTCTACTCTAGTGCTTTGTAGGAAAGGGGAAGTTTGCCTCAGTCTCTACGGTGGGCAGCCTCTAAGATGCCCCCAATAATCCCCTGTCCTGGTATTCACACCCTGTGTAGTCCCGTGCCTGTGAGTGTGGGTGAGTCTTGTGACTTATCTCTAGTCAATAGAAGATGGCAAGGGTGACAGGGGGGTCACCTCCATGGTTAGCTTATATAACAACATGGCTTACATCTTGCTAGCAGACTCTCTCTGTTGCCTTTGTGGCTTGCACGCTTTGGTGAAGCAAGCTGCCCTGTTGTGAGCAGCCCCAGTGGAGAGGCCCACATGGCAAGGGCCAGGGGATGGCCTCCAGCCAACAGTCAGCCAAGAACTGAAGCCCCCAATCCAACAGGAACTGAAGCCTGCCAATAATCACGTGAGCTTGGAAGTCAGCTGTGACCAGCTGAGCCTTCTGATGAGACCCCAGCCCTGGCCTGCACCTTGACTGCAGCCCTGTGAGAGGTCCTGAAGCAGAGGACCCTGGTAAGCTGTGCCAGGATTCCTGACCCACAGAAATGGAGAAAATACACATGTGTTATTTTAAGCTGCTAAGTTTGTAATAATTTGTTATGTAGCCATCCATCACTAGCACAGCCTCCCATTGCACACTGAGCTCCCTCTGACTCAGAGAGTCCAGGGACCCTGCTACCCACAGTGCACTAAGCCAGGGGTATGGGCAGATCTGGGAGAACAGGCAGGAGGGTGATGTCAGGACATAGAAGGTGGGGGATCAGGGTCTGCACCCCTCCCCACATTGCCTAGTAAGTACAAAGAGCCAAAAGAAGAGTGACTGTGGCTATCATGTAGAAGGTGCAGAGATCCATATCTTGGGCCCTGAATCAGCACTGAGGTCCCTGGCAACACACTGTGGGCCAGACCCTATGCTGGGTGCTGGGGAGGGATCAGAGCACAGGCCAGCTATAAAGCTCCCAAGTTAGTGAGGGAGACAGGTGCAGCGACATCTCTTTCAACAGAATTTGCAAAGCTCCATTCACTGAATGCTTGCCATGTGGTGCTCGTAGCATGTGCAGGACCCCATTTACTCTTCACAACAAGTGTGGAGATTGGAGCAATGCTTATCATCCCATTTCACTTATAAGCAAACACTCAGAGGGGTTAAGTGGCTTGTTCAAGATCACTCTGCTGGGTGACAGAGCCGTAAACACATCCAGCGCTGTCTGAACACTCAGACATGATGCTCTGTGGCTGCGAGTGCAATGAGAGCCTCTGCTCTGGTCAGGGGGACGGGCCGGGTCAGGGTGGGCTTCAGAGAGGAAGTGATGTTTGAGTTGGAGCTTGAGGGAGCTCCAAGCTCCCTGGAGCACCAAGGAGGGTAAGGGCACCATTCATCTCAGGCACTGGGGGCAGAATATGCAGACACCAGGAAGATGGTATGGATAGGGGACTGGGGCACTTGGAGCACAGCGGTGGGTGTGGGTTCTGATCAGCAGGTTGAGGCCACATCACACAGGGCCATTTGGACAATTTGGATGTTATCCTATAGGCAGATGCCTTCCTATTGGCCTTTGGAGGGCTCTGGGCAGGGAGTGACATAGTGAAGTCTGCGTTTTGGATGCACCTTGCAGGCAGGGGCAGGGTGGCAGGAGAGGTGCACGGAAGGAGAGGGGTGGGGGCTGGGAGACCATTGTGTGGCCATGGGAAGGGCCCAGCCAAGCTGAGAGGAGTGGGACCTAACTTAAGGCAGGGTATTAGGGTGAGGGTAAGGGCGGAGGGGGTTCCGGAATGGTCCTGACTCCTCACCAAGGCCTGGGAAGTGGCTGTGTCCGGGAGGAATGCTGAGTGGTGTCCTTTCTTTGGGACCCCAGCCTCCTGCACGTGGCCTGCGGGGAGCAGGTCTCCCTCAGTGTCTGGGGAATGAATGAGGGCAGGCCACTGCCCACTGTGTGACTTAGCAGCATTCTCAGGAAGCGGCACCCTGAGGGTCCTGGGGAAAAGGGTGGTCAGGGATGTTGTGCGTAGGGGGTCCACAGGGACCACTCAGCCCCTGGGGCTGAAGAATTGATTCTGGAAGGCAGGGAGGCAGAGTGATCCTGGAACCCTGAGCCCAGTCCCAACTCTGGCCGTGGTTGATTTCTGGAGTCATTTCCATGGGGTCCTGGCCAGAAGCCAGGGTAAAACTGAAGATTTTCTGGGGCCTCTTGAGCTTTGTGGGTTGCCTCCTCCCTGGTGAGTCGGTGCCTCTGTTTGTCCCTGGTGGTGCCGATGGACAGAAGAGGACAGAGAGACAGAGAGCTGCTGTACAAGGTCTTTTTCTTTGTTGTCATGGTTGATTTTGTACATCTCAGCATTTGCATCATACAAAGGGGGGAGCAACAGCCATGGCTTTTGGTCAGGTTCAGGGGGGCTGAGGGGGTGCTCCTCCCCTCCCCCCAGGCACTGACACATTGAAAGGAAGCAGAGCAACAATGACACAGCACAAATGTGGGAAAGGGGTTCCCCCGCGCGAGCAGGATGGTCGATCTCACCTGGGTCTCACCAGGACTCCCCGCTCCCACCCAGGGCCAGCACGAGCACCTCCCATTCTCTCCCCAGTGAAGAGCGTGGGGTGACAGGAGTGGGACTGGAGCAGGGGACATTTGGTGGGAGGCATGTCCTCAGGCCTGGGAGCCCAGGCTGACCCCAGCCTCCCTGTGCAGTCAGGGGCCTGTGGAACCCTAAAGGATGGAGCAGGTGGCCAGCGGGCATGGGCAACCCTGCCAGCTGGGTGCCGGGCTCTTGGAGCTAGGGGCCCACCGCACTGCACTCTAGCCACAAGGCTGTGGGCTGGCTGCTTTGCCCACCGGCTGCCCCCTGACAGGGGCTCTGGGCTGCAATACTGCCGTCTCCTTTTCGTTCTCTCGCTCTCACACACCTGGGATGGCGTCTCCACTTCCTGATTCCATCTGGAGGAGTACCCCGCACAGCCTTGCTGTTAAGGACACCTTTTGGGAGCTTCTGGATTTGGAGGGGAGGACGTCCATGTTTGGAGATCCTGACCCGCCCTGACCCGTCGCCAGTGCCCAGCCCAGGGCGACCCGTAGCTGCCTTTTTCCTTCTCTCTGGCAGCGCCTCCCAGGCACGGGAGCCCGGCCTTCCCCAAGAGCGCACACGCTCACCTCACCTGGTGCACGCTCCCTTGCGCCTCATTCTTTTCACCCATCTACAAATGATTGCTCCTTCCTATTTTCCTATCTGGGGGTCCTCTCCCTTGTGTGTGTGCTGAATTCTGGGGCCACTCCTCCCCTAAGTGTGTTGCATGCACACTGCCCCATTTATGTGTGCACACTCATTCCTCTCCCACCCAGTGGGTCACGCACACCTCACCTCCCAGGCGATCCTGTGAGGATCCCACCCCTGCTAGAGCAACTCTCACGTATTCTATGCACTACGTGTGCCACACAGACATGCTCTCTGGGCCACACATTAGCTGCTCTCCACAGCCAGGTCTGCATCAGTAATGACAGTCATTGTGTTCCCCTGGGCCTAAGAGTGATCACTTGGCAGTGGTTGGAGCCAGGTGTGTGCCAGGCAGAAATTTTCCCCCATACCCACCCCCAGGAAGACCTCAAGTCCTGCTGTCCCAGAGCAGAATAGAGGGGTCTGGGACGTGGACTCAGACTAAACCAGCCATCCTGGAGGGCAGGCATCAGGGTGGGGCTGAAAGCCCCGATCCCACTCTGGGAATACAGAGGGACTGCACTGTGGAGACCACCAGGGCAGCCCTCTGAGGGTCTGGGGTCCCTCCAGCCCACCTGGAATATCTGGTTTGACTGGGTTCTCTTGCTCATCTGAAGCGCCCTGCGCCTTGGTCTCTGCTACCTATCTGGTCCTCTCTGTGTCCTGGCATCACCATCGAGGTTTGAAGGTCCCTGTCAACTGGCGGAGGGGCACCTCCGAACACTTGTGTCCAAGCAGGGCTCACACACACGGGCTGGGGAGGCCTGGGGCCCCTGGACTGGGCCCTGCTTGTCTCTGGCCCAGGACTCCAGGGTTCTTGAGAATGACCATCCTGCCCAGGATAACAGACACAAAGAGACAAGCAGACAACAGGGGTGCGAGGTGGCTCCCCATCACAGACACTGGCACAGACACAGACACAGGCCCCCGGGGGGCTGGACACAGGGGCACGAGGAGGGGGCGGGGGTGCAGGGAGGAAGGTAGGTCCAGGGAGCTGGAGCTGCCGAGACCCTGCTCCCCAAGGAAGGGACAGACCAGGGGACTTTTCTGGTTCCCTAAACATATGGATTGTTTTGTCTCGTGTTTAAAGTATTGCAGTCTAACTGATATGGCTTTACCTATTGGAAACGGACAGAGAAGACACATGTCTGTCTCTGAAATAAAAGCAGAATCCACTAAAATGGAAAACCTGCAGAATGCAAACTGGGGCCAATGGGAACAGGGGCTTCAGGGGCAGGCAAGTCGCCCCTCCCTGGCCCTGCTTTTGGGATAGGCCCTGGCGGGGCCCAGCATGGCTTCCTGGGGCACTGCCTGGGTCTGTCGCAGTGGGATTCTGAGGACCTCAGGCAGGAACCCCCCAAGGGTGGGAGCACTCTAGGCCAAGGACAAGGTCTCCTATTGGAAGTGGCCAACTGTGACCAATGGTCTCAGGGCTGGGAGGGGACATCTTACCCACGTTCTTTCTCCCCAGGCTCACATCCATGCACGTAACTGTCTTTTCAGACCCCCAAACATGCACACACAAGCCTTCAAATATCTCCCAATTCTCTCAAACACACACTTCTACAACACCTAACACAAACCCATCACTCCCAATACACACGCTATTTTGAAAACACATTCTTACACAAGCTAACATATACAGCCTCTAAACACGAGATGGATAGCACAGACACATGACACAATTTCAACCCAAATACACCACCTCAATCAAGCACACATACACAAGGCTAACACACAATCTGTAACACATAGAAATAACAACTACAACACACACAATCTCAAGACACACACGCGCTCTAGCCCTACACATATGCATATGATCTCTGAACACGCAATCTCTGATGCAGCCTCTGCCACACACTATCATGCGTGCATGGATACAGTTTCCTCCCTCATTTGACCCCTCTTCCCTCACCATCCCCACACAACTGACTGAGCAGAAAGCTGTGATAATTTGAGTGGGGGACAAATGCCAGTCCCAGACATCCCAGAGGAGAGTTTGTCCTTGGCCAGTGAGATGAATGGGTGGTGCCTTCTGTCAAGCGGGAATTGGCTTCTCACCAAAGGCTTGGGGCTTTGGCCAGGAAGGGTCCTCCTGAGGACCACGGGGCCCTGGAAGCGCATGGACAGGACAGGGTGGGGAGAGGGTTGGATAAGAATGGGGGCAGCTTGGCCACACCAATGGGGGTGCTCCCCACGGCACAGACCATCGCTGCCCGATGGCTCCAAGTGTTTTCTGGGGGCCTGGGCAGCCCCTTGGCTGAGCAAGCTGGGCCTAGCCTGGCAGTGGGGGCCCAGGACCTAAGTGGGGTGGGGGTGTGGAACAAGGGGCTTCCCTACCTGGGGCTCCTCCACAGATGAGCTAAAGTCCACAAAGGATCCATTTGGAGGGACCAGCTTGGCAGGGGCCATGTCTCTCCAGGTGGGGGCTGGGGAAGGGGGTGCTCCTGGGCTGGGTGTCACCAAGGAGATGGAAGAAGGAGAGCCCCAGCCTCCTGCCCAGATCCCAGCCTGGCCAGACCTGAGGTCTCTCAGCCTGGGCCTTCCCGGGACAGGCTTCCCCTGACTCCCTTCCTCAGAGCCAGGCCACTCAGTGCCCCTGCCCTGACCTGGGGGCCCACTGAGGGTTGGAGGCTAAAGGTCAGCATGCTGGGCAGGGCTGGAATGTGTCATTACTTTGGCTGACTGGGGACAGTGGTCCTCCTGGCAGTGGGGAGCATGAAGGAACGTATAGGGGTCACCACACTAGCATGACCTTAGGCTTCCTGAGGGGGCTCCCAGTACCTTTGGCTCTGGGTTCAGCGCCCCCCCACCCCCACTGGGGAAAGACTGTCTTCCCTTTTTCAAGCTACTTGGGAGTGGGGTGCAGGTGGATACCCTGGAATGAAGGGAGGTGTGAGGGAGAGCTGAGGGGGAGAAGCCCCTGGCCGGGGAAGGGGGGCAGAGGCCAACTGAGGTTTTCCCCTTCAGAATTGAGACTTAACCTAATAAAAAGAAAAGAAAGAACCAAAAGGAAGTAGTAACAGGTGGAGTGGGCTGGGGCAGGAGGCCTGGTTACTTCTTGAACATGTCCTGCAGCGGCCCGGGCAGGTATTTGAGCACCGTGTCCAGGATGCTCTCCTCTTCCTCCTCCTCCTCGTCCCCGCAGCCCGCAGGGATGGCCTTCTTGGGCCGGGTCAGGCTCCCCTCGCAGGGCTGTTCGAGGGCTGCTTTCTCCTCTGCTTCCTTCTCCTCCTTCTTCTTCAGCCCATACTGGGGAGGGGGAGGGCAGAGACACGCATGAAGCACGGTGGGCAAGGAGAAGCAGGAGTCTCACGATCATGCAGCACTGGCTGAGGTGGCCAGGAGTACCTCCCGAGCCTCAGTCCTCTCATCGGTAAAGTGGGGATAAGGGTGTCTTCCCTGTAGGATGGTGCCTGGTCCTCAGTGGGAGAGACTATGCGTGGGGTTTCCTTTAAAATTAACATCTGCCCATGAGAACTTCCTGCTGTGCTGAAATCCCCAAAGATCTGAACATGGGGCGTTTGCTCATATATTTTGAGCCAAATTTGGTGACGAATCTGACTTGAACCAATGGAAGACTACTTCTAGCCTTTATTTATTGCAGGGCACTGACAGACATGCACTGGACTGTCTGGAGTAGGGTGGCAGCCCCAGACCCGCTGGGAGTGACACCTAACAGCACAAGGTGCTTAGGACACTGTGGTATTTTTCGAACATTCCCCAGTTCGGAACTGCATTCATTTTTGGTCCCAAGAATCTGCAGTACTAAATGGTGGACCGTAGGGTCCACCCTCTTGGAGTACCTACTACGCGCATTCTCTTAATCCCCAAAAGGATCCCTTGAGGGAGGTGTCCTTGTGACACCCATTTTGCTGATGAGAAGAGTGAGGCTCAGAGAGAGCTAGGGCGAAGGTGAGAGCTGGGATCCAGGGGAGGCCGGGCAGGGGCTTTCGCTGAACCTGTTTTACCCGCTTGTGGCCCTCCCCAGGGCGGGCGGGCGGAGCTGACCTTATCTCGGATCTGCTGCCGGACCTTCTCCCGCTCCGCCTCCATGCGCGCGTGCTTGGCCTTGCGCTCCTCCTCCTGCTGCCGCAGGGCCTCCTGCCGCTCCTCCTCCTTCTTCTGCGCGTCCGGGTCCTTCTCCTCTTCTCCCCCCAGCATCTTCCCCATGTCCTTGGTGGCCCCTACGAGGAAGCGGTGGGAGGGAGAGGGCGGGGTCAGCCACGGATCAGGGCTGGGGAGAGAGGGGCTGGGCGGGCCGAGCCCCCTCCCACAAGGGTCGGACCCGCCGAGGACTCGCGGTGGGGCGCTGGACCTCACCTCCAAGGGCCTGCTTCATAACGAAGTCCATGCCGCCGGCTCTGGTTAGCGTGCCCTAGCCCACGGCAGAATTTGCATGCAGCGCTCCTGGCTGGCCTGGCTCAGGAAGACGTGACAACCTGCAAAAGAGAATTGGGAGTCAGATGGGAGAGGCCTCTGCGCAGGCAGGGCGGTGGAGCTAGACAGACAGCAGCCTCACCCTGGTTCAGACACCAGGCACCCATCACTCAGGTCAAGACCCAATGCCCTGCTAGAGGAAAAAGGAGAGGGAAGAGAGCGACTTACTGGGCAGACACGTAGGTGCTGCCAAATAGCTTTTTGAAAGCGGTTTGGTCCCTATTTTAAAGCCTTCATCTTGACGCTATTGTTCAGATTTGACTGAAGCCAGGAGCTTTGGAAAGAGCCGTGAACTTGGAGTCAGGCAGATCTGGGTTCCAATGCTACCGTCATTTCCTTATTTGCCATGGAACCTTCAGCAAGGCCCTAACCTGCTCAAGTCCCCAGTTTCCTCCTCTCTAAGAGAGAAATGGCAATGCCACCTTTCCCCGGGGTCCCGCGGGGATTGGAGGGGGCCCAGCCTGGGCCACTGGATCAGCCCATCAAAAGACCAGCCCGTGTTACTGCCCCAGCCAATCGGAGGCAGCTGAGCCAATGAGAACAGCCAGCTTGGATAAACAGATCCTGACTTTGGAAATTAGACAAATGGAAAATAAGTTATTTTTATTGTAGTGTACATGTAATTTTTATGTTTTATAGCTTAATATCGATTTTTATTTTGAATTTCACATGGGAGTGTTGGAGATATAACCTTCTGGGGGCTTAGGGCTTTTAAACTACCTACACGGGCCTTGCAGGCACTTGGCAGACATTAGTACCCTACCCTTCTTCCTAAATCACCGACTTTCGGTTTTTATTATATTTTTTATTGTTCTGTTTTTGCCTCAGAAGTGTTCTCCAAATACAATCTTAATGGGAATCTCAATATGCAAAATATGTAAAAGTGGAACTTTTCCAACGGTAGAGGTGGGGGAGGAAGAGCCTTCCCCCTTGGCCTCCTTACCATCTTCACCCCACATCCCTGAGAAGCTGAACCCTAGTGCTCTAACTTGAGAGTTTCTTTGTATTTTAACCATTCAGTTCCACTGGTTCTTTAACAGACACAGATCTGTTTTCAAGTGTAGAGGGGACATCCGTGAGCTATCCAAAGTGTGAAGTAGCTTCATGGTAAGCGGAGGCCAGGCCTGCTCCCCAAGGCCTTTTGTCCCACACTGCCTTGCAAGGAAGAAAAAAGGTTCTCGGGAAAGGGCGGCAGATATTGCAACCTTGTTGGATTCAAGGCTGGATATTGCAACCTGGCTGAGTTCTGGGTCACTGGTTGTTCTTTGATAGATTTTCTTCATTTCTCTCAAGATGAGAAGTCATATCGGTAGACTGAGATTATTTCATGATATGGGGCCCAAGAGCTTATCTATGTGATCAGACCATCTCATCTGATAGGTTGTTCTGGGAAGAGAAAGTCATTATGTAGCAGGAAAAAAAAAAAAAAAGCAAAACAAAAAACCCAGGGGCTTTGGCATCAGACACACCTGGTTCAAAATCCAGGCAGCTATACTTACTGGCTGTGGGTCCCTGGGCAAGCTTCAGTTTGCTCCCTGCAAAATGGGGGAGTATTAAGGCCGCCCTAGAATGGATGTTTGAAGGAGAATGAATGATACCGGTCAAGTGCCTGGGGTGTTGCAGGAACTCATAAAATGTCAGCCATTGCCGACTGCATATTTGTGGAACAAGCCAAAAAGGAACAGGCTTTCCGTGCTTTCTAAGAAATGCAAGAGAACCCACCTGCCTAACCCCAAATTCTGAGTTTGAAGGTTGCTCAGCTCAGTCAAGATGTTTTCGCTTGATTTAATACATTGTGAAAAAGCTTCATTTCTAAGAACAGGAAATGAACAATTTAATAATCAAGTGATTTCAGGAACTCTTGGGTTCCTACTCTGTGTTTACATAGAGCTCAAGGAATTACCAGGTGGCAGTGGGAGATGCAGGGCTCTAATTTGAGATGTTCCAAATTGGGCAGGGCACCCAGGCTTTAGTTGCACCCTCATCCCTAACTTGCTGGGTGATTCTGATGTGTCTCTCTCCTGGAGCAGATGATCTTCCAGACCCTTTCTCCTATGCCTCTGTTGAAGCAGTCTGCAGCATTTGAACTGCTGACAACCCCACTGTACCCCCAAACCTCCTTCTCTCCTGGTTCTGTGACTCAGTTCTTTCCTGTCCCTGCTTCCCCTGTTTCCTCTCCTCTCCTCTTTTCTTCTCTTCCTTTGCATTTTCTGACTCCTCTTCTTCCTCCTGTCTCTTACATAAGCTTTTTCCCCATAACTCTGACCTCAGCCCCTGCCTCTTTTTTCTTTCTAACCTTTCCCTGGGGGAGAACTCATCCATTCTAGGGGTTTTAATGACCACTGAAACTGATGACACCTAGACCTGTATATTGACTCATCCAGCAAGTATTAATTGAGCACCTACTTTATGCCAGTCAATGTGTTAGGCACTGGGGATTTACAGGAAACAGGACAGACAAAGCCTTGACCTCATGCAGATTACATTCTGAGGCATGTATGTGTGTATGTGAGTGTGGGTGTACATGCATACATATGTAGGGAAATAGGCAATACATAAGTAAAAAAACACATTTCCTTCTCCTGGATACCCTTTCCTGGATGTCTGTGGGCACCACTCAAACTCAACATGCCATTTCTGTATCACCCAACTATCACCTACTCCAGCCACCTCTGCTTGCAGGCATGCATTAATCAGACATTGTTTGCCACTGCCACCCCTCCCCCAGTTTGCAAAGTACCTCTGCTCACCACTGAGTCTTCTCAATGCTTACATTCCTGTGGCTCTAATAGCTCTTCTTCAGCCTGCTGGGATTCTTTATCTGAAATTCCCACCTCTGCCCAAAAATCCTGCTGCCCAATCCCAGTATGAACCTCTGAGCTGTTAAGCAGTCTCCCGTTCACTCTGTCTACACTTTCCTAACCAATTCTCCTTTTCTCAAGGCCTAAACTACTACTGCCTTCTCCCTCTCAGCAGGTGACTTTCCCCCACTTCAAGGGCCAAAGTATAAGGGGTATGAGCTCTGAGGTTAGGCATGCCTGACTCACATCTTGAATCTGCCGCTTTTTAAGCTGTGCAATAGTAATTGACCTAGCTTCGTTGATACTTGATCTTCTCTATAAAATGAGAATTATAATGCCACTTTGAAATTTTAGAAATACTCTATGGGATGTGTTTGCACATGCTGGGTGCTCAGTAAATGGTGGTTGTAATAATCAAAACAATTAATGTCAGTGAGTGGGAGCTCCATTAACCTCCCTTCCTTCTAGCTCCTGAGGAAGAAGCCCTCTTCTGGCTGAAGCCAGTGCATCCACCTGTGCCCTGGATTCCCTCTCTTTATACCTCATCACTCCCTCTTCCTCACATCTTCCATCTCCTCTCCACAGGTTGCTTTTATCCCCTCCCTTCTTTAACTCCTTCCCTATATTCTGTGTTTCCCTTAATCCTACCCCTCTCACTTTGTGATGAAGTGATCTCAACGTGGTATCTCCACGTCTTCACCTCCCAGTCAAGCCCTACCTCTCTGTGAGACCAGAGCTCTGCTGCCTCTGCAGGAACCCTGAAACTGCCATAATCAGTCGCCACAGGTGATCCAAGAGGGTCTTCACAGCCGTCATCCTCCTCCTCCATCCCTCTGCTGAATCACATGCTGCTGCTGACTCCCTCCCCCCACCTTTTCCAGCTTTCTGGAATCTCCTCCTGAATTCCATGACACAGCACTCTTGTGGTGTTCATCCTACTTTTCAGATAGGTCTTCTCTCTCTTCTTTGCTGACTCCTTTCCTTTCCTTTAAAGTGAAGATGTTCTCCAAACGAACTCTCCCCTCCTGCCTCTCCTGCTCCTCTGTCTCCCTTGGGAATCTTATCTACCCCTATTGGTTTAGTGCACTTCTTTAGCCACAGATACCTCCCTCTCTCTGCCTTCCCTCCCCCAAACCTGCGCATTTAACTCTCTGTTGGATGTTGTCACATGGATAATCTCAAATTCTATCTGTCCAAAGATCAGTCTCATCCTGGCTTTCCCCACACACCTATCTTTTTCTCTAGCATGCCTTGTCCCAATCACCTCAACTGAAAACTCTAGAGACAGCAAATTCCTCATTCATTCATTCATTCACTCACTCACCTGCTCATACTACAAATATTCCTTGAGTATCTACTTTCTGCCAGACACTGTTCTGGGTGCTGGGGCTGTGGCAGGGAACAAGGGAGTCCCAGCAGTGGTCTCACAACATTCAGCTGGGCTGGGGAGGTAGAAGCTGAATAACAGATCACACAAGGAATTGGTGAGTAAGATTGGGATGGGGGTGCCAAGGGAGAATTCCAGGGAGAAGTCCAGATGCTGTGGCTTTGCAATGCTGCCTACATCCCGACCCTCCATTCTCCGACTGCTGCTAATGCCTTGGTTCAGGACCTAGAGATTCTGGATTTATCCATAACCTCTAACTGTCTCTCCCCCAGCTCTCATCCAGCCTCCACATGGCCATCCAATTAATCTTCCTAAAGGGCAGATTTGCTCATTCACACACACCCTGCAATGGCTCCCCATGGCCTTGTTAAACTGATGCGAGTCCTTGTGCTGACCTTCAAGGCCTGCACAGTCTAGCACCCGTCTGTCTTCCTTGCTGCTGGTGTGCCACCTCTTGTACAGGGCTCTGCTTCTTGCACAGGGCTCCGCTTCAGCACGTAGTATTTCCCAACAGATCCTCTTTCTGAAAATGCCTGGGCATTTGTGCATGCTATTCCCACAGCCTTGGAACCTCTTACCCTCATCTCTGCCAGTTCACATCCTGGCTCCATCACTTACTAAGTAACCTTGAGCAAATGACTCAATGTTTTCTCATCTGTGAAATGGAGACAACAACACCTATTCCCAAGGCTTGTAGTGAGCATTGAATGAAGTGATGCAAATAAAGTGCTCAGCCCAGTGTTGGCACAGAGTAGGTACATATTATCTAACATCATTGCAGTCATCATTATCATCATCAGCAGCATTAATTTCTGAAGATCCCTCTCAAATAGCACTCCCTCCATGCAATTTCCCAGATCTCCTTGGCAAGATGTGAGGGCATCTTCCCCTTTGGAGACCTGTGGCACTTTCTGGGGCAGTATTGCCTGCCTCCAGTACATGCTCTCTTTGTCTGTTTTTCCCTTCCTGGTCACTCTGAGCTCCTCTCAGGACAGGACCAGTATCTTGTTTCATTTCTCCTGTCCCCAGAATCGGCTACATCTCCTGGTACATGGTAGATCCTGAGGACATGTGTGCTGGGTTGAATTTAACGTGTCAACGAGTGCATGAGGGTGTGTGCGTTGGAAGTATGACCCCGTGTGTGCAACTCTGGACTTAGACATCGTATGAGTGCGTGCGTGTGTGCAGGCGTGTGTGTGGATGTTTTGCCATATGCCTGCGGGAGCGCTGAGGTCCAGCAGGTTGCCAACAGTTGAGGATTTTGACCGGGCCGCCAGGAGGCGCTCCTTAGCGGTTCTGCGGGAGGTCTTGGTCTATCCCTGCGCGGGAAGGGGGGTGGGGGTGGAGGTGGGGGTGGGAGTGGGTGGGGGACGCTGCATTGGGGGAGGGGAGGCCGGGGGTGGGGAGGGATGCTGCTGTAGCACCAGGTTTCCCTGCCTTCAGTGCGCCGGGGACCCAGGGCGCGCCTTCAGCTTCCTTGCCCTCTCCGACTCCCTCCGAGCCCGTCCCAGCCCAAACACCGGCTCGGGCTCGACCATCTGAGCCCCTGGAGGTTTTCGGGACTGGGCCCCGCCATCTGACAAGCCGACTCGGGCACCTGCAGTGGTTGTCCTTATGGCTGTTTTTCTGTTTTTATGGCTCAAGTCTGGGCTATATTCACCGCAACTCAATTCAACACTCATTTGCTTCTGGCAGGGGACTGTACGCCAAAGGCAGTGGCAGAGACAGGGGACGTCATTCCACCCCCTCCCCCCGCCCCGTCCCCACCCCGTGGCCCGGGATGGGAGAAGCATGGGGGAGGGGAGGGGCAGCGGAGGATGGGAGGAGGAAGGGAACCGGCCCAGGCTGAAAAGCGGAAGTGGCCGGGGGTTCCCGTTTCCCCGCCAGAAGAGAGGACAGGAACCCCGGCGTCCCTCTCTCGGACCCCCGCGGAGACCCATCCCCCCCAGCAACTCTGCCTTGGAGCTCCCGGTGGGCCACAGAGAGCGCCCCTTCCCCCAACACACATAGCTCCAACCCCAAGACCCGGCCCGGTTTCAAACTTTGCTGGGGGAGGGGGCAGATTGAGGCGGACGAGAGCGGGAGCACAGAAGGGGTCGTTCTCGAAGACTCCAGGCGGCGGACGTACGCTGCCCAAGCCGCTTCTCCTCCCGGGAAGGGACAAATAGTCCCCTTGGTCCCCCATCCCCAGTCGACGTTTACGTTCTCCTCCCCTGCACCTGCGGTCTGCCGCCCCCTTGCCGCCGCCCTCTGACTCACTCCGGGAGCACGAACTGTACCCCTCGGGGGCGACTCCCTCCTCCTGGGCGAAGCGTGCTCCGGCGGGCTTCGGGTTAAGCACAGCCAGAAGTAGCTTAGATCGACGTCCCCCACCCCCGCGAGCTCAAAGTTGTTCTCTGGGTTCAGACTTGAGTCTCCGCCGCAGCCGGGGCGGTCCTGGCTCCAGGACCCCGGCCCTTCGGGCTCTACCCGGAGTCTCCGGCTAGGGCCCACGCCTCCCCTTAGTTCGCAGCCAGCCGCCTGCTCACGGCCCCTCGCAGGGAGCTGTCCTTTCAGCACCACGGAGAGCGCGTCCGCGAGTGTCCCCTCTACCGCCTCTCAGTCCCCATCCGGCGCCCAGGCAGCCTTGGGGAGCTGTCCCCCCGAAAGCCGTGCTCCCCAGATTCCCGAGTTGCCCCAAGGCCTCGAGGCGAGAACCGGGACCCTGTTGCCCACAGCCCGGCTCCGCCCTCCCGGCCCTCGGCCAGCACCGACCTGGCGGTCCCTGCAACCGTCTGAGCCACTGCAGGGCTCCGGCCCGACTCCACGAGGTGGTTCCTTCTGCTATTCCAGCTCCCGCCGCCGCGTGCAACTCCGCCAGGCGAGCTGGGGCCGCGGCTCCTGCCGCGGGCGGCTGCCGAAGGCGCCCTCCAATCACGCCCCTCAGCCGGGCCCTGACGTTCTACCGCTCCCCTTCCAGATGGGAAATTCAAATCTCTCTCTCTCTCTCTCTCTCTCTCTCTCTCTCTCTCTCTCTCTCTCTCTCTCTCTCTCACCCCTCTGTCTCTCTCTCCTCTCTCTCTCTCCCCTGTCTCTCCTCTCTCTCTCTCCCTCCCTCCCTCCCCCGTCGTTCCTTCCTTCTCTCCCTCTCTCCCTCCCTCCTCCCTCCCGTCTCCTTCTCCCTCCATTCCTCCCCCTCTTTTCTCGCTCCCCTCCCCTCTCTCCTCCACCTTACACTGTTCTCCTCCCCCTCGCAGACGCCCCTGCCGTCTCTCTGCAGCCAGACATCCTGGCCACAGCTCCAGGCCCACAAGCTTTCTGCTCCTGAGGAGTGGTGGGGGCAGGGGGTGGAGGAAGGGCTCTTTAAAGCAAAGCTCAAAGTTCGCCTCCTTGGGAAAGCCCTCCTTGGTTTCTCCAGGCAGAGTGGTCGCACCTCTTGGGGTTCCTGCGACTCCGAGACAAGCCCTTGCCTCAGCGACTCCCGTTCCACCTGTTAGCTTGCCTCTTGCCTGTGAGCAGCTCCAGGACTGGACCTTGGCCGGATCATCTTTACAGCCCCTCCCCCCAGCACAGTGCCCAGCCACAGGAGCACTCAGGAAACACTGATGGAGCGTGTGGGCAAGACCCTCGCAGTGGGTCAGCACCCAGTGAGAGAAGACTGATGCAAAACTGCAGTGGACCTTAGGCAAGCCACTCACCAATCCCTTTGAGATCTGATATCCTGTGAAGAATAAGGACTCCTCTGGCAAAATTTATTCGAGAAGGCCATTTCTTTTCCTCCTATGCCCAAGAAAGTAAAAGGACTTCCAAGAGGCAGGACAACATCTGCTACCATCCCCAGCCTTTTCTCTTCCCCTGGCACTCATTTTTTTTTTGTTTTATTACTCTCTCTTAATGAGCCTCTTTATTCTGCCTGCCATCTTTCGGCTCCCAATTGCTCCCTTTAATCAGGCCCGATGTGTAGGAAAATGGTTTCAGAGAGGAGGGGCCTTGCACAAGGCCTTTGAAAGATCTGCAGGAGTTTCTACATCTGTCAGGGTATGTCAGAGTGGAGATGGCTTCTCCTTCTAAGGGGATGGCCTCCTTCCAAGGAAGGGGCAACAACAGTTGCAGAAATATGATTTCGTTCCAATAAGGGGGAGCTTATCCCTTCACACACGATCACAGCAAAGGCCTTATTCATTCCAATGAGGGGGAGCTTATCCCTTCACACACGATCACAGCCAAGGCCTTAAAGCAGGAGACCCCGCTCCCCACAAGTCAGAGGCCACTGGTGAACCTGGTGAACTGGTGAACCTGGCCACTGGTGAACAAGAGGCCTTGTCACCTGGAGAATCACCTTCTGAAGCCTATGTCTGTTCTCCCCTTACAGGCTTGGGTAAGGAAGGCCCCTCCTTTAGGGCTGAGTTCCATGTTTAGCACTGTGTTGGGCCGTCAGCATAGAATGCTTATTCTTTATTTTTCTTCCCTTTCCTAGAGCAGATACTAAGAGGGGGATGGCAGTGGCAGGGAGGCTCTTTGATTAGAGTGACTTAGACTTTCCACTAATGCCTGAGGGGAGTTCTGGGCAGGGAGATCTGACATCATGTCATTTCGAGTGCACAGTCCTCCTCATCCCCTCTTTCCTCATGTGCTTCAAGAACATGCTTAGTAAATGGGACCTGGCTGGCAGCACTCTGGTTACAACTGAGGTTTTTCCACAACTGGTATTGCTTTTGACATGGACACAACTGAACTGGGCTACAAATCCAGTTGAGGTTTAGGGAAAATACTGAGCTCAGTTCTGGACACCACACTTTAAGATGGACTTTGACAAACTTGAGTATGTCAAGCTCGAGAAGGGGCTAGTCTGGTGGTGGGCACCTGGAAAACAGGTCAAATGGGGGCAGGTTGAAGGATTTGAGGATCTTTCACCTGGAAGAAAGAACACTGAGGGGGCATTAACCCTTGAAGGGCTGGCAATTCCTGCTTAATTTATAATTCCCCCGCTTAGTAACGTGCCTGGCAAAGTAGGTGCTAAGGAAGTGCTTGAATGGATGAATAACTGTTGCAGGGGAAGAGTAGTACTATTGCTTTTTCTATTGCTGGCGATAGAATTAGGGCAATGGGGGAAAGGTAAAGGAAGCAGGCAGAAGCTCTGCGAGGAAGAACCTGCTCTCCAGAGGAGCTGTCCAGCCACAGCATGGACTGCCCCATGTGGGGTTATGGGTTCTCTACATCTGGAAGATGGCACGTGGGTGGGAGGCTGGTCCAGCTGATGGCTAAAGCCCCCTTTGAGCCCAAGCATCTCTGAGTCTATAAAAAACTGCCTAAGCTGACATGAACTGTGTCTCACTGCAGAAAATCTTACTGATGAATAGGAAGACAGCTCCGCCACATTTTGGTGACTTCATTTTATTGAGCAATAAGGGGTAAATCATGACACTTTAGCCATTAAAGAAAGGTGATGAAGAGATGAGTACCTGCTTCCTATTCAGTGTTACCAGCCTTGACATGCTTCCCAAATGACCTATTATTGAAAAAGGTGCTGAATATCATAAGCATTTCCTAATGATTAAAATACTACTACTAATAGTGAATATTTGAGCTTTCATTATGTCTCAGGTGTTAACTTTGGTGCTTTATAGGATTTACATGTTCTCATTTAATTTACACAAGCGCTTATGTTCAAGATGGGAAAGTTGAGGCCCAGGGAGATAAAATGAATCTTTGGCAGAGCCAGCATTCCAGACCAGGCTTGCCTGACACTGAGTTCTGTGGTCCTTCTAGCACGTGGGGCTGCCTCTCTCCTGACACATCCCACAGCCTATGGAAATGTAACTTTTGCTCTGCAGATATTTTTTTACATTGGCATTTATAGTCTTCCCTGTTCTCCAGTTTCTCACTGAAAAAAAAAAAAAAAAAAACTGCCAGGAAATCACACCCAGATCAGGGTCCTCATGTCATGTGGGTTGCCAGCATTTCCTTCATCTCCTGCATCTCTAATCCAGCGGGAGTGCAAACAGGCCCAGCCGCAGGTTCTTGCCGAGCCTGCTCTGTAGACAGCTTCTAAGAGTCACCTGGTAAAATATAGATGTGGCTCTGCTTTAGGTGACTTATCCTGGCTGGAGCTGAATTTCCACTTTTATTTATGAGCCCTGGGGGCAGGAGGAGGGGCTCAGATTTGAACAGATTTGTAAGATGTTATGTATATGCCTTGAATGTTCAGTAGGAAGCCAATCAAGGGAGCTAATGTTAGTACTTTGTGTGAGGATCGAGGAACAATGTGTGAGGAATGACAACTGTCACAGACCATAAATGTGGTGATCAGTGAGAGAGCTTGCATAAGGCTCCCGTCCAAAGGTCAGCCCATTTCTTCCCTGCAATTGCCTCAGCCCAGAGGGCATCCTGGATGCCATGTGGGAAGTGAGGGGGTGTCTAGGAAATGCCAGGCACCAGCTCTGATCTGGAGCTCGCTGGCTGGTTCTGAGCTTGCTGGGAGTTACGTTGGTGGGTGCAGGGAGACATTCAAATGCTCCAGACACTGGCTTCACATCCTGTCATTCTAGCGTGAGCCTGGAGGGGCAGAGTTGGTCTTGGTTTGGGAGGTTGGCCATGTGCCCGAGGAAACAGAACTGCGGGGGTGGTACACAGAGAGGGGCTCTAGGCCACCTTGCTCATCTGATGAGTGCCTTCCCTCTTGTCACTGACAATGGCTGGGTGCCATCAGTGTGAGGGCCCCAGTGTACCTCCTTCAACATGGAATGGCATGGTGTGAAGGCAAACCCATAAGTGTGCAATGGTGTATTTGAGTGCCCAGCAGTGTGGGGCTGTGCAGGTGGGAGAGTGGTAGCACTCATGTGCAGTGACACAGGCACTGTGTGTCATCATTAATGTGTGGCAGGGCAGGCGTGGGTCTGTGACTCTCAGTGTGTGGTGGTGTTTCCCTCCCGATGGGATGTGACTCCTGTGTCAGTGTGTTGTTGGTGTGTGATGGTATAGACCTACGTGGAGTGTTGTTAGAGTAGAATAAGTCAATGGCATTGTTTGGGCATTTGGCTGTAAGGCAAGAGTACTACCTAGAGCTGTGCAGGTTGTGTACTGCACAACCACAGAGGGCACCATTTACACAGACTGTGCCAGACACAAAGGCTCTGGGGACATGTCACCATTTCTGTATATTGGTGTATATCTAAGTGTTGCTGTCAACCAGGAATGCTCCAGGTGATAGGATGTTACCATCAGTATGAAATGGTGTAGTCCTGTGTAACCATCAGTGGTAAGGTTGCAGATATGAGTGTCCTACAGTGGGCTGGAACATGTATCACTGCGATTGTGTAGGGCAGTAAGGGTGTGTGTGTACAGCCAGGAGTGTGTCATTACCACTGGGCAGGTATGCAGGCAAAATGCGTCACAGATAGTGACTGACCCCTCCTTGTCTATTCTGCCCCCACCAGAGACACCCTCATTAATTCAACTTGCTGGCTCCTATCCCACCTGGGAAACTGCAGAAGCCCCAGCACCCTTCATTCTTATTTTATTTTTTTAGATACAGAGTCTTGTTCTGTTGCCCAGGCTGGAGTGCAGTGGTACAATCATAGCTCACTGCAGCCCTGAAGTCCTGAGTTCAAGTGATCCATCTCAGCCTCTTGAGTAGCTGGGACTACATGGGTGCACTACCAAGCCTGCTGATTTTTATTTTTTATTTTCTATGGAGACAAGGTCTCACTATGTTGCCCAGGCTAGTCTTGAACTCCTGGCCTCAAGCAATCTTGTCTTAGCCTCCCGAAGCTCTGGGATTGCAGGCAGGAGCCATGGTACCTGGATTCATTCTTCACTTTTCTCAGAAAGAGGGTACCAGGCTCAACATATGAACTCTGACTCATTGGTGGTGCATGGAGTCCATGTGGAAATTCCCTGGGTGAGCCCCTCCCTATCCCAAAGCCTGGCCCCTAACTCAGAGCCTCTCTCCCAGCCCAGTATCTGCCCAGCAGCTCCTCAGGGGTCCTCTGCCAGCCTTCATCCCGTCCCACCCTCCCAGATTCAGGCACTCATTAGCATGTCAAAGCAGTTGACTCCCAGCCCACACTGTACCCCTGGATATGTGCACATGGTTAGCTCCCCTCATCCTGTGCTTTCCTGAAACCTTGCATTTTCATGTCTGCACACCAGTCTGCAGTCTTCTTGCCCCCATCCTATCAAAGGAAGAATATTTTGGTAATAAATCTTTCCTCTCTTGCCTCTGGTTCTTTTTCCAGCTCTCATTTATGACTTCTGTCTCCTCTCCTCTCACTCTTTGAGATGTGTTTGGACATCCCCGTGCATCAAGAACTCTTCTCTGATGGCCTGTCCCTAGAGCCAGCCAATGACCCCAGACAAGCATCCTCATTTCTGAGTCTCAGCTCTGGACTTGCCCAGGCACAATCAGTGGAGCATCAGAGTTTGCTTTCCCTGCTCTCGAGAGGGTCCCCTTCCTGAGTGTCTGTCCACCCTCAGGATGCTTGGTCCCTTTTCCTCTCCACCTGCAAAACCCATGCTCAGAAAGACAGTTTTTACACGTTAGAGTCTTCTCCTTAGCCACAGGGAAATAGAATAACAGAGTTGCAGGATACCAGAATCATGCAAAAGACCATTTTAGAATCACATTTAGAATCACAGAATTATAGGCTCCCTACAACACTATATGTCAAAGAGTAGCCCACTCCTACTCAGAACCACTGGAGTGGGGGACTTGTTAAAAATTGCAGATTATTGTGCTTCATCCCACATGGCGCAAACCCAAATCTCTGACACAGAAGCCCAGGAATTTGCATCTTTTGCCCAGCTCCGCAAGTGTTTCTGACACATCGAGTGGTTGAAAAACCCTTGCCCTGGGTCAATAGAGTCAGAGAATCATAAGATCCTGGACCCTCTTCTTACAGAAAAACTGGATCATGGAACCACAGAATATTTTAGGATTCATGGAAGCTTCAAATCAACCAATTATACACATTCACTCACAACTTTAGAATCTTAAATTCTAAGAATCTCAGTGTCAAGAATTGTGAAGTTGGAAGTGACCCTGGAGTGTGATTTTGTTCTCGTTCTAGGAGGAATTTTTAGTTTCCAGCCTTCCTGTTCCTTTTGGAATGGAAAGCTTTTTCCCTTGTCCCTTGAACGACTGCCTCTATGGTGTCGCCTACATTTGTGAAGATAGATGTTCTTTCCATCTTGGTACAGAGGCAGTCGGCAGAACCCCTGCATTATATGGAGTGAGTGAGCTTTCTGGAAATGACTTCTACTTTCCATTTAGAACCAGCACACTCTGGCCCACAAAACAGGTCTTGCTTGTTGATAAAAATGAATTCAAAAGGACATTATTCCTGTTTTGTTAAAGCAAGGATATTGGTGGAACATGGACAACAGAGGTTAATAAGCTTATGGGGCCTCTGGTTGAGGAAATGAAAGAGAGAGAGAGTGCCGAGGGGCAGTGGAATGCTACTGGAGATTAATAGACGAGTGTGTGTGTGTGTGTGTGTGTGTGTGCACGCGTGTGCGTATGTGGTTGGGGGAGGGTTGGATGAAGGGAGGCAATAAGACATACATTTAAAAAAATCAGTGATGAAAAGATAACTTTCTGGTCATCTAACCCAGTGTCCTCAATTTACAGATGGGGAGATAGAGGGTAAGAAAGGGGAAAGGACTTTCTCAAGGTCGCATAACAAGTTAATGAAACTTCTCACTCTAGGTAAGTACTCTTTTTTAGGTATAACTCAGCACCCAGCTCCACATGTCCTAAACACCTCCAGTGTGCCAAGCATTGCTTTAGGGACATTACGGATGCCAACCCTTTAAGCCGTCTGACAACCCTATGTAGCAGGCATTTTTCACTCACTCATTCTCTTATCTAACATATACAGAGGTCCTGCAGCACCCCAGGAGTTCTCCCAGGCAAAGGTGTACCAGAAGTTTCGGCGTTTTTCTCCCCCATTTCGTTCCACAGTGAGAGATGCAAATGCTTCACTGAGAGCTAACACACGGACCAGTTCACACTCTCCAGATCCTTTCAGATCCGAGACTCTGTGATTCGAAGCACTCAGAAGCAAGCGGGAGACAGATGCCCACAAACAGTCAATGACCATACAACATGTTAAGTGCTGTCTTAGTGAAGAGGGAACTCTGACGAGGAGAATCAAACACACACAGCTTGCAAGCCAGATGGAATTGGAGGCTTAAAGCAGGGAAGGGGCAGGGGTGGCTGGCACCCCCTGCTCCTGATGCATGAAAGCTCTGGGGCCATCCAAGTCATCTCAGAGGTTTCATGGTGGTGGAAGCCATGGGCACTGGCCACGTAAAGACAGGGAGTTAAATCTCACTAATCCTCTGCCCCTTCCCGTGTGACCCTAGTGTGTGGCTTTTCCCTGAGACTGTGTCCCCACTGATGAAATCGGGGAGTGATTTCTACCTGCCAGGGTGGTTGTGTGGCTCTAATCAAACAGTGCTTAGGAAACAGTAGCATAGCCTCAGCAAGTATTAATTCCCTCTTTCTCTCCAACACCCAGGCAAGGCATAGCATTCTCTTCTGGAGTTCAGGGCAGAGTGACCACTAGACAAAACCTCCTTTTATGGTCTGCTTGGTCAAAGAACTCCGCCTCATAATCTCCCTGCATGTATTTAAGTTGGAATGAGAAAGAAACGAATTTAAAGCTTAGAGGAAAATGGAGGAGATGGTTCTTCTTTTTACCCCTTTTCTTGGCTCCCTCCCTTCCTCTCCTGCATACGAGGGCCTAGGATATTTGGGTCCCCCAAAATGGGAACTGTGTGAAGAAAGTCCAGAAGGGACTTAGACTTCAGGCCCAAGAAGAGGAGGAATTTTCCACCCACAAATTTAAAAATGGCTGCTCTGGGCCACTCAACCTCCAGTTGTTTCTTCCTGGTAGAAAAACAAAATAAAACAAACCCCCCTTTTATTTGGCAAACAAGCAAAGGATTGGGGAAGTCTTGGGAAGATGAAGCCAGGGAAAAGCTTAAAGGGCAGAAGAGGAAGGGATTTTCAACAACTGAGCCTCTCAGGGGGAAAGGTGATTCATAATCTTTATCTGATTTAATCCCCAGTCCCTCGCCTCCGTTACCTTAAATATCATTACCTCCGCTTTATATTCAGAGAGGGATATTCAGACTCAGAGAGGTTAAGCCCTTGTTCAGGGTAACACAGCCAAGAAGCAGGAGCAACAGCATCTGAACCTGGTGTGTCTCTCCAGGTGGCCACATTTCCTGAGGGAGATTGGGGGCTTTCTAGAAGCCGAGCCTGGGTCTGCAGCTTCGAGGCAACTAGTTCCAGAGTTTGGGTGATCCTGCTAGGGCACCCTATATGGAGACCTCGCCACGGGCTGGTCCTTGTTGGGGCTGGGTGTTCTAGGTCTCAAGGTGACCAAAAGTGATGGAGCTGTAGGTCAGGGCTCAGAGCGGTGCCCTAAGGGCTTACATAAGAAATTCTCTCTGGGGCAGGCCTTTGCTCACTTCCAATCAGCTTGGCTCAGCCCTGTTCTCACCAGCAGCCTTGGACCACGGCTCCTGCCTCTGCTCTTGTCGTCTTCCTTACTTTCTAACTGGCTTCCAGACCGGTAGGAGAATCAGAGCTTTCTAAAACGCGGATCTGACTGCATCACTCCTCTCCTTAAAACACGCCATGGTCACAGTCTTTTGGCCAACTCCTCCCTTGTGTGGTGTCGGCTTCGGAGGAGCCCACCTGTGTATTTCATGTGGACCCATGCGTGGTGGATCACATGATCTGGGCTGGACTGATGAGCACATCTGGTCCCCCCGGCCCCAGAGACCAGCTGAGGGTACATGAGCACAGAGGGCCAGAGAGACTCCAATCTGGGTTTTCCACTTTTACCTCTTCCCTTTTTTTCTTGTTTAAAGCCACTTTAAGGATCCAAAAGGATCCTAACTAATACAAAATCCTTTAATGTCTTCCCATTGCCTTCAGGATAAAGTCCAAGCCCTTTAAACTGGCCTTGAAGGCCCTTGGTGATCAGACTCTGACTGCTTTCTGCAGTCTCATAGTAGCCACTTGTGCCCCATCAACACCAAATGATTTACAGTTCTTGGACACGCCACAACCTCAACCATGTTTCTGAGCTTTTGCCCGTGCTGTTTGCCCTGGGTAGAATGCCTTTGTCTACTCTGTGTACTTGACAAACCTTTGCTTTGACCATTACGGCACAGCTAGAGCATTAAAAAAAAAATCTAACTTGGGAAACAGGATGGAACCAGGGTTTCTTTCATGCACCCAGGTGGACCCCTTCATTGTGGCACTAAGCTTTATACTTAAGGTTGCTTTCTTGGCTGACTTCCCTACTGGATTGTGAGCCCTTGGAGGATGGGACTCACTGAAGAGGAGGGAGTCCTTTACTTAGCAAGCACATACTGAGCATCTACTGTATGCCAGAGGCTCTTCTTGTTGCTGGGGATACATGGTGAGAAAATATACAAATTTCTGTCTCTTCTAGTAGGAGAAGTGGGCACTGCTTGAGCAAACACACCCAGGGGCAGGGCGCTTTCAGCAGGTGCTGGGCTATGACAGAATAAGACAGGGGCATGCCGGCTACATGTCTCTGGGCTCAGAGCCCAGAGAAGGACCAGCCCCAAAACAGGCCCTCAGGAAGTGGCTGTTTAATGAATGATTAAGGAACATCCCCAGACACCCAGGTGGCCCTCTGCCTTCCTTTATGACTGTTACTCAGGACTCTACCAAAACCTCTTTGTTAGTGACTGACTTGGTCCCAGTTTCCAGCCTACACCCCCTCTTGAGGGGGTCACGGTTACATAAATGACATTGGGGTGCGTCTGTGCAACACTCACCTTTCCTGGTGGGAGCTGAACAGAGCAACATTCTCTTTGACTTCACAAGGTCACTCTGTCCCCACCTGGGTCCAGTGTCTGGAAGCCGCCGTGCTCCCATGCCTGACTTTAATCAGTGCTCTCCCCGCCTCCAGCTTTCTAGCCTTCCCTCTGCCATCTCCCTTCTAGGCCTGTTGCCAGCCCTTTGATCCTCTCTGTGACTCTCCACTGGGCCTTTGTCTGGATCCATTAAGGCGGTGAAGCGTCACCCTGCTTGGGTCACTCCTGTGCTCAAAGGCCTTCGATGACTCACCATTACCTGCAGCATCAAGTCCAAACCCACTAGGGCCCCTCTTGAGCTGACTTCTGCTTCCTTTGTCAACCTGTTTACCTCAACTCTTCTCCCACACAGCGCTCCCTGCTGCAGAGCCCTCCACACCTCTGGGGTGCCCTTTTCCCCCTATCTTTGATTGTCTCCTGCTGCTGGATCCTAAGCTGCTTGAGGGCAAGGGCATGCCTTGCTCATCCCTGAATCCCCAACATCAAGCCCAAGGCTTTTTTGATTGTGGATGGTCAGTGGATATTTCCAGAGGTAGAACACATGCCTGGCATTGCCCCACCTGCTTGTGGTTGAAATAACTTGCCTTGGCCCACGGCTTTTGAGGTCCCATCTCAGGGGCAGGATTTGCAGACTGAGGCCACTTTCTGGACCACAGAGCGTAATAATAGCTGTTTAAATCTTGCACTTGCCCCTTCTGAAGCTTTTTTTTTTTTTTTTTTTTTTTTTGTATTTCTTACCCACACATATAACCCCATGATTTCCTTCCGTGCTCTCGCTCTATCACTATGGCATTTTGTCATTGGGATGTTTCTGGTGTAATTTGCTGTGGTGATAATACATTTTTTACCTGTCTGGTGTTGCCTGGAGTTCCTCTATTCTCCACCCTCAGTCTTTGTGGTTTGGGTGGGGCTGACTCTATGTCCTACTGCCATGGGTGGGCATTAGATCCATAGCCAGCTAATTAGAGTGCTGGGTAGCCACCTGGCCACGGTGATTGGCTCTAGGATGGCAAGTGACACAAGCTAAGCCAATGAGAGTCAGCCCTGGGACTTTAGCTGGAACCAATAGGAAAGCGACTCCCTCCCTCCCTCCCTCCCTCCCTCCCTTCCTTCCTTCCTTCCTTCCTTCCTTCCTTCCTTCCTTCCTTCCTCTCTCTTTCTTCTCCCCTTCTTTCTCTTTCTCTCTTTCTTTTCTCTTTCTTTCTCTCTCTCTCTTTCTTTCTTTCTCTTTCTTTCTTTCTTTCTTTCTCTCTCTCTCTTTCTCTCTCTTTCTTTCTTTCTTTTCTCTCTCTTTCTTTCTTTCTCTTTCTTTCTTTCTTTCTTTCTTTCTTTCTTTCTTTTCTTTCTTTCTTTCTTTCTTTCTTTCTTTCTTTCTTTCTGTCTTTCTGTCTTTCTGTCTTTCTGTCTTTCTCTCTCGACAGAAGCTGGAGAGCAATTGCACAATCATGGCTCACTGCCACCTCAACCTCCTGGGCTCAAGAGATCCTCTGCTTCAGCATCCCCAGTAGCTGGGGCTACAGGCTGGTCTTGAACTCCTGGGCTCAAGTGATCCTCCTGCCTTGGCCTCCCAATGTGCTGCGATTACAGGCATGAGCCACAGTGCCTGACCAAAAGGAGCCTCCATGTATGGAATTAGCAGGGCTGGCAGAATGTGGGACTGAGCAACTGGTGACTGGTTTGCTACCACCTGGGGAGGGCCTGCCCGAGGGTGATGCCAATGCAGAGAAGCACACAGCTGAGAGAAGGGCAGGAGGCAAATTCCTGATGACAGTGTTTGACAGGTCCCCATGTGCCTTGAAGCTTCCTCTGCTCATGCACTTTTCAGTTATGTGAGCCAATACATGCTGCCTTTCTCCTTCAGTTGCTCTGAATTAGGTTTCTGTCTTGGCCACCCGGAAGGGACCTGCTGGAATCTGTAACTTTGGAGCTGTGTGTCCCCTCCTTAAGAAAAACTTCTTATCAGGCAGGTCCCAATCCCGGGAAGCCCTACCATTTAATATTCTCACATTCCAAGAAGAAGCTGATCTTCCTTTGTCTCTAAGCTGCATCTTGACCTACTACAAGCTGGTCCCCATGGTCATGTTGACTGAAAGGGAGGGAACTCACAACGGTGGTGCTTGCTCAAAGATTTGCCAAAGTCCAAACATTCATATCCACAGATCCAAGTTCATATCTCCACACCTCCTCAAAGATGCACATATTTTAGGCCAACAAATCTGCAATTTCACCCTTGAGTGGCATCGGCATTCTTGGGTGGGTGCCATCTGTTCCTGGCAATTTGTCTGTATCTAGTTTGTCAACTGGAGTTGGAACATTTGCCTGCAGGAGCAGTGCCTTTGGTGCCCTCACTTCCAAGAGACCATTTTGGAGCAGGGATTTCCCTGAGGTCCTCCTCAGTTGGGACTGGGGCTGAGGCTTCCTCAGATCTTCTGGATATCTCTTTTTCATCTCAGAGCTGTGATCATCAAGCATCTTGACAGTTCTTTATCTGGCCTCTTTCCATCTGATGCATTTGAAAGTCCTCTGACTCTTGGTCCCACAGGCCTTCCCAAGGTGACTTTCAGGGTGTTTTTAGACTGCATAATTTCAATGCCTCTCTGCCCTAGCTACGCCTCCTGATTCCAAGTCATCAAGTTTTAAATGTTTTCCCAAAGATGCTTTTTTCTTTGCAATAGGCTCTCAGATGTGTCTCCTTAGCTTGTTGTTTTTGCTTTGTTTTGTTTTGGTTCCCACCGTGATGGTCAGACCATGCCAGGCTATAATTGGAGGAGGGACACTGTGTGCTCGGTTGGTGAGGCTCATGGAGCCTCCATCATCTTATGATGCCATCAGAACATGTGGCTTCTGTGGTAGCAAGAGGGAGCTATGTGTTATCAAGGTTTTCATGCTGGAAAGTGATCCTTCAGGCTATCTTGTTTCTTTCTCCAGTTCTGCCCTTTCCCTTCCCCTGCTGCCCTGTGCCCAGGAGGCTGCCCCACATAGACCAATCAATAGGCTCCCTTGGTCTTCAGCTTTCTTGGGTTTTATCAAAGAGGTACTGGCAGGGATTTGAGGCAAGGAAAAGAGCACAATCAGAGTGTCTCTTGGCTGAAGGTGGAGGCTTTTGTGCATTTCGCAGCTGGTGCCTGTAACTTCACAAGTTCCTTTCATGCTTTGGCCTCATCACTGTGTCATTTTGTCACTGGTTTGTTTTTGGTGTAATTTATTGTGTACATTTCCTGCTTGTACCCTCTCTAAGCTTGACAACTGCTCCTTCCTTGCCCCTCAGGTTGGAGATGGTAATGGCTTCCCACTGACACTGGTCCCTGGGAGCTGTGCCATCCTTGTGGGACCTGTTCACCCTGCCCATGCCTTGAGGTAGCTCTCCTCAAATGGGCCTGATGCAGTGGTCCATGCTCCCTGCCAGGATCCTCGTGGATTCACCGATAGCCATTTTCTGCTCACCATTCGTTGGCCAGGCCTAGTGCCTTGGGCCTGCCAGCTGCAAGGGGCTGGGAAGGGTGGAGTCGCCTGTGATCAGAAGAGGGGTAAGCAGGTATGGGGGTGCTCTGGTCATCTCCACCACAGGCACCAGCTCACGACTCCCAGTCCTCAGTATTGAGCACTTTGGGGCTCCAGGAGGGTCCCTCCAAAGGCGTTCTCTCACCTCCTATTATGTACTGTTCTTCAGAGCTCTTTTCCCCCAGAGAATGGCAGGAAGGGGCATTGGGGTTGTATCCAGACTTTGCCAGGCCCTCGCTGTGTGACTTTGGGCAAGTCAGCTTTCCTCTCTGAGCCTAAGTTTCCTCATTTGCAACGTGGGATATTGACACTTTCCTTGCAGGCACATTGCTGGGCTGAGACAGTGTATGCACAGGTCCTGGCGCTGGGAGGCACACAGCTACCAGCAGCTGGAATCAACCATCATGCCCGTGTCTGGCAGAAACCAGCACCTTCGTGCTCACTTAACCCTGCTCCCTGAGCACTGCTCTGGGCCAGCCATGTCTCCGAGCTGGAATACAGGGGGAATAAGGCAGAGGAAGGCCCTGCCTAATGGGGTGTTTCTGGTGGGAGTGGGCAGGCAATTAACAGGTACAATGGCTCCCAACTTACAATGGCTCAACTTATGATTTTTTTTTGAGTTTATAGTGGTGTGACAGCAATACACATTCGGTAGAATCCATATCTCAGGTACCGTTACAACCACTCTGTTTTCCACTTTCAGTACAACATTCAATAAATTACATGATATATCCAACGCTTTATTATAAAGTAGCTTTGTGGTAGTTGACTTTGGACAACTAGGCTAATGTAAGTGTCTGAGCATGTTTAAGGTAGACTAGGTTCAGCTGTGATGCTCAGTAGGTTCAGCGTATTAAATGCATTTTCAACTTACAATATTTTCATCTTACGATGGGTTTATTGGGACATAAACCTACTGTAAGTCAAGGAGCATCTGTGAATGGAAAGATAATTCAGAGTGGTGAGTGCACTGCAGAAATAAAGCCAGTTGATATGAGAAAGAAAGACAGAGCAGGGATGTCCCAGTAAGGCTCCTAGAGGTGACATCTGAGCCTGACCTGAAAAATCGGATGAGGCCCATGCTGAAGATCTGGGGCAGAAAGTATGGCCTGAAGGATGCTCCCCTGAGCTGGGAGTGAGCTCAGCTTGTTCCCGGGACGGAACGGAGCCCAGGTGGCAGGGAATGTAATAGGAACTGAGTCCCAGGTTGTTTGGGACCTCATCAGCCTTGGTGAGAGGCCTGGATGCTCAGACTGAGATGGGGGCCATTTGGAGGTTTTAAGAAGCAGGTAGAATCCACCGTGAGTCCCTAGTTCAGTTCTTCAGTCCCCAGTTCTAAATTCTCTGACTGCGTTTGTCAGCTCAGTTTCCTTAGTGAATTGCCAGTTTTGGAGAACCAAGGTCCACAGTGAAGGATCCAGGCAGGTTCCTTCCTCATTTCTGGGAAAGCCGAGGCCCACAGTCCCTGGGTCAGGCTCTGGTCCTACTGATGAAGACAACAGCCACCCAATCACACCCCAGCTGGTCCTCCCCACCCTCCACCTTCCTGAGAACCCGCTGTGCGCAGGCCGCGCACATTTGCCACGTCCTTTCATCGGCCCACTCTTGGTGAGAGGCTGCCATCGTCATCTCTGTCTGTAGATGAGGAAACTGAGGACCCCGTCTCTCCCGCTCCTTCCTCACCTCAGGACAGCTCCCTCTCGCATGCCGCAGCCCACACGGCATCCTGTAAATAACTGCATGTTCCCAACACCTCTCCTCCTTCTCCTTGGAAACCTGCTCTGGCTTTCCACTTGGACTGCTGGGTTGTCAGATTCCCCGGCTTGGCTCCGTGCGGAGCGTGGCGGGAGCTCAGATATTGCATTTGAAAGCCTGGGGCTGGGCTCCAGCTCAGCCATTCACTAGCTGGGTGACTGTAGGCAAGTCACTGCGCCTCTCTGAGCCTCAGTTTCCTCATCAGAAGTGCAGGGTGCAAAAACTCATGTCTGTAATGAAGATTGGATGAGGACTGTACAGAAGTCTCAGCTGAACCAGTGAGGCACACAGTTGGGTGCTTAACGAAAATGGGTTTACATGAGCTTTATTTATACGACCTCATTTCAGCCCCACAACCACCTTATGAGGTAAGTACTATTGTTATGCCCATTTTACAGAGCAGGAGAGAGGCAGAGAGCGGTCAGGAAACTTGCCAAGGTCACACAACTAGAAGGTGCTATACCGGGGTTGCATCTAGGCTGTCTGGTCCCAGAATTTGCTTTCTGAACCTCTCTGTCCTTCTGAAACCAAGATGTCTGAATGGGAGATGAGGCTCACTCCATGGCTGGATGCAGGATGAGGTGGCACTGAGGGATTATTCCTCACTGTCCATGGTCACCCTGTGTCCCTGTGTGGTTGCTATGGTAGACGCAGGTTGTCCTATTTTCTCTGGTAGCCTTTCTTCCATATAGAACCTTAATATTCCCTTGGGGAGCCACTCGTTCCCATTCTCTGGCCATGTGGTTTGGATGGAATTGAATCTTCTTTTCCTCAAGCTCTAGAGATTGGCATGGAACCCAGGCCTAGGATTTAGGGAGGAACATGTGATCCAAGATGGTGCAGTGAGACTCAATCCTGGGGCTTGTCCTGGAAATATTAGAAAACCTCTCTTTCTGTTGGAATTGCTGAGGTGGGAAAGCCTGAGCCTGGAGCTGCAGGGTCACAGTGTGGAAAGAGCCTGCCCCAAAGGAAAGCCACGTCAGAAGAGGCGCTAATAGACAGAGAGAGACTGAACCTCAGTCACATTTTGTGAGCTCCTGGATCAAGCCCTTCCTGAAATCCACAGATCTACCCTTGAATTTTTCAGTTACATAAACAAATACAACTCCTTTGGCCTTAAACCATTTACATTTGTTTTTCTACCACTTGCATCTAAAATAGGAGTGACTGGTAATGTGCTAAGTAGTTCACGTTTGTTATTTCACTTAATCCAGTGGGGTACTTACACTGTGATCATTATGCAGATGAAGGAACTAGGGCCAAGAGAGGTGTGTTACATTGGCCAAGAGATCACAGCTAGCGCGTGGTAGAGCTGGGATTAGACTCCACACATTTCAACTCTGGACTGAACTTCAACTGCTCTGCCTTATGGTAGAAGCCAGATGTCACCCTTAAATACCGTGTGTAACGTCTACTCTCCAGCTCTCATCCGGCTGCTCTCCCTGCCGACTGTCATGCCCTTTAATCCCCACTTCCTCAGGAAAGAAGGCTTGCTGGCTACACCCTCAGACTAAGCTCTGTTTTCTGGTAGACATTTTATGGCCTAATATAATTTTTCTTCTGAGCTCCACTGAACTTCAATAATTATTTGTTCCGGGCTTATCTCTTCTGCTGGGTGGGAGCCCCTAGGGGCAGAGATGACGTCTGTCTGGCCATAGTTGCAGCCCCGATGCCTTGGCACGGCGCCTGGCCCGTGGTGGGCACCTGGTAAATGTTTGTGGAATAAATGGATTGTGTAGTCTTTTCATTCCCACTGTGGCGCTGGATCACGGTACACCTGTTTGACTGCAGAGTTGTATCGCTCTGACACTGCACAATTCGCCCTGGCTCTGCTGTCTCGTAGGCTGCTGTGATCTTGGGATGTTTACTTATCTTTGTGTACATATTTATGCTTTTCCTTCTTAACAGTGAGTTCTTTGAAGATAGGGCAGTGTCTCTGACCCCGCATCCCTTGAGTAGTGGTAATAACAGTAGTAATAACAATACAAATGGTACGCTGATCGTGAGTGCTTACCACCTGCCAGACACAGTTCTAAGGCTTTGACATGCGTTGCTTCCTTTCATCCTTACATCAAACTGTACTACATGTAGCATTATGACCCCATTACACTGAAGGGCAAACTGAGGCTCAGAGAGGTGATGTGGACTCTTTGTGCCTCCCCAGTTTGAGTTTGGATTCCGTGTCATGCAGTCAAGAGTCCTTGCTTTCCCAGTGACTTTATGGAGGAAACCTAGGCTGGGATGGAAGGCAGCAAGGGTGGCAGCAAGGCTGGGGTCAGCGGGGAGCTTTAAGATTGATCCAGCAAATGAAGGCCTGGCTGTCCCCGGTCAAAAGGAAAAGAGTTCTCACTGTGGAAGATAAAAGGAGAAAAGAGCTGGTCAAAGGAAGGAGGAGCTGTGAGAAGCGGGGGCCTCAGAACAAGGACACGTGGGTAGGGGCTCAGGGGTGCTGGGGACAGGGCACCAGGAATGCAGCTGGAGAGCCTGGGCTTCTACCTAGCCTCAGCACTCTTTGGCTCTGTGATCTGCAGCAAGGCACTGTGCCTTTCTGAGCCCACTTTGCCAGGCTGATGCCAGGCTTGAGATAACACCTGGGAATTGCTAGCCAGTGCCTGCCATGGAGGAACAGGTACCATGAATGGGGTGCCAAGGGCGAGGGGTGCTGCAAGCTCTTCATCTGCATGAACTCAGGGAGCCTCTCAACAGACCTAGGAAGCTGGCATCGCAACAATCGCGCTCCACAGAGGGGGAAGCTGGGGAGGGAAGCGCAGCCACTCGCTCGAGGCCATCAGTCGTCAGAGGCCGCTGAGCTCTGTGCTCTGGCTGTGTGGTTCCAGAACCGCCCTTTCCTACTGCGTCACAAGAAGGGCTTGAATTTGGATGTCCATGAGAGAAGGGGCTGGTGCAGACAGTTGCTGACTTTGTACCATCTCCCCTTGTGGGTTCAAGTTGCTATTTTCATCATTTACCTGCGAGAGGCTCTGCCCCTTCTCCCCAGCGTATCTCAGGGCACAGTAGACAGACATTTGGCAGCAAGCCTGTGGGAGCCTGTGCTGGAACCGGGGCTCAGAGACAAATAAGACCTGGTGCCCAGCTTGTTCAGCAGGTGAGCGGGTGGGACTGAGGCCTGGAGCTCCAGACAGCCGCTGTACAACCCTGAAAGACGAGAGGTCAGGCAGCTCTCTGAGGAGGGGCGCTGGGGCCAGTTTCTCAGGGGTCTTGCCAGCTGTTTCCAGGGGCACCGTGTGAGGCTGGTGCCAGGGCTGGCCCAGAACTGAGGAGCCAGCGTGTCCCCGGCTTGACTGGTGGAGTAGCACCTCTGTGGTATTTGCCACATCTCCAAACCACCTGTGCCATTTACTTAACATTTCTCTCATTTCATTCACTTGCAGAAATAAAACCCTTCATTGCATTTATTTAAAAAAGAAGCCTCACATGGGCACTTTAGACCAGAAAACTAGTATCACTTGCTATTAACAGAAGGTAACAATGCACATAAATGCAGTGAAAAGGAAACCTGTGTACTGTCTCACTCGGTGTGAGGCCCTCAGTCTAAGGCTAGCCCTCTGGTCATGGACAGGGAGGGGGCTAACATTAGAGAGTGTTGAGGACGTACTGAGACTTCCTCACAGACACAACGGAAGTGTTGAAGGAGAACTGAAAAACCAGAATCAATTCCTCAGTATAGGACTTGCTATCGAGAGTGGTACCCACAGAACCACGTACAGTCACGGAGATGCTGATGCTTCCTTGGGTGTGGAAAACACCTGGAGACACCTTCACCTGCCCGCCCTGCTTTCTCTGGGGTCAGCCTCACTTCCTATCCCACTAGCTGGTTCTCGGCCTCAGCTCTTCCAGCACCAGGGAGGCGAAGGAGCTTTCTGCTCAGTTGCTGGATGCGGAAGACCCCAGGTTGAACCTGCGTTTCTTGTAGCCAAATGGGAGGAAGACGCTTTGTCTCTCTGATCCTCAGTTTCCCTATCCAGAAAAAGGCCACAGCAATCCCCTTTTCCAGGGCTGTTTGGAAGATTAACTGAGATGCAGTGTGTGCATGTATGTACCTTTGCATAGTGCCTGGCACAGAAAGCAAGAACTCCAGCCCTTGGGTGCTGATCATGTCAAACTGAGAGACTGTTCGAAGCCACCTCTGCCGCAATTCCATTTTCTCTTTTGCAGGCTCTTTCTTTCTCCCAAGACAGTTCAACGGCTATGGGCTCAAATCTTCTCTCCTCCATCCCTCCAGAGGCAGGTCAACTCTCGAAACCTCGGTTTGCTCATCGTTAAAATGAGAATAATAGAATCCCCTCAACAAGTTACTGTTTGGGCAAGAAACAATAACTTCACCAATGGCTGCCGTTGGTGAAGTTTCGTATTCCTGTAAGGACTTATTTTTATTATTCGTAACCACCTGGGGTTAGAAGGCTATCAGAGTGTTCCTGGGGTTGGACTGCCTACCCTCAGGGGAAATTATCTGAGTTTGAGCCCACGCGAAAGACTTCCTGAGTTCCTGACAGGCTGCGCGCTGAGGTTTCTGTCATTGAGGGGAATATTGTGGGCTCCAGCTGGGGCAGCTTCTGTTTTTAGCTGGAATCATTGCTGTTCAGCCCCCTGTGTAGAAAAAAGAAACACGGTGCAGAAATAGCCCGTCCCAGGGGCTGCCCAAGAGAAGGGCTTATTTTGACTCAGGATGCTGCAGAAGCTGTGGCAGGCTTGTCAAAATACATCTGCCTCTTCTCGAGCAGCCCACGGATCCCCACGCTCAAGCCAGGACCAAAGCGTGGCTGCCAGATGCACACATCTGGAACCTAGTCCCTGGGAGCTGAGGACAGCCCCGGCATGGATTCCAGCAATAATCGCCTCCTAAACCCTGGAGGGTCAAAAGCAGATATCCTGCACCAGTGGCACGAAGAAGCCCACCTTGGCCTTGAGACTCATTCGTCTTGGTGGCCCCCGTGGCTGGCATAAGGCCTAGTGGGGCCTGGTGTGTGGATGAGAGAGCTTCCACAGCCATTCCCTCTGTGGGCCTTGCAGAGGACCCCGCAGTGGAAGTTATTACACCCATTTCACAGGTGGGAAAACTGAGGTCTGGACCATGAAGTGATTTCTTGTGGGGCAAATCTCCCTCCAGTCACGTGTTTCTTCTCCACACCCTTTTCAGCACCTCAAGCTGCACGTACCTCTGCCTGGGATGCCCTTTCTCCTTGTGTGACTGTTTATGACCCAGAACACACGGTGTCTGCTCTGGGCAGTCAGCCCCAGCCTCACTGGGCCTTTGTGCAGTCTTCACCATGGCCCTCATTTCCACGTCAGTGTCCTGACACTTCAACCTGGCCCCGGCCGGACCTGACAGCTGTTTACTCCAGGAATGAATGAATGGTGCTGGTGTGTTTCATTAAGTGGCTCCCCAGCTCAAACCAAAGGGGTCCACCTTTCAACCTGAGGGTACCTTTGAAGAGACAAGAAAGTGGGCTTTGTCTCTTGTATGGTATAGCCACCTGTCCACAGGCTCCTCACACGCAAGATGCCCCGAGCCACACTTGTTCATCTCCCACCAGAACTGTCTCAGGCAGCGGCTCTACCATCTCTGTGGTTCCTCAAGCTCAAATCCCTGGTCTGCTTGGATGCCAAGTCTGGACTACTCACCCCAAGGGACTCTTGTCCCTCTGCCCCTACCACCTCCCTCCTGCCTCTGGTTCCTTGGGCCTTCCCAGCCCCACTGTGCACCACATGCAGCCTCTTAGTTGTGTCTCTGCCTCAGCCTGGCTCCCTCAGCCCCGTCGTCACTCCCACCCTCACCTGGTTCTGACTCCCGCCTCCTCTGTGAGCTCAGCTCTGAACACATCGCTCTGCCCCTGCTCAGCAATTCCCCCTTTCTATGGTGGCATTTTTCAAAGTGGATCTTGCAGATATTAGTGAGGGTTCTGGGAATGAGGGTGCCCTTGGTCGAATGAGTGGGGATTGCTGGGCTAAATGGCGTCAGACAGACTTCCCGCTGCAGGACTTCTCAGGGCTTTTACTGTGCTCTTGTGGATGACGATTTTCCGAGAGGCGACGCAGCATGTGGCATTTCTAGGACTTATCTGGTCATGCACCTTTTGATGTGGAACATCGAGGGGGTGTTCCGAGGAAGGGCTGGTGTGTGGGTCAGAGTCTAGACTAGACCTTGACCTTAGTGGTCAAGATTCTTCCCAGTGCGGCTCTAGTCTGCTCTGGCCAGCCGAGAGGAACCTCTGGAGGCTCCCTGTGCCTGCTGCAGCTTTCCTGCCTCTGTCTCCCGCCCACTCATCCTCCTGCCAGACTTGCGTTTTCCATACATCCAGCCCTTCCTTTTCTTCAAGGCACAGCCCAAATACCACCCCCTTGCTGGGCCCCTGCATGGGAGACCTCTCACCCCAGGGCCCCATATTTGGCTGATGCTAGATCATCCTGAGTGTGACGTTGTTACAGGGAAATCTTTGAATCAACCCTAATCTGCAAAAAAAAAAAAAAAAAAAAAACAAAAACAAAAAAACAAAAAACCGTCACTTGCAAACTCCAGTATTTTGATCAGCATCAACAGCAGGTTCCTCACTCAGGCTGCGCCATTGCACTCATGTGCCTTGATGCAGTGGCGTGGCCTGCTGCAGAGACCACACGTTCCCAAGGATGACATCTGTGTATGCTATGCGGCCCCTTTGGAGGACAGGGAGCCCGATTCAGTGGGAAACAGATGGTACGCAAAACCACACTTCTCATGCTGAGAGTCACACTGTCGTTCCCCTAAAGGGACAGTTCCTTTAGTATTCGAGGAAGGGACTCATGTTTGCTGAGAGCCTACCTGGTGCTTTATACATGCCATGACCCCAGTGACTGGAGCAAGGCAAGGAAGGTGCTTCCAAGGGGAGATGGAGCCAGGGTCAGGGCCCTGCTGGAGCTCACGCAGCAGGGGAGCTACAACACCGAGAGGCTCAGGTGAGTTCGGCTCTAAAGCCCGGCTTCTCCCATGATGGCCCCAACCAGGCCCTGCGGCAGAGGGCTTCTCTCCAGGAGCCTGTCCTCTTCTCTCCCTGACAAGGCTTCCCACAGCCAGCGTAGTCCCCTCTCCAGCGTGGTAGCAGCCGGGTGCTCAGGGAGAGTCCCTGCTTGTGTGCCATCTCCCCAGCCATGCTGGGAACCCCTCAAGGTCAAGTCTTTGTGCCTCTAACATCCAGTGTGGGGCTCGGCTGCATATATGAGGTCCTGTGTATGAGATGAGGGGTCCATGTTTCTTGGCCTAAGGAAGATTCTGGGCCTTTGTTACATCAGTCCCAGGAAAGTGTACATGGAGGTCCAGTGTTGTGAAACTCACCATCAGGCGTCGCTGTGGAATCAGAGAGTGCACTACCCTGTCCTCACCCAAGGGTAGCCGGACATCCCTTTGAGCTGCTGGCTGGTGACAATGGACAGGTCAGTGCTACCCAAGCAAGCAAATTGACTGTTTTGTGCTCTGTTTCCACCTGTGAAGTGTGGACATCGGTCCTGCACACACGGCAGCACTGGTTGGTGTTGAAAACACACACCAGCACGGCCTCCCGCGGCAGAGGAGGGATCCTGAGAAGTGTAAATTAGATCACGACACACCTCTGTTTGAAAGTCTCCATTGGCTTAGAAGAAACCAGCACAGGTAGAATGCAATCCAGTCACTGCGTGGGTCTCTGAGGCCCATGCAAACTGAGCCATCCCCTCTCTGCCCTCCTTTCCTCCTGCTCTCCCCGGCTCACTCTGCTCCAGTCGCACGGACTCCTGCCTTCCCTGGGTTGCCAAGCTTGTTCCTGCCCCAGGACCTTTGCACATGCTCTCTGCTGCCTGGAACATGCTCATCTTGGCCTGGCAGGCTCCTTCCTGGTATTCACATTCTGGCTTGAATGTCCGTTCCCCAAAGCAGCCCCTCTGATCGCTGTATTTAAAACAGGAACTCACTTCCTATTGCACTACTCTATTTAATGGTTTTTGTAGTACTTGCCACTGTCTGGAATTATTTTATCTTTATTCGTTTAAATGTGTTTATTGCATCTCCTCAACTAGAATGAATTTTCTCTAGGGGTAGGACCCTCACCCACCCTTCCTGTGGCTCTGTCCCAGCACCTGAAATAGCCCCTGAGTCCTCTGAGTCTTACTCTGCCCATGCCTCCCTCGTGCCCTCTCCTTTAGTCACGCTGAACAACACCTTGCAATTGCCAGAAGACACCGTGTTCTCCCTTGCCAGTGTTGCATGTGCTTCTCCCTTTCCTGGAACGCCTTGGCCTCCTCCTGTCCCCTGGTTGACTTGTACTCCTGCACAGACTCAGCCCAGCATCGCCTGGTCCAGGGATGCTTCCTGACCCCCTTGGGTGATGGGCCCCTCTGCAGCAGTCTTTCCCCCCTTTTTGGGACCCTTCATCATGCCTCAGCCTTTGTACATGCTGGGGACACTCCGTCCTCTCCCCTGCCAGTTGCTGTGTCTGGCTTCCCTGCCCCCAGCCCCCGCTCCCCTCAGATCTCTTTATAGGTATGGTGGGCTCTGGGGAGATTTCTTGCAATTTCCTGGCTGGACAGACTGTCTCCCAGCTCCTGCAGTGTCTCTTTGCTGTCAGCTTGGGGCTGTTGAGGCAGGGCTGTGTCTAAATATCTCTTTGGCCTCAGGACCTGGCACAAAGCAAGAATCACAGATTGTTTGTCGAATGAATAGCAGTGACCATTAGCCCTGTGATGAAGCTGTCAGGTGAGGGACTTGGAACAGCACTGTCAGCATCAGAGGCCATAAAACTCCCTGGCAGCTGAGAAAGCTTGAACCTCAGGGGCCACTGCCAGACCCGGGGATTGGAGGAGAGGGGCTGGAGGTCCCAGGCAGTGTCTGTTGGTGCCTCTGCCATGGTGGCTGTCTGACTAGCAGAACTGGGAAAACGGGGGTTAACTCCGTTGTGACTGGCACCACGTAGTGGAGCCTGTGTGTAGTCTGGGCAGGTTCTGCAGCCGCTTTCTCATGCCCCCTGCAGGAGTTGTGAGTCTCCAGCTAAACAGGACCTCTTATTCTCTCTAATCCTGCGCTGGGCTGAGGCGAGGGCAGTAAGATGCCCATCTGAGGCTCAAGCAAGGTTCCTGGCGTATCTGCAACTCTGATGGAAGAGCACTGGACTTGATGTCCTACAGACCTGGCTTCAAGTCCCAGCTTTAGCGGCGACTCTGAGTGGGCCAAGCATGCTGTGAGCGAAAGCACTGTGTGATGGACCAGGAGCCTGAGTTGCTCTGGGGATGCTGATGGCCCTGGGGTTGTAGATGCAACCTGTGTCGGGGTGAGACCTTGGACCCAGCTCCTGCTTCTCAGATTGCCTTGGATCCTGAAGGGCTCCAAGAGGGGGCCTCATTTGCAAAGTTTTCCAGGCATGGGCGCCGCTCACACTCCCCCACGCGGCTCCTCCAACTCAACCTGGCCTGTGCTGCCAGAAGAATCTTCCTAAAATACTCCTCGCATCACAGCACTCCCCTGCTCAGAAACTTCCTGCAGTGGCCTCACGTCGCCTGGGACGAGGCCCCCAAAGCCCTTCTCGGCCCCACGCCGCTTTATTTACACACCCAGAGTCCAGGCTGGGGTCCCCCTTTTGCTTCCTTGGTGCCACCGCCTTGCTGATTCATCTCAACACCTCCTAAATAGGAGAAGTAGCCTCCCTGCACTACATATGAGGAGGCCGAGGCTCAAAGAGCTTGATCAACTTGCCTAAGGTTGCCCAGCTTGGTCTAACTGTCCCTGGAGACCTTCAGGGCCCCTGAGCTTGGCTAGGCCTGCAGGATGGGATTGGCCTTGCTGCTTTGACTTCCAGCTGTCAGGCAGCAAATCGCACTCCAACAACCCTGCAGGGATTCAGTGCAAAAGCAAACTTTTCAGACAGAGAAGACAGAGGGCCAGCTTACAGGCATGGGGGAGTGGCACTGAGTTGGGGGGCTGAGGCAGCAAAGGCTCCTAGAATAGTTGGGGAAGAGAAATCAGGCAGGCCTGGGTCAAGTCCCAGTTTTGCCACCTGCTAGCTGTGACAACTTGAGCAAGCCTCTTTGTCCCTCTGAGTCCGGGTGTAGTCATGGATTTGCTGTGGTATACAGTAGTGTTTCATAAATGCCCAGTATCTGGGGATGGTATGCAGTTGGTGTTCAATAAATGTCCAGCATCCCAAAAAATCTATCTTTCTCTTTCAACCTAGAAGATTCCTCAGAGACCATTAAATCCACCCTGTTTTCATTTTACAGATGAGGAAATTGAGCCTCAGGGGATGGAAGTGACCTGCCCAAGGTCATACAGGCAGAGGGAGGTGGAGAGAGCTAGAGTCTAGGTCCTCTGACTCTCCACCCAGCCCTCTTGACTTTTCATTCCACTGCAGGGCCAACCACAGGTTCCCTTGAGCCCTGGGAAACTACAGGGCAGGGAGAACTGATGTGCCATGCCTGTCCTGTGGACTCACAAACCAGGAATCTGGGGGTGTGGAATGGCTAGTGCCGGGCCCCACGCCCACCTTTGGGGAGGACTTGGCCAGGCACTGGGGTGAGGGTGCGTGTGCTTGTGTGTGTGCATGGCCAGAAGTGGAGACCTTCCAGCCAAGCCTCAAAATGAAGGAAGGAAAAGGCCACAGGTGCAGTGTGGGCAGGAGGGTCAGACCTTAGTGCCCTCATTAGGGTCTGGCCCTAATTGATTTCAGGAGGTGAGGGGACAGGCCATCTGCATCTTTCAGATTGCTGAGGATGAAGCCAGAGCGGTGGAAGCCAGGAGGAACACAAGTGACTCCCCTTTCCTGGGACCCGGGCCCACCCATCCTGGGTTTCCCTCAAAGTCCTGGAATTCTAGGAGAAAACTTTGCCCTTAGCAGCCCAAAGGCCTGGGTGTAAGTTCTGCCTCTGTTATCCGACAGCCATGTGACCTTGGGCACATCAGTCATCCATTTATCCCACAAATATCCCTCGAGCTCTTTCTCTGTGCCAGGCAGAGTGCCAGGCCTGTGGAACCAGCACCAATGAGTCCCCGCCCTTAAGAGACTCACAGTCCAGTAGGAGCAAAGATACTACATAAGCAAGCAAAGACCAGATCGTTTCAGGCAATGCTCCCAAGAAAAAACTACCTTGAGGTGATGGGGGCAATCACTCTAGGGGGAGTCCTTTGTCTGATGGGATAATCTGCTAAGGAGAGGCAAAAGCAGGTGCAAAAGGCCTGGTGGCATTTTGGAGCAATAGACCAAAGGCCGTGTGGCTGGAGTATGGGAGCAGGGGCAGAGTTGAGGATATGAGGCCGGAGATGCCGCAGGAACCAGGTGATGTTGGGCCTTGAGGGTCCCAGAGTGGGCTGTGGGTTTTAGTCCAAGAATAGTGGATCCTTGTAGGGTTGTAAGTAGGGAGGGACACGTGTGATTCCCTTTTAAGGAGCTTTCTGGTTTGGAAAAGGTGTCTGCTGTTGACTCCCACACAGAGTGGTTGTGAAGATAAAATGAGAAAACATACAGGAGAGTGATCTGTTGGCCACAGAAGCTGCAGGCAAGTGCTTCCATGGGCATGGAAGACTCTCTTGGGTCACCATCTGGGCCTGCCTGGGGCTTCCTCTTCTAAGAACTGATCCTTGTTAGGGAATGCTCTGGGCAGAGGGGCAGCCAAAAGCTCGCAGAACCTCAGTTCTGTAGCTATTCTGCTGTCTTCCATCCACCCTAGAGGCTCCTGCGTTGAAATCTGCTTTCCTGAAATACAATCCAGCCCTCAGCAAAGACTCATCTTCCCATCCCTTGCAGTTTACAAACGTGCTGTTTGGACGTCCTCACAATGTCCTACATCATCTGGTCCCTTCCTCCCCCTGCAAAGGCACTTTTTAAATCCACGCCCTGCTTTTTAAAATTCATTCACGTTATTTCCACTTCGCAGGATCCCTCTGTTCCTGGAGTTACAGCAAGCTCCACCAACCTCCGGCCCTTTGCACTTGCTGCTCCCTCGGCCCCGTGGCTGTTCTCCCTGTTCTTCATATGGCTGGTGGTTTCTTTTTCAGGTGGCTGGACAAATTCAGGCTGCCTCCCAAGAGAGACCTTCTCTGACTTTGCTTATACAACGAGCCACCCTCCTAGTCACAGCCGATAATCTCTGTTTTATTTTTTCCATCTGTCCCCTTGTTGACTGTCTGTCTTCTCCTGCCAGGCAGAAGCCTCAAGAGAGCTGGTTCTTGTCTGTCTCTATTGGCTCCTCTAACCCCAGTGCCTGGTACACAGTAGCAGCTCAGTAAAGGTTTGTTGAATGAATGCATGACCAATTCTGTGTGGTAGACACTCCTTTTCCTGACGAAGAAACAGAAGCTTCTTGCCTTTCTGGGGGCCTCCATTTCTGCGAATGATCCCCTGTCCCCACCCCGCTGCTCACATTCCAAACTGCCAGGCAGCCTCTGGCTGCTCCTCTTGGTGTGTTCCTTGGCCCCTGGCTGGACATTGGTGATTCCCATCTGGGCAGTGCCTTCCGTCTGCAAGACGGTTCCCAGATAGCATTGCACAGAAAGCCCTTCCCTTTAATGAAGATCATAAACCTTGCCCTACAGGTGCGGTGATGCTGGGGTGGACGTGAGGGTCATTTCTGGGTAGGCACACAGGTCTTCTGCCCTCAAATCTACCCCACATTGGGCGAGGCCCCAAATGAGGAGGCAGGGAATCAGAGAACACTGTGTGGTGGGTGAAAGGAGATCTCAGAGGTGGGGCTGGGGCCTGCCTAGAGTTCTGTGCTCCTGGGAGCCCTCCCCACGGCTGGCTTGCCCAGTCACCTGGCCCGGGGCTATAGCAGGTAACAATGACCTTCTCTCCTGAGGCTTTCCCCTCCGTTGGAGGAACCCAGGTGAAAGGAGCCAGCGCCTAATTTTGAAGGGGCCCACTTGGCTCACAGCCTGGCTCACATGGAGAGAGACCCTTGCCTGCTCCCTCACTCACCCTTTGCTGGTGAGGAGTGGCCTCCCCTGACCCAAGGCTTTCTCAGCCCTTTAGGTGATGGTGGGGATTGGAGTTCCCTTGTTCAGGGCCCCATCAGCAGGGGAGATCCTGCCTTCATTTACAAAGATGTGAGCAGGAGGAGGCCACGAGTGTGCCTTGGTGAGTGTGTGTGTGCACGCAAGCATGTGTGTGCGTGACTCTGTGAGCATGTGATTTGTGCAGCATGACATAGGAAGCATGCACATGTGTGTCTGGTGTGTGTGTGCTTAGACATGCACAGCGCTGCATGTGTGTGTTTGGGGGGCATTTACACAGTAAGCACATGCAGGTGTGTGCATTCGTGAGACCACAGTGTGTGCTCCTTGGGGGCCAGTGTTTACAGCTCAGGGCTTTGTGGCTACCGCTTTGAGGCCCCATCAAAGGCTTGTGGGGAAGGCAGAGCTGGAGAGGGGCTGGAGGAGGTTGTGAGCCAGGCCAGCCTGTTGTCTGACTAGCTGACCCTGTCTGGCTGCCTTAGAGACTGGCTCTGGACCCTGGGTGGCTGCTGCTGTCTGCCTGACCGACTGGCCCTCCCCATACCCGCTGACCCTGACTGGCTGGCTGACTCATCTTGCTGGGCATCTCCTTCGCTGGAAAGTCTAATGTAATCCTAGCTCAGCCTGGGGGGATGAGCTGTTTAAAGCTACGGCTCCTGATTCCCAAGGATGAAGTAGAGAGAGGGGTCTCTAGACTCACAGTTGCCCCTGGGCCTAGAGGGGAAACTTGGTGGGATGTGCTCTTCAGAGCATGGGTGCTGGCCCTCACCTCTAGGGCCCCTGTTCTTTCCTTCCTCAGTTTCCCCCTCTGAGAAATGATTGTCATGAGTTGGGTGTTTAGCCAGAGAGTCTAAGAAGGGCAGGGTTGGCAGATGCCAGGGCTCAGGAGAGGCTGCCTGATACCCAGAGGCGCAGGCCTGCGCTGGGGCCACCGAGCAGCTGTCCTGCAAGTGCAGGTGGATGAGCAGGGCCTTGGAGGTAGAGGGCCTGGCTGGGGCCAGGGGAGGAGGATTAGGGGAGCCCTGGAGTGCAGGCCCCATGGCCGTCCTCCCACAGGGCGTGGGCTCTGCAGAGGTGGTGATGAGGGTCACCACGGCACTGTGTGTCTTCCCAGTGGACTCGGGGAGGAAGGCACAATCAGGAAGCGGGGCCGTTTGCTACAGCAGCTGAGAGCTGGGAACATCAGGGAAGAATGTGGGGTTTGCAGTCACGCTTGGCCCTGATCTCTGTTACCTTGAGCAGGTCATGCCCACTCCCCTGGTCTCCTTTTCTTTAGGAAGAGATAATAATAGCATCTTTGCTGTATGATTAGAGCACTGGTTCACTAAACAGGGACATGTAAAATGTCTAGTACATAGTAGGTGCTCAGTAAGTGTCAATAGTGGGAGTCATTGAGGAAATGATTACCACTTGCTGTTTTTGATTGAAATGTGGACTTGTGGCCTTTTGGCCCCCATCCTGCCGGCACCCACAGCTCTGGGCAGCCTGCTGTGCCATTGCTCTGCCATCTCCTCCTCTGGGCTCCCACCATGCCAGCGGTGTGTCCTCCTTCATGGCCCTCCATGCTGGACAGTCATTATCTGCTTAGATCTCTGTCTTTGCTGCAATTCTTAGCCCTTGGAGGGGAGGGCCTATGGGAGGAATGCTTGTGGCTGATCGAATGTCTATCTGTCTGCTGCATTGAGCAGCGAGTGCCAGAAGAGTGGGGTCAAAGAAAAGGTAATCAACATCTATTCAGTTCTTACGGGATGCTTACACTTTATCTCATTTCTTACTAAAACCTTACAAGGTGAGTATCATACCCTCATTTTGCTGAGAAATTTAGGCTTATAGAAAAAAAGACTTGTCCAAGGTCACTCCCACCCGGGCAGGAGGAGAACTGGGATTCCCATTCAGTCTCTGCTTCTAACCACTGTGCCAATCTGGTCTGAGGCAAAGAAGGGAGACGTGGCCCTCCCACATATCTGAGAGCCACTTTAGAGGATGCCTCTCTGTGAGAGGCACTCATGCGTCCCTGCTGGAAAGGGACCTTGATCCTCTGAGCCTGCAGTGTGGAAGAGGCTTGGAGGGTCCCTGGAATCTAGGTTTCAGACATAGGGTTCTTGCTAGCAGCAGGAGGGCAGGTTGCAGGGCAGTTGAGGTGTGGGGCAGGTGTACCCCACGTCCCATGCTCTGGTTTCCTCTATTCTAGCTTCAGGCTGTGTGTTCTGATGTGCACTTCTCCTGTGTGTAATGCCCCCTTCACGAGTGCGACTCTCCTGGGTGCACCTTTGTGCTTTGCTGTGTGCTGGTGCCCATGTAAGCCAGTGTGTGCACCTGCTGGGAGCTTGCACAAACTGCCCTTCTGTGCAGGCATGAGTTCTGACTATGCATCTGAGTGTCTGTCTGAATGTTGAGTTTGCAGGTTTTGGGGGGATGCGTGTGGTTGTGTGAGGAACTGGGATGGGCTGAGATGTATGCTGAGAAGCTCACAAGAGAGAATGTATAGGAACTGGAGCCTCCAGCAGCCACTATCTTAGACTCACCTCAAGGTCTCAGCTTCTTGGATTGAAGCATGAAGGTCAATGCTTTCCTTCTTTCTACCTTAAAACATTCCTGGCACAGCCCTTCATGGTTAGAGAGTTCTTAGTTCAAATCTCGGTTTCTCCAACTGCTGTGCGGGAGGCTGGTGAGTTACCCACTTTCCTGGGTCCTGGTTTCCTCTGTGAGATGAGGATAGTCAGGCTGCTGTGTGGCTTGCAGAGGGCATCTGTGTGCCCAGCACAGAGGAAGCTCTTTGAGCTGAGTGTGCTATAAAAAAAGTCTTGTCACACCATGTGCTGGCCCACTCACTTTCCCACATGTGTGCAAACAGGGGATGTTTCCTTGACATTTTTGAGAGACAATCTCCTTGCTTTCTCTCCATGCCTGTGCTTTTCCCTGGCACTAGCTAATACGGAGGAGGTGAGACCCTCTTAATCCTGCTGGGTAACTCACAAGAACTTCATGCCTTTGCATTAGGAAAACAGTGCTTGAGTAGGCTTTCTCTATTTTGCCCTGAGATGGATGGTGTTGATTTTGTGTCCTCCATGAAAGGAAGACTTGACATTGAATTCTTAAATGAAAAAGGAGGCATCTACTCTTTTAAAATGAATGGGATACACCGACTTTTAGAAGCCATAGGCTTGAAAACCTAAATTGTGACTTTATTTTGCCTTCTTTTGGTCTCTCAGGCAGGGTCCACCTGGTGGTGAAGTTAAGATATTGCAACCCAGCTCTATTCTATCTTGTTAAATACCCGGAGAAAAGATGCAGATTAAAATTTCTCCAACTCCTGTTTTATCACATCTATTATCTGTAAAACACCTATAACTAGCTTTTTAAAGCTATTTTAATTTTATGATAGTGAATCACTAATTTTTAGTTGCTGAGGTTGGCATTTTAGTGATTAAGCACTTCTGTCAGTCTTTGAAAAAAGAACTTATGTTTTACGCTTTGAAGATCTCTGAAGACTTTCCCTTCTAAAGGAATGGGCATGTATTGTAATTGTTTTATGCCAAAGGGTGTGTGCTGTAGAAAAAAAAATCACCTTTGTTCAAAAAAGAAATGGATAAATTTGGCCTTTCTGAGTGGTAAGAACGACCTGTCACTATAATATACTGTATGTTTATATTTTATTTAAATTTAATCTCTTAGGTACAGGGTGATAACCTTCCCCCCAAACAACAGTGATTGCAATTGTTTTCTAGAAACTTCTTTAAAGTGTCACGTTCGGCAGTACAAATGAGTTTGAATGTAATAGTCCAGAGATTTATATATAATTGAATATTCTAAAATGGAAAAATGTGTCAGTGTCAAGTTACAGTGGCTTATGTTTTTCAGAGTAATTCCAATGAACTTCCTATTTTTGACAGTAAATGTCATTTAATAGTGTACTTGCCATTTGCGCCTCACTGCAAAATTAGTGCAGAGGATAAAATAATGTTTAATGTAATCTTGATTTTACCTTGTATATTGTACATTCCCCAAACTCTAAACCTTGCTCGCTGTGTGGTAGAAAACCTTTTAAAGTTCACAGGTACATTACCAAACATATCGCCTTAAAATTTTTTAAGGTTGAGGCTGGACGTGATGGCTCACGCCTGTAATCCCAGCACTTTTGAGAGGCCAAGGTGGGAGGATGACCTGAGGTCAGGAGTTCGAGACCAGCCTGGCCAACATGGTGAAACCCCGTCTCTGTTAAAATACAAACATTAGCCAGGCGTGGTGGTGCATGCCTGTAGTTCCAGCTACTTGGGAGGCTGAGGCAGGAGAATTGCTTGAACCTGGGAGACAGAGGTTGCAGTGAGCCGAGATCGCGCCACAGCACTCCAGCCTGGGTAACAGAGCAAGACTCCATCTCAAAAAAATAAGAAAAAGAAAAAAGAAAAAAAAAGTGTTTAAGGTTGAACTTCACACAAATGAAAAAAACTCATACAAATACTTAAACTCTGTAGCAAAGTATCTTTAAAATTCATGAAAAATAAAAGTTGTATCATTCTTTTTTGAGGAAAAATAAAAAGAAAAACATGCTTAAAGCTGAGTGTGGTGGCTCCTGCCTATATTCCCAGCTACTCAGGCGCTAAGGTGGGAGGAATGCTTGAGTCCAGGAGTTCAAAGCCAGCCTGGGCAACATCGTGTGACTCTTGTTTCTAAAAACATTTTTAAAAAATGCTTATGGAGTGCCGCAACCTTTACGCTGGGTTTGTTGCCAGGATGACCTTCCTTGTATTCTCTGGTCAGACAGCAACCTCATTTCACAGTGCCGGCCTGCTCTGGGTTACCTGCTCTTAGGAGACAGAGCCAGGATTTAAATCTTGGTGTCCCAACTCCAAGTCATCTCCTTGAAGACAGCTATTTTTCAAGTGATTTTAAAGAAATGGGATTCTGTTTTCAGTTGCATTAGATTTGGAAGCCAAATGGGTAAGAAAGTTAGAGTGAAGATGCACTGGCTGCATGAGTGGTGAGGGGCCTGCAGACCCCTGCTTGGGTCTCCTCATTCCCTGAGGTGGCTTATGAGGCCTGACGTAGAATCTTAGGGCTTCACAGAAAAGCTGGAAAACCATGTGGTCACAGCCTCCAACTCCATAAGAAAGACCTGGCTCTGAGGCTCGGGTGAAGGGGCAGCCCAGAAATGCCCAGAGAAGTATAAAGATGACTGCCAAAAGACAGAAGGGGTGAGAAATGCTAGTTACAGCTGCCCTCCACGCAGGAATGGAAGGGTGGGCAGCTGACGACACCCTGTCTCCCCCAGGACCCATTAGGATGCTCCCTTACCCATGCTGACAAAATTCCCTAGTCTATGTTTCTGTCTATTGCAACCATTTCTCGGGGAACACATCTCTGATTTCTAGATAAATGTTGCAACAACAATAGGACTCTACCACCCAGAAGAATCTTTGAGGTATATCACAGTTTAAAAAATACATTTACAAAATTGTTTTCTAACTGCCTTACCATCACAAGCTGTAATTACCTTGCTTATTTGCTTATTTTCAACTATTATCTCTCTCTCTGACTAGACTGCAAGTTGCACGGAAGCTGGGACCTTGTCTGTTTTGTTCAATGTAGCATCCCAGTATCTGGTCCCGTGGCTGGCCCGTGGAGGGTGCTTGGTAACACTGGGGAGGCTGACCCAGCCAACAGGGAGCATCATGTACATTTTACAGATAAGGAAACCAAGGCTCAGGGCGGGTGGGGGTTGCCCATGGCCAAGCAGCTGATAGACAGCCAAATCACCATTTGGACCCGGCTCCCGGTTTATTGTTAGCTGTGGAGCAACAATGAACTGAATGAATTTATTCACCCCACGCGCATCCAGCTGAGCAGAGATGGAAATTGCTCAGGCTCTGGCAAAGGTCTTGCACAGTACGCCCCGAATCTATCTTCCAGCTTTCTGGTCCAGCTCCCTTCTGTCTGAAAGCCACCAGTCTGTCTGCAGAATGGGGACACAAAGACAGGGAGATCTCTCTGGGGCCTGGGAGGATTAATCAGCAATTAGTGTGCAAAACACTTTCCAGACAAATGTTAAGTATTATTAGTATTTAAATTTAGTTTCATCTTCCCCTGCAGCCCGAAGACAAAAGGGAACAGATGGCCTTGGCTCCAGGTGGAGAGGGGAGGGCGGGAAGTTTTCAAGGCTCCGGTTTCCAATTAGCCCCTGCTGCCTGCTGTGGGAGCCGCGCAGCGACGCCCTGTGGGGTTGTCCCAAGGCCTTTCTTCAGAGCCAAGTGAAGGTCAGGGGGAAGCACAGCTTGGGGTCTGAATTTCCCTTCCTAACCCTGTGACCTTGACCAGGTCACGGGCTCCTCTCAGAGCCCCAGGTCAGTGAGACCACCTTGCAGGCATGGAGAAGGGAGTGAATGAGACCAGCGGTGACCCAGCCTTGCCGCCGCCGTGCTTCCTTTCCCCCTGACTCCTTCGGGACACCCAAGTTAGGGTCTAGTTTCTTCTAGAGAGGTTTTCTTGAGAATTGAAACTGCCCTGGGATGCGCCATCTTGCAGCTCTGACCTGAACACAGCTTTGGCTCCACCACTCGTGCCACTGCCTGCACTCTGGGCCTCATGTTCCTTCTCTGTAGAGTGGGTGTGACGTTGGCACCTGCTCTGCCGGCCTTGCAGGGCAAGGATCAGCTGGGACGATGGCTGCTGGAGCTTTATAGACTGGAAGGGGAGGCATGGATTGGGAGTGCTGACCACTGTTTTTATCTGTTTTCTGTGCCAGGACCTCTATCTTTTAGACTGAGGAGGGGGTAGTTGAAGATGGAATGCTTATGTACAACCCTTGTGTAACCCACCCTGGCTGAACCTCAATTCTGGGCTTCCCCAGAAAGAGGGCCCCTCTTTCCAGAGGACTTGCAGCTGGTTGGACAAACACCTGGTGAGAATAGCAACATCTCGCCACCCCACTGGAGAACCTGCCTGAGACAATGGGACAACCCGAAGAGAGCAGAGCTGAGGGGTGCAGGGAGCTGCTCCCTGTGGACTTGATTAAGAACCTCTTTCCAGCTGCCTGAGTGCCCAGGAGCACGAACCAGTGCTTCACCTTATTCTTTTTACTTAAGTCAGTTGAGATTTTATTTTATTTTTTATTTATTTATTTTTTTTGAGACGGAGTCTCTCTCTGTCGCCCAGGCTGGAGTGAAGTCACCTCATCTCAGCTCACTGCAAGCTCCGCCTCCCGGGGTCATGCCATTCTCCTGCCTCAGCCTCCCGAGTAGCTGGGACTACAGGCGCCTGCCACAATGCCAGCTACTTTTTTGTATTTTTAGTAGAGACGGGGTTTCACCGTGTTAGCCAGGATGGTCTCGATCTCCTGACCTCGTGATCCACCCACCTCAGCCTCCCAAAGTGCTGGGATTACAGGTATGAGCCATCGCGCTGGGCCTAGTCAGTTGAGATTTTAAAAGCCACTTGCGGTGGGGCGCGGTGGCTCACACCTGTAATCCCCGCACATTGTGAGGCTGAGGCGGATGGATCACTTGAGGTCAGGAGTTTGAGACCAGCCTGGCCAACATGGTGAAACCCCGTTTCTACTAAAAATATGAAACAGCTGGATGTGATGATGCACGCCTGTAATCCCAGTTACTCAGGAGGCTGAGGCAGAAGAATCACTTGAACCCGGGATGCGGAGGCTGCAGTGAGCCGAGATCGCACCACTGCACTCCAGCCTGGGGGACAGAGTGAGACCCTGTCTCAAAAAAAAAAAAAAAAAATAAATAAATAAATACCACTTACAACCGAGACTTCCCTTCCTAACTCACTTAAATAAATAATTTGATTCTAACAGAAACTTTGATTTCAGCACTGGGAAGAGCTCAGCCGTCAGCATCTGGAAATCAGGTGCAGATGGTTGGATTCCATTTGCTAATATTTCGTGAGGATTTTTGCATCTGTGTTCATGAGGGATACTGGCTTGTGGTTTTCTTGTAATGCCTTTGTCTGGTTTCGGTATCAAGCTAATTTAGCTGACCTCTTCAAATGATTTGGGAAGGTTCCCTCCTATTTTCTAAAAATATTTTGTGTAGAATTGGTATTATTTCTTCCTTAAATGTTTGGTAGAATTTACCAGTGAAGCATGATTCAGATTTTTATGCTATAAATTACTTTTTTAAAAAGGGAGCTGTTTTGCTCAGTATTCCTGTCTTATGCATTGATCGAACTATTTCCCAACGTTGTGTTTTCCAACCTTTTTCTTGTTTTGGCTGCTCCAGGCTCCAGTAACTGTAATATGATCTAAACTTATGCGACGGTGTGGCAGTTTTTACTTTAAAAAAAAAATCAACACATTGTTTGCAATCTGTCTAAGAGAAATTAACAAAATACCATGAACTTCAAACCTATCTTAAAGTCGATGTGTCCTGCCTGCCATTGCAGCCTCAGCTCCTTCTCTTTTCCACGTCCCCATCAATCCTGTGGTCCTGCCCCCTGGCCTTTGCCCCTCTCTGGAGCACTCTTCCCCGACCCTGTCCTGGCTTGCTCCACTGGGATTTTGCTTCCACAAAACTTTTGTTTGTTTTTTGAGAGGGAGTCTCGCTCTGTCACCCAGGCTGGAGTGCAGTGGCATGATCTCAGCTCACTGCAACCTCCGTCTCCCAGGTTCAAGCGATTCTCCTGCCTCAGCCTCCTGAGTAGCTGGGACTACAGATGGCCACCACCATGCTCGGCTAATTTTTTGTATTTTTAGTAGAGATGGGGTTTCACCATGTTAGTCAGGATGGTCTCGATCTCCTGACTTCGTGATCTGCCCTCCTCAGCCTCCCAAAGTGCTGGGATTACAGGCGTGAGCCACCGCACCCAGCTCCACAAAACTTGTCTGCATTTCCCAGGCTGGCCTAGGTTTTGGGTGACTCCCCCTGCTACCCCACCCACTGTGCTTCCTCCCACCCAAGCATGAATTTCATTACGTTGAAGTTGTCCATGTCTGTCTCTTTCCCAGACTGTGAGGTCCTTGAGGGCAGACTCTGTGTCTACTTAGTCCATTGTTAGATTCCAGCTCTGAGTGCAGAGCCTGGCACCCAGGCCCTGGATAAACACTCGCTGAGTGAATGGACGTTTCTGGCTATGCACGACCAAGGTCACAGCCATAGTATCTGCCTGTGTCTACACATCTCTGGACCGTTTCTGAGCAGTTTTCACATGCAGGGTTTCATTTGAATCTTCACAGTCATTCTGTGCAGTTGGTGTCATTACCCCATTTTATATTTGTGGACACCAAGGCCCAGAGGGACGTAGGAACTTGCCAAGCTACATGAATGGCAGAGCTGGCATCCAGAGGCAGGCGTTCCTGACTTCAAATCCAGGGATTCCCTGTGCACCTCATTACACGCCAAGATGCTGTTGGTTTGGGAAATGTTGTAGGATTTACCCTGAAGCAAAATCTTGCGCTAAAACAGCAGCCAGAGAGGATGTTTCAGGGAGGAACGCTGAGCCCGCGGAGGCTGGCTTCCATGCATGGAAGCTCAGTGCTCTGCGGGAACCTGAGCCTGCAGGTTAGATGGGTCCCCAGCTCACCAGGAAAGGGGATGTAAGGCAGGAAAACGAGAGACAGGCAACACAAGGCAGGTAGCAGCCGAGCCCACGGTCTGAGCAAAGTTTTCAAAGAAGGGGCCTGGCTATGGCAGGAAGGGGTGGAGAGAGCCCCTCAGTCTGGGGACTGACTGATTTTGGCTGTGGAATCAGTTATCCCCTCTCCAGCCTCCCATCCCCACCCCAGATCCCAACTGCTAAATTCTTCCAAACCATACCTGTCCAATGGACATGTCAAACGGTGTTTCTCAGAGTCCTGGAGTGAATCTGGGCTTTGGGCTGGAGCCTCTGACCTATGGCATACCAGGCCTCCCCATTTCCACTTGCCTGGCTAACTTTAATTCTTCCTTTGGTCTCAGCTTAGATGTCTGCTCCTTCAGGAAGCTTTTCTTGACTCTCCAACTTGGAAATGAGTCCCTTGTGTCCCTTGTATAGCCCCCCTTGCTTCTTTGTATTACAGACTTGAGCACCCTAGAGGCCTTCAGTGTGTTCGTGTTTCTTTACCATGAGTTCTCTGGGGCCAGGGACTGTGCTTTCTTCATCTCCATATCCCAAGCAGCCAGCCCTTCTCATCTGCAAAATCAGGGTGGCAATTCCTAATCACAAGGTAGATAATGAAGCCTCAGTAACAAAAGAGAGCTCAAAAAAACCCAAAGCTTTGTGGAGGCCATGCAATGCAGATTAATCCCTTTTTCTTTTCCTTTCTTTCACTTCTTTTTCTTTTTCTTTTTTTTTTTCTTTTGTCTTGAGACAGAGTTTCGCTCTTGTCACCCAGGCTGGAGTGCAGTGGTGCAATCTCAGCTCACTGCAACATCCGCCTCCTGGGTTCAAGTGATTCTCCTGCCTCAGTCTCCCGAGTAGCTGGGATTACAGGCGCCTGCCACTATGCCTAGCTAATTTTTGTAATTTTCGTAGAGACAGGGTTTCACCATGTTGGCCAGGCTGGTCTTGAACTCCTGACCTCAGGTAGATCTGCCCACCTCGGCCTCCCAAAGTGCTGGGATCACAGGCATGGGCCACTGCGCCCAGCCTAATCCTTTCTTCTTAGCTCACGTTAAAGAGGCAAGCAGAGTGCGAAGGGCTTTGTGGATGGGGCCTGCCTGGGTCCTCTCCATGCATGTTCCCTTCTTTTGGTCTGAGCATCAGAGTTTCAGGAAGAGGTGCTTTCCTGGAAGGTACAGACAACTGACGGGCCCAGTCTTGTCCCCTGAGTTTCCTGCCCTCTCCAATTTTAACCTCAAACCTGCTGGGTTTGGAAGATTCCTTGGAAGGGGAGGTTTGATTCTACTTTCTTTGGCAGACAAGCTCCTTACTACCTTGGGTCCCCAAGCTTGTCTGGCATTTACAAAGGAACATAACTGAAAGCATCACAGGCCCACTAAGGAGACAATTATAGGCAAAAGAACAGCAGAAGCAGCAGTTTCCAACGCCCATGTTTCTGGTTGTGAAGGCAGGCAGCCCAGCCTGGCAGAAAGAACCCACACTCATCACACAGAGCTGGTTCAGCTCTCAGCACTGTGTGCAACCTCAGATAAGTCAGGTCATCTCTCTGAGCCTCAACTTCCTTTTCCAGAAATGGGGCCTTCAAGACTTAACTCTCTGTGTTGCAAGCATGGTGCTCAGTGAGCTTTCATGGTCTTCTCCATTCCTCACGGCACTGAGCACAGGGCCAGACACATAGGAAATGAGGAGCTGTCATTGATTGATGACTAATTACCCCCATCTCCTGCCTTCAGACATGGAGACTATGCTCAAAATTACAGCTTTATCTCCCGTATCACTTTCAGGGCCAGGAACCTTTTTGGTGGCTAGGACATATTTGCTAAAGGAATGAATAAATTCCAGATGGTGGAAATAATAGGAGCACAGATGAGAGACATGGAGGGCAGAGCCAGCAGAGGTCTAGGGTAGACCAGGGAGGAGCTGGACCTCTTTAGAACAAAGTGTCGGAAGTGGATAAGTTGCCTTTGCATAACTCGTGCCCCCAGCTTAGAAGGCTCTTTCTCTTTCCATGTCTGACATACCTATTTGTCTCTTAAATCCCAACTCAAATCTTGCCCACCTCCTCACTAGCTTTGTTTGACCTTCTTGGCAGAGTCAGTTGCCTCCGCCTCTGTGCTGCTTTGGGATTCTGTCCATGCCTCCGTTAGGCATGTTTAATCCCATGTCATAGTTTTTGGTTGACCTTTCTGACCTCCTGCTGAGCTGTGGGTATCTGGAGGGCAGAGGCTATGCCTGGCCTCTCTTGGGATCTCTGCGGGACCAGGGCTGGGCAGCTGGTAGGCTTTGTTCATGCTTTGCCCCAACAGCAGACTATGGTTTGTTGAACCACAGTCAATGTTCTGCTCAGAGCCCGTAACGGAGACACTTGTGTTAGACACATCTCCCCAGTCAGCAACCAAGTCAAAGCGCAGGGAGAAGACAGGCCCTGTTGGTTCTTACCTGCATCAGGCAGGAGGGAGCAGCGTCTGGCCTTGGGAATGAAACCTGAATGGGGTGACTGAGTAGACGGGCTCTGGGAGCCAGGAAGCAAATCTGGGTTCCAGTTCTCTCCGCAGCTGACTGGCCTTGAGCAAGTCCCTTCCCCTCTCTGAGCTATGGTTTCCCTTCTATGACTTGAGCAGTGGGGAGAGAAGGGAGGGAGCTGGAGAGAGCGAATGCTGTTCCTACTTCTAAAATTCTGCCCATTTATTTCCAGGGCTTCTGGGAGACTGACAGACACACGTAAACACTGATGCATACTCACACCCACACACATGCACACAGGAACAAATAGATTCAGATGTACCCAGACATACACACACACAGAGGCAAACTGACATCAGCACACCGGCTTTCACAGACAGAGACGCGCTTATGCCTAAATGTCACGCCTGCATAGGATATGGAGACACTCAGCTGCCATACGCACACACGCGCATCCCAGCCATGCTCACAATTGCACTGACACTCACAAGTGTGTGAGCACGAACACATGAACGTTTCCCTTGGGCTCTGAGGCCCCTTCCAGTTGGTAGAATCGAGGCTCATTTGGAGCAGACCCACCTGCTTCCCCTGGCAGGTGACATGTTCCCTGCTCTCCTTCCCAGACCTGGGCTTCCTGGCTGAGCTGTGAGCAGGGTGAACGCTGCCCCCAGCCCACAGGGGTGAGGCTCTGGAGGGAGACTCATCTCCCAGGTTACTGCCTGCGGATGCTGCTTTAAAAATAGCTTCCTGCTGTTTCCAGGAAAGCTCTGGGGAGTGAGGACTCCAGAGACTGGATTGTGCTCATCACTTGCCTGCCTGCAGATCTACATATGAGGGTCCCTTGAAGAGACCACCAGAGTCCTTGTTAGTGCCCCATGGCCTGTGGCAAAGAGGAAGAGGCTAAGGGTGGCTGGACAGCTGGGGGTGGGGTGCTTCACCCCTAAAACTCTCCCTCCTAGAGGAGAGCTGCCTTGCTTCACTCTCCTGCGAGGGGGCATCACGCACCTCCAGGGGCGGGGAAGGAGACAGGCATGATGGTTCATACCTGGGCTCTGCTGCTCCCTGGCTGTGTAACCCTGGGCAAGTTGCTTCATGTCTGAGCATCAGTGATTTCAACTGAAAAATGGGCTAATCATCTCTTCCTCTCTCATGAGTTGTGAAAATTCAGTCACAAAAGGTCCCATCATTTCCCTCCTGCTGGGCTGTACCCCCCGCCGGGGGCAGGGAACCAGGGCAGCTCTGCAGCAGCAGTGCCCTCCCTGCCTGTCCCTCTGCCCACACTGCCCTTCACGTGCCCTTCCAGCTCTCACTGCCTCTCTTCTGGATCACCTAGCACCACACAGTTCTGCTTTCAGAACCCCAGAGAGCACGGAGGGCCACAGCCACACTGGTGGATGAGAGAGACCGCTAGGCCGTGACCTGCGACCGGCTTCCACCAACAGCAGAAGGTTCAGGTGCAGAAATTGGCTTCAGTGAGGACCTGGGAGGGAGGGAGGATCTGGCGGCTGGTGGAGCCCAGTGACAAGTGTGTCATCAGCTTACGCCATGTCCCTGTGAGTCCTGTGGCCCCGGCTAGGTCTGCATGAGAGTCCTGGGCAGGCACTGCCTGAGTAGTGAGGGTCAGGACCGTATCTCTGGCTTTGTGCCTTCCTAACCGTGTGATCTTGGGCACAAGTTAAAGCCTCGTTTCTTCATCTGTGCAGTGGGTCTTCTGCTTCCCACATGACAGGGTCATCTCCGGGCAGAAAAGGGGTAGAGGACGCTTTGTGACTCTGTTTAGCCAGAAGTTTTCTTAGATCGATGGAATCCTGAGATAGGAAATGGAGGCTCAGAGAGGGCAAGTGGGGCAAGTGGCTTCTCCAAAAGACCCAGCAGAGGTCCCGGGGAAGGTGGAGCTCGAGGCCCACCTAGGCCCCTCCATCCTTTGGCAAACAGTGACAGTGGGAACTGGGGTCAGGTGTGGCTCTGGCTGACTGTCCTGGCAAGGGGGCCCTTCCTGGGGGAGCGGGGCCTTCTTCCCGAGGTCAGCTTTTGCGCATCCCCCGGGAGGGAGCATGGCTGAGCAGGTGGGCCTGGTCCGGTGCTCTCTCTGCAGCTTATTTACCAGCCAGCTTCAGACAACTGCTGGCCTCACTGAGCCACAGTTTCCTCCCCAGAAGTTGGGGATGGTGATGCCTGCCCTGCAGGGCTGTTGTAAAACTCAAACGCAAAAAGCCTTAAGGCCGCTTATGGAGGAATCTGTGGGAAAAATGCACTCCTCAGTTCCAAGATCTTGGGATCTGCGTCTGCCTCTGTGGCTGCCCTTCACCTGATGTGGTGGGGAGAGGCCTATTCCCAGGGTCCTCTGTGGATTGAGGGCCAATAATGGGGACAGGGAGATGGTGGGGTGGGAGAGGCGCAGTCAGGTGTGTTTGGGGGAAGTGCGTCCAGCTCCAGTGGTTGGTTTCCTCCCCCAGACCTCACTTCTCCACCTGTCAGATGGGGGAGGCGTCCCATGGCATGAATCACAGCCTCTCTAGGAACAGAAGGCGCAGACAGAAGCTGCCTCACACCTGTGGGTTTGGTGGGCTGATTTGCTCAGGCTCTGGAGCCTCGAAATATGCACGGGGCAGAAATTGCCTGAGTGTGCAGAGGCAGGTGTGAATATCTGACAAGAGCAAGGCAAAGTATTTAGAAAAGGAAGAAGCTATGGGGGTTATCTAGGTCACTGAGGCTCAGAGAGGGACAGCGCCTCACCCAAGGCCACAGAGCAAAATAGTGTTTGAGCCAAAACTCAAACACCGTTCAGGAATCTTCCAGTTGGAAGAGGCTGAGGTCATTTGGTCTAACTTCCCACCTCAGAGTCCCCGTTTATGCGCTTCCAGGAATGAGGAGCTCACTAGCTTATACCGCAGTCTATTTGTTTTGCAATAGCTCTGGTCTCTAGATATTTCTGTTTCATGTTGAGCTAAAAATCTATTCCCAATCACTTCTACTCTCTACCTTCTAACATGCATTGCTTCCACATACAGATGCTAGACAATAGAGACCACGTGCCCCTGAGTCGTCTTTTGTCCAGACCATCATTCTGCAGCTCGCTGTTCCAATACAACAGTTTCCAGACCCTCACCCTCTTAGTCCATGAAGGGACCACCACGCTTTCTCAGGACCCAGATGCGGATTTCCAGAGAATAAACCATGAAACTCCCAGAGGCTGCCTCAGTGAGGATGCGCAATAGATACTAGGTATTTTTTATCAGTGAAGACAAAATTGACTCAGAAGTAAATGGCGAATTTTTAAAGGTCTTTTCAATTCATGATTTTCATGTGAGGCAGTTAATCTAAAAGCAAATAAAATCATCCAAATACCAGAAAAAAATATGCAGTGAAGTGTATTTTTTGGAAAGTAAGTCTGACTCTACTAAATCATCCAGGAATTATACCTAAAACAGACTCCACTGACTGTAAACTCCTTGGGGGCAGAGTCTGGGTCTTTATATCACCCTTGACAGGCAGAGCTGGCCAGGGCACACAGGAGGCAGCTGTGTCCATGAATGCATAGTTGCAGTTGGTTTTTTTGTAAACGTGCACAAGGTCAAGTGCATCTCCCTGCTGGTTCATCTCTGGGACTTTATTTATTTATTTATTTGAGACCTGAGTCTCACTGTCACTCAGGCTGGAGTGCAGTGGCGTGATCTCAGCTACTGCAACCTCTGCCTCCTGTGTTCAAGCAATTCTCCTGCCTCAGCCTCCCTAGTAGCTGGGATTACACGCACCCGGCGCCCACCACCACACCCAGTTAATTTCGTATTTTTAGTAGAGACAAGATTTCGCCATATTGGCTACGCTGGTCTCAAACTCCCGACCTCAGGTGATCCAACCGCCCTGGCCTTCCAAAGTGCTGGGATTACAGGTGTAAGCGACTGCACCCGGCCATCATCTCTTGGACTTTAAAGGTGTGTTGAAGAGGCCTGGGTGTGAAACCATTATATGGGTGTCAGATGCTGGAAAGAATAGGGGCCACTCTGCATTGCCCTCCGCTGCTATAGAAAAGCAATCAAGCAACCATTTCCCTTTATTTTAGAAAGGGTATCCCCATTTCCTCTGGGGTAGCCGCTCCTCCCTGAGTGTCCTCCAGTGTGGTTTAGTTGAGGCTGAGGCCTCAGCCTGGTCTCCCATAGGGGGCACATGACCAGGGTTTGACCAATCAGTGTAGTCCACCCTCTGGCTACAGTGATTGGTGCAGGGAAGGGCATGTGACTCCAAAGGGGCCAATGAGACTCAGTTCTGGAACTTTTGATGAGGCTGTTGGAGCCTCCTGTTGCTGCGGCTGCTGAACCATAGGACTGTAAGTCTGGAGCAGCAGAGGCCACCCTCTGAAGACAGCCTGCCTGGACATGAGGCCAGCACAGAGGAAAGCTGAGCCAAGACAGGGCGAGAGAATGAGCTTTGCTCTCCTCATTCGAGCTGCCTGATCCAACTGTAGGGGAAAGCAGCATCCCCCGAGCTTCTTATTACACACACCAGCACATTCCCCCTTTCGCCGAAGTCACTTTTAGTTGGATTTCACTCACTTGCAACTGAGTGTGTTGACCAGCTCAAGAATACAAATAGTAAGTTCAGTTTTGAGGGAGTAGGTGATGGGAAGCCCTCCCTGACCAAGCTTCCCTGGAAGCCTGGGTTGGCCTGGGCATTGGTGGGTCCTCTCTCCCCATCCTGAGCAGGTAGAGGGGCCAGTAGGGGCCCCAAAGCAAGTGCCATCCCGGGAGATTCCTTTCTTTGTCTCATTCCCACATCCCATCAGCCACCAAATTCAACCCATTCACTCGCCACAAACATCTCTCCAGCCCAGTTCAGGGTCCGTCTGATTCCTGCTGGCCTATCGCTTTTGCCTGGGAACGTCTGCTTCCAGTTTGATTCTTATAGAGATCTTTCTTAAACACTAGTCTCACCCCAGGTATGCTCATGCTGTGGCCATGACCAAAGCCTGGAGTCCTTTTGCACTGGGAATGGAATTCAAGACCTTTGACCATCTGGCCCAGCCCCGTGCTCCTGCCCTACCTTTTGTCCATCCCCTTGTATTCAAACAACCTAGACTCCTCCTGAGAATGCTCTCATGTGGTCCCATCTTTGCATCTGTCTACACTATCTGAAATTCCCCATTTCTTTCCAGGCTCAGCTCAAAGGTCCCGTCTTCTGCGAAGCTCACCTCACCCATACTATCCTCCCCACTCGGTCAGCGGCGCCCACCCTGGGCTCTTGCAGTGTCCTGCACGCACCTTTACCACGGCCCTCTAACTGCGTGGTGCCCCTAGTCAGTACTCCCATCCTGTCTCCACCAAGCCCTGTGCATCCCTGAGTCTCAGCCCAGCCCACGCCGCTGGCACAAGCTTCTGATCTGCTGAATTCCTGCCCAAGAAATTGCTCAGTGCCCCTCCCCAGTTACCAGGTTTCACAGGGGTTTTTTTTTTCTTTTCTTTTCTTTTTTTTCACTTATTCATTTAAAACCACTTCCAGGGGAAACCAGAGAGTCAGTTACTCCACCTCCACCTGGCCCAGGAGGAGCAACTGTGGCGAGTCCAGCAGGGTCACCCTCTCTAGCTGCTGGGAGCTGAGATTTCCACTCCAGCTTCATTAGGCTGCCTTGGGGAAATCAGTGGAGTTTCCAGGAGTGTGATGGGAATGGTCAAGCTGTCTCCCGCCCAGCGATAAAACCAGATGTGGAAGCAGATGGTAGTGACCAGGAGAGCATTCAAGCTACAGGCAGAGACCCTCATCCCATTCTCAACCCTTGTCTTAGAATCAATGAACCAGAGGAAAACAGTCGCTTTAACTGAAAGCAGGGGAAGAACAGGGTGAGTTTTTCCTGAACTACAGCCCAGGAGGTCCCCAGAGACAGGAGCAATCAGATCTCACACTCCGGCTTCTGCCAGCTTGGAAGTTTTTCACTAGAAAAGGAGGGAATGGAGCGAGAGGATGCCATTTCTAAGTATTGTAACCTATTTTCTTTTTCTTTTCTTTTCTTTTCTTTTGTTTGTTTGTTTTTGAGACAGAGTCTTGCTCTGTCGCTAGGCTGGAGTACAGTGGTGCGATCTCAGCTCACTGCACCTCTGCCTCCCAGGTTCAAGCAATTCTGTCTCAGCCTCCTGAGTAGCTGGGACTACAGGCTCATGCCACCATGCCCAGCTAAATTTTGTATTTTTAGTAGAGACGGGGTTTACCATGTTGGCCAGGATGGTCTCGATCTCCTGACCTCGTGATCCGCCTGGCTCGGCCTCCCAAAGTGCTGGGATTACAGGTGTGAGCCATCACACCTGATCCAGTTCACCAAGTTAAAGCTTCTCTGTCCCCTAGTTTCTGTGCCCCATTTTCTTTAACCCCGTTTTCTTATCCTCCACCATCACTCAAGGCATTAGATGCTATCCCAGTTCCTCAGAGGAGGGAATGGAGGCTCAGAGGGGTGAGATCATTAGCCAAATTCACACAGCTGGTGAGTGGCAAACAGAAATGCCAATCTGGTCTGAATGATCTCCTTGCCTCCGTCCCGGCCAGGCCAGTGAGGTGGAAAGAGTTTCACGGTCGGTTGGACAAACCTGCTGGAATCCTGATTCTTCACTTCCCAGCTGAGTGGATTATGTAAAACCATGGAGCCTCTTTGATGCTCAATTTCTTCCTCTGCGCAACGGGAATGTCAATCTCAGCCTTCCTGGTTGTTGTGTGAGAACAAGGTGGTAGACCCTTTCTAGTGGGTCTGGCACATAGTAGGGGCACAATGAAGGTGCTGGCTCTCATGACTTCTCTTCCTTCCTGCCCTGCTCTTGACCTTCAGGTCCCCTGCTTGGCCTATTTCACTGCCAAGTTCTAAGTCATTTGAAACTGCAGAGGCCAGGCCTCAGCCTTTAGGTTTCACTGATCCCGTGGCCTCAGGCAAGTCCATTTGCCTTTCTGGGCCTTGGTTTCCTCCTTTGGGAAATGAGAGAGACTTGGGCAGGATCCCTGGTCCCCAGCCTGGGGTTCTTCTATCTCTGGGGTTAGAAGAAGAGAGGGCATTTTCTGACAGCAAGGTCGGCCTGCCTAGCAATATTGCTTGCTATATTTCTTAGCTTTGGGTTGGAATGACATCACCTCACCTCGTGGCTTACCTCTTGCTGATCAAAGCTCTGACTGGCAGTTAAGTGTCTTTGATTAATAAAAAATGGGGAAAATGAATTAATCATGACTTAAATGCAGCATGTTTGGGAAACAGAATCTTTAAAAAGTCAAATCCACTGAAGCCAGGAGGGGGAAAAAAAAAGGTGTCCTTGAGGGTGAAAGGTTGGGGACCCCTGGGGTGGATGTCCATAGAACCCTCCAGTTGTGCACAGAGGACCTGTATGGCTGGCCGGGGGCCTGTGGGTGTTGGGGACAGGAAGATCGGTCCCTTTAAGGATCCTCTCCTCCCCACCGAGCCCCAGGCCTGTGCGGAGGAGGACATGCATTATTGAAAGCGCATTTCAATACCTATTCACTCTCCTCCTCCTCCTGTGGGTGGCAATCACAGTTTACATAATCTGTCTCTCTGTCCTCCCAGGCAGCTGCTCCCTTCTGGCTGAGTGGTTTGAGGAGGGGGAGGGAGGGGAGAGGGAGAGACATTAACTCTGTGCTGTCACCTCAAGTAGTGGCCAAGCTGCCATAAAATGAAAGAAGGAAAGCAAGCTCTGACATCACACAGCCCTGAGTTCAAGTGTCACTTAGGTACTGTCTGATTTTGGTTCCCCCACTTTGCCTCCTCCCCTGTAACCTTGATCCACTATATTATAGTCTCTGTATTAATAGCTCCTAAACCTCTGTTTCCAGCCCAGACCTCCCTCTTGAACTTGGAGTTCATCTATCAACAACTTGAGGGGTAGCTCTGTTTGTGTTCACAGGCAGTTCAGGCTAAGCCCATTCCGAACTGATCTCACCAGTTATCTCCGAATCATTCATCCATCCATCTACCTATTTATTCATCCCTTTATCCACTCATTATCCAACCAATCATCCATCATTCATATGCTCAACCACTTATTCATTCATTCACCTACCCTCATCTATCCTACCATCCATCCATTCACCCATGCAGCTGTCTGTTACCCATCCATCTTACCACTCATCCATCCATCCATCCATCCATCCATCCATCCATCCGTCCCCCCATTCATCCATCATTTACTAAGGGTCTGGCATTTGTCAACCTTGGGTGTACAGCAATAGGCAAAACAGGCACTGATTTGTCCTGACAATACTTAAAGTCTTGTGAAGAAGACAGACAAGCAAATAGAATAGTATAATAAACGTGAAAAGTATGATAATATGGAAAGCAACAGGTGCTTTTGCTGCTAGAGCACAGGTGAAGCACCCAACACATCCTTAAAGGATTAGAGAAGACTTTCTTTTGAGGAGATGACACCTGAGAGCTAAGAAAGCGTGAGTCTGTTCCTTTCCCTGTGTTCCTTGTCTCCATTGCTCAAGGAGCTTGATTCGTAACAACCATTTCCCCTTCTTTTCGTAACTGTGAAAAGGCCCCTCTCTGGGAAGATGTTCCCTTTTTCCACTCATGGTCTTTATGGGTTGGGTGGCAGGATCCCATCAATACCAGCTCCGCGTGATAGCAAGCGACCCAGGTCTGGCTATGGGAATGGGTTAGGACTGAGTCCACTGACGTTCAATTACAGAGCTTTGCTGACACCACTGGGATGGGTGCCCGATTTTCACTGGAGTTGCTCAGCTGATAGGAAGGAGATGGCTGTGTTCCCACTCTGCAAAGGAAGGCCTGCCCAACATGGGGGATGGCAGTGGAGAGATGTAGAAAGATAGAGTGTTGCGGTCACCATCTGAAGCCCTGGGGCCAGGTGTGTCTGACCCAGCAACATGAGACTTTCCCTTTTCCCTTTAGGCTGTCTTCAGTTGGGTTTCTGTCACTTACAGTCTAAAGAGCTTAGAATGAAGGCTTAGAGAGTTGAGCCACGGAGCTGAGACCCTGGTCTGTCAGACATCAAAGTCTACATGGTCTGCCAGGGCACCTTGGAGGTTAGGAAGGAAGGATGCTGGAGAGTGGGACTTAGACTTGAGAGAAAAGGAAGGAAGGAAAAGGAAATTGAGGACAAAACTTGAAAGTACGTCTTGTGGTCTGTGAAGGGACAGGTGGGGAAGAAAAAAAGTACAGATAAAAGAGAGAATGAAGGAGAAGGTGGTGAGATTGGTAAGGAAGTGAGTCAGATAAGAGAACTGTACAGTGAAAGAAAGACGACATTCAGATTCCCTGTGTTCCAGGCAAATGAGCTGGTCCTTGAGCAACTGTCCACAGGAGAGGCCTAGAGTCAGCCCACGTTTCATTGCATGATCGTGTTTCAAGGTGACTAAAAACGTCACCTCCTCGTTGAAGCCCTCAGGAACCCTCCTACTCTGCAGACCTCATCAGTGTCTCCTTTATCACTCTGGCCACTTTCAGCCTCCCCATTTCACTTATTTAGGTGCATGACTCATCTCTCTTGCAGGGAAGTCCATGTCTTACTCATCTTTGATTAGACCCAAGCTCCTCACCTCATGCCTGCACCCAGTAGGGGCTCGGTGCATTTAAAAATACATACATTTATTTGAAGGAAATGAGTGTCCAGACAAGAAGTAAATTTAGGGCCGGGTGCAGTGGCCCACGCCTGTAATCCCAGTACTTTGGAAGGCCAAGGCAGGCAGATCACTGGAGGTCAGGAATTCCTGACCAGCCTGGCCAACATGGTGAAACCCCGTGTCTACTAAAAATACAAAAATTAGCTGGGCGTGATGGCAGGCACCTGTAATCCCAGCTACTTGGGAGGCTAAGGCAGGAGAATCACTTGAACCCGGGAGGCCGAGGTTGCAATGAGCCAAGATCGCGCCACCGCACTCCAGCCTGGGTGACAAGAGCGAGACTCCACCTCAAGAAAAAAAAAGAACAAAAGAAAGAAAGAAATTTAGGAGAAGGTGAGTAGCAGGAAGCTGGAGAGGGGAAAAGCGAGATGAGACGCAGTGACAGAGAGACTGAGTCAGGAAGCGGGTGAAGGAGAGACAGAAGGTGGAGGCCCGACAAGGGAGACAGAATGTCCTGATTGCGTAGAGCTGAGGATCTCTGCTGGCCCTGTCTGGGGTTCAGTTGCCCTTGCCCCTGGGGATGGGGAAACCATCAGGAACGGACTCAGTTTGCTCAGGATCCAGTAGCATTGGAAGGAAGAAATCCTATGGGGTGGGAGGGGAGAATTTGGTGGATGGAAGAAGTGCCAGGGGTCAGGAGCAGCCAGGATCTTTTGCCAAATCCTGAGTCCACCCCCAGGAGGTCTGCAGTGTCACTCTTCCCTCCAGGAACAGCCCAAACCAGAGAAGGACACACTGTCCCAGGCAGCGGACCTGGGAGTTCCTGACTCTGCTCTGGGACTGAGCGGCCGACTGCCCGTCACTCTCTGTTATAGTTTTCTTCATCATCTCCACAGCCCTGAGCATCATCCAAAGTCATCCTGTTTACCATGTCCTGCTACTTGTTTATTGTCTGTTTCTCTCAATGCAGAGGAAACTCCACGAAGGGAGGGAGCTGGTGGGCCTCTTGGTGCCTGGTACAGTGCCTGGAGATGCTCATGAAATGCAGCGCGGATGAAGGAGTGGAAGGACAGGGCGGGTAAGACGTTCACATGTGCTGTGTGTGATAGGGGGTGGGGGTGCTGCTTGGAGGTGGCGTTGATGAAGCACTTTACTAACCATAGCTCCTAAAATAAAGGCGTCTGGGCTCTGAGATGAGAGCCCTTGAGAGGAGAAAGGCCCTTCTGGGACTCATTGTGTGGCTGTCAGTCTGAGCGCGGGCAGCTGCGGGGAGACGAGGTCCTGCAGGGAGGGGATGCCATGCTGGGCCCGCCACACCTGCTCTCAGGCAGTGAGGAACCCGCCAGTGGCCTGTTGTGGCTGCATGAGACGTGAAGAGGCTGACCCTGCTACCCGGAGAGAGGGGGCCGGCACAGAACAGGGAGCCCCGCTAGTCATAGAAGTGTCGGGGGGAAGGAATGAGTGTGTGCCAAGTAAACTAAGGGCTGCATTATGCCAGGCACCCTGCTGGGCACAGCATCAGCTTGCCTCAGTGACTTCTTCCCACAAGGCACAGAGGAAGGGATTATTGAAACAGGTAAAGAGCCTAAGGCTCAGAGAGGTGATGTGACCAGTCCAGGACCACATGGTGGGTGGTGGCAGAGACAAGAGCTAACCAGATTGGCTCCCTTCACATCTCTGGGCCTCCAACACAGTCTCAGGCTGGGGACACTCACCTCCAGATGGCTGCTCACCTCCGTAGGGACTTTTGGTGTGATGCAGAGAGAGGGGGAGGAGGAGGGAATTGGGGAGAGAGATGGATAATTTCCTTTTCTGCAAAATAAGGAGTGAGATAGATGTCCTTGTAGCTGCTTCTTCACCTTCCTTTTGTTCCCTTCTGTTCTATTCCTCCCTGGGCTGCCTGCTTCAGGCTGAGGACATCCCAGCTGTCCTCTCAGCACCCTCTGCGAGACCTTGGGCAGGTCCTTCACCTCTCTGAGCCTGGCCATCTCATCTGTGAAATACTCGTAACACTTTTTACCTGTGAGGTCAAAGGGTGGCTGTGAGGAGTGAAGAAGGCAGAGGAAGCCAATGAAGCCTGGTACCTAAGAGATGCCCCTGGTATCAGCCAGAGGTTCCAGGACACCCACGTCCCAGTCACTCCACTTGGCTGCTGGAGATAGCTTTCTAAAATGAAGGGCAGACCTTGACCCTCCCCGTCCAGGGCCTTGAATAGACACTTTGGGAAAGAGAATGTCCAAATGGCTAGGAAGCATATGAAAAGGTGCTTAACCTACTCGTCATTGGGGAAATAAAAATTCCAACGATAACCACTACACATCCACCAGAATGGCTGAAATGGAAAAGACGGAAAATGCCAAGTGTTGGTGAGGGCTTTGGAATTCCTGGAACTTCCACCAAGTAGCTACAGTAGGGAATGTAAATTGCTACTATCATTTTGGAAGAAACATTTGACAGTATCTGTTAGAGCTGAACCCACATCTCCTGTGATGCAGCGACTCCACTCCTTGGCATAAACCCCCTGGAAATGTGTACATGTGTTTTTCCAAAGACACGTACAAAAATCTTCATGGCAGCGCTTCTCCCAAGAGTCTAAAGCTGAAAACAACCCAAGTGGCTATCAACACTAGAACTGCATTTTGGTCTAGTCCCACGATGAGATTTACTGGAGCAATGAGAATGAATGACAACCACATGCAACAACTCAAGAGAATCTCCAATGTTGCTGAGTGGGGTCCAACACTGCGTGATTTTATTTATATGAAGTTCAAAAACAGCCAATGAATCTATGAAATTAGAAGTCAGGGCCAGGCGCTGTGGCTCACACCTGTAATCCCAGCACTTTGGGAGGCTGAGGTGGGCGGATCATGAGGTCAAGAGATCGAGACCATCCTGACCAACCAACACAGTGAAACCCCATCTCTACTAAAAATACAAAAATTAGCTGGGCGTGGTGGCACATGCCTGTAGTCCCAGCTACTCGGGAGGCTGAGGCAGGAGAATCGCTTAAACCAGGGAGACGGAGGTTGCAGTGAGCCAAGATCGCATCACCGCACTCCAGGCTGGGTGACACAGCGATACTCTGTCTCAAAAAAAAAAAAAAAAAAAGAAAAAAGGAAAAAAAAGTAGTTGGGACAGCAGCTCCTTTTTCAGGGAGATGGGGACTGGAAAGGAGAGCAAAGGGAGCTTCTGTGATGCTGGCAAGTTTCTGTGTCTTGAGCTGGGGAAGGTTACATGGGCGTGTTCACTTTGTGAAAACTCATTGAACTGTAAACATATGTTAGGAGCACTTTACGAACGTAGGTTATAGTTCAGTAATTTTTTTTTCCTGAAAAAACAAAAATGAAAAACAACTCACCCTTCCATGGCTTCCTGCTAGCCTGGGGCGGGGTCTCTGCTCTTTGGCTGTCTGCAAGGCCCTTTGCTGCGCATCAGCCCACCTGTCACCACCCCCTGCTCAAGCACGAGAGAAAGGGGTGAGTTTTCCACACAGCAGGCTGATTTTCACCTCTGTGCCTTTGCCCATGGTGCCCCTCTAGCTGGCATCCCTTTTCTCCCCACTTTCTGTTTGCCTCCTCATCCTTCCCCCTCCCTAGTGGGCCAACTACCTCCACTCTGAGCTCCCACAGCCCCCATCGAACTTTCCTTTATCTCAGCAATACTCAAATGGTTTCCATATTATCATCTACGTGCCTGCCCACTCTCCCAAGATCAAGGCCTGCCACGGATTCATTTCTTGCCTCTATGCTCAGCCTGGGGCCGGGCAGTGTGGAGAAACAGAATGCTTGCAGAATGAATGAAGGAAGCCTTGCTCTTATTTGAGGCTCCTGTTTTCCCCTCTGTGGCTCCCCACACTTAACCCGAGGTTGAACCTCCGTCATTGTCGTGTGGCAGTCTTCTGGAGATTTCTCTTCTATGGGACAATGTCCCCAGTCCTGATCCTGTCTCCCATGTGTGATGGATTTCTCTGTTTCCTTTTGTGAACCAGAAATGGATACACATTCCTCTACACTGCTCCCCTCACCTCCTTCATCCTCACTGTACTCAGTTCCCCCGCACAACTCCTGAGGCCAAGGCTGTGATTAGTCAGCCAGGTGGGGAAGTGAGCCAGGCACCTTCCCCTCAAACCCAGTCCATGGGGACATCAGACCCTCTTCACAAACATCATGGGAGTAATTAAAAAATGGAGCAAGATGCTCGGGGCTTGCAGGAGGAGGGGAGCAGTAGGAAGAGCAGTGAGCTTGTCATCAGAGGTATATAAATAGGAACTGGCTGGCTGCAGTCAGGGGAGGTTGGACTCAGTCCCTCTGACCCCAGTGGAGGAAAAGGAAAAACAATGACATCAATTGAGGTCCTACTGTGCATTAGGTCCATTAGACGCATGATGTCAGAGGCTATGCACAATTGTTCAGGGAGGTAGGTGTTATCCTTGTACCCATTTGACAGATGATAAAACTGAAACTCAGAGAGGTGAAGGGTCTTGCTAAGTAGGAATCTGACTTACTAGGAAAGAGCTGGAATTTGAATCCAGATCTTTCTGGCTTCTAAGCTTCTGCTCTTTCTAGAGCCATCTAAGATCCTGTGATTCCATCCCAGAGAACCATCTGCTGTTGTGACACAGCCTGGAGAAAGCATGGCAAGTGTGTTGGAGTCCCCTGGAGTGGGGCCCACTGACTTGCCATTGGCCATGGTCTGGCCAAGGCTGTCAGAGCAGTGAGGGTCCATATCCCCGACTGCACTGGTGTCTGAGCCCTCCAACAGCTGCAGTCAGTTTTGGGTCACCATGGACACCACGTGAGATGTTGAAGGGACCAGGTGGCGATTTCTTTCTGAACAGTTTGCCCATTGACATTTGACTTCTATTTTTCCAACAACTTGATTTTCATTTGCTAGTGTTTACTGATTGGAAAAATAAGGAAACGTGGAAAGCTCAGATTAATGAAATTTTCTCCCCACTCTTTTCCCACTTTTTAGGATGTGTTGAGTTAAACATGCAAATTAAGAGATGGTTTCATGCACCAGCCATGAGGCACCTCTGGTTCCCGGTTTGAATACTGGACCCTGGCTGCCTCTGCGCCACCCATAGCCCAAGTCCTCCTCTTGGACCCCTGGCTCCCCAGCACTGCCAGCGGCAGGTCAGGGCTTGTGTTGCAAGAACATGAACTCAGTGAATTCTTGTGCGCTCTTACCCATCTTTCCAGCCCCTGATGGTGAGATAGGTCATGTGACTAGTTCTGGCCAACGGCCTGTGTAAAGAAACAATCAGTGTCACTTCCGGGCTGAGGTATTAAGAGTGACTGTTGGCTGGCGTGGTGGTTCACACCTGTAATCCTAGCACTTTGGGAGGCTGAGGCGGGCAGATCACAAGGTCAGGAGATCAAGACCATCCTAGCCAACATGGTGAAATCCCTTCTCAACTAAAAATACAAAAATTTGGGCGTGATGGCATGGGCCTTTAATTCCAACTACTTGGGAAGCTGAGGCAGGAGAATCGCATGAACCCTGAAGGTGGAGGTTGCAGCGAGCCGAGATTGCACCACTGCACTCTAGCCTGGTGACAGAGTGGGACTCCATCTCAAAAAAAAAAAAAAGGAGGGACTGTGAATTCTCCACTCACTCTCTTCCCCTGCTGCATAATGGTGGAAGCAGCCTGGATCCCTGAGTCACCGATTGGAAGGAAACTGCCTGGAGAGCTGCTGGCTCCACAGAAGACATCATGCAAAGGAGAAACAAATCTTTGTTGTCTTAAGTCACAACAGGGCTTCAGGATTAACTTGTTGCCACAGTATAAGCTTGACACCTGCAGTCCCCACAGCCCCCTTCCATCAATGCCACAGTCCTTCACGTGTGTCAGGCACGATGCTGGGCATAGATGTAACAAGAGACAGTGGGTCTCCTCAAGGAGCTTACAGTCAAAAAGCAGCAGACAAAAACAAACGAACTTTAAATGGACTCAAAGTAACAGAGGGTCAGTGCTGTGACAAAAGGAAATACAGGGTCTGTGGGGAGTCCAAAGAATGGGTGGCAAGGCAGAGGGAGGGGCAAGTCACAGAAGGCTTCCTGGAGGAATTGATGTCTCATCTTAGTTGTGGTGGATGAATAGAAGTTAGTCCCCATGGTCACAAACTGGTGGTACATATTATTTGGTCAACACAATATTTAATTGTTTTCCTGTTAATTGATAAATTAAAAAATGAGGAGTTTCGCATAAAACTTTTGATTTGGGCCTTCTCTTAAACAAATCCGTACAGGTGTAACCATCAACCCCGGGACCACGTGCCTGTGTGGTAATGGTTTGAGTGGTAACTCCACTCCCTGGAGGGGACAGCAACTGTCCCCCAAGCTAAGCATGTCTGTTCCCTGTCACAGTTCCTTCATGCATGTGCTCCCCCCGAGCCTGCTGACGGGAGGTTTGCAGCCCCTGAGTGAGTCAGTTTTCATTAGACATCCTCAGCCTAGCAGATCCTTCTCAGCCCTGGGGCCGAGGATTGGGCTTGCCCAGCACCCTTCCCCTAGGGTCCCCAGCCCATCGGAAGACCTTCCCTGCAGCAGCTCACCACCGTACTCAGGCACAGTGGACCACTGGTCCCAGACTGGGATGGTGACGTTGGTCCATGCAGGGTGGGAGAAAGGAAGCCTCAGGGACAGTCCCAGAGAGTGAAGCCTAGGAGACCACAGTGGCTGGTACTCCCTGGGATCCTCCTGGTAGACATTTGCTGGTTTGAGTTGCCCAGAATCCACTCCTCCTCCCTTTGGTGACAGCCCTTTAATTTTCCTTTTGGGAACCACCCCTCCCTCACGTTCAGTCTTGGAAGCAGTCCCATCAAGGCTCCATGCTTTTGGCTGGCCAAGAGGAGGACACGGGCCCCACGCCAGGCCAGCTGTCTCCCTCCTGGGGCTGTGACTCATGAGCCGAGTGATACAAGGAGGTAAAAAAACGGCTGTGGCTGATGCATCCCAGAGGGGACCTGGACAAAACTGGCCTCAGGCCCTGCTTCCAGACCCCTTGTGCAGCTTTAGCTCTGGTCCTTTCCTGAGCCCTGTGGCCAGGTTTCCCTTTGGCTCTGGGTACCATCTGATAACCTCAATAACCCCCTTTTCTGTCTGAGTATGACAGAGTTAGTCTCTGTTGCTTGCTATCAGTGTACCCTAACTTACACCCAGCCCCTCTCTAGGGCTGCTGTGAACTGTTTAGGTTCACATCCGATTCCCTGTACACCAGGCTGACACAGGCTGCCTCTTTCTGTCCCTCAGCTCCTTCCTGCCGCCATGGATAATCCAGGTTGTGATCAACCACTGGATCACAGCCTCTAAATGAAACTCATTGATTCTGGATGTAATCAACCTTGCCAGAAACCAGAGGCCTGGGGTCTGTCTCAGATCCACCCTCTGATGGTAGCCCTGACCTCACTGACTGCTGGCCTGGCTGCTGTCCCGGCTCAGGCAGGAGGATCTGGGCCACTGCCCAGCAATCTCCCTCCTTCTTAAGATGGGGCCTCCTTTGCCCTCCTCAGGACAAGAACGGCCCCGGAGGTTGTGGTGGGGCCTGGAGACATCCCTGCCTCTGGGCCCAGCATGGGCTCTGGAGCCATGGAACCCCTTGCAACACCTTTGCCAGGTTACTCTTGCCTCAGTCATACACCCGTTCTCTCTATTTTCCTCATGTACATCTTGCATTTACTATTACTCACTCTATACTTAGCAAGAGTAACAGATTCATTTTTTGACCTTTAATACATATATTTGAAAAGAGAACATAAGATCCTTCTCATAAACAGGAATGCAGTATCCTGTTCTGTAAATAGAAGGCCATGGTAAAACACAAATACATGGCAAATAAAACATCGTTATCCACTTCCAGCTAGTTACTGTTGCCGGCTGAAGTCTGAGCCTCTTCCTTGGAAAGGAAATCAAGATGGTTAAGGAGAGGCTAACCTTCAGTTGAGACTCTCCCCTTGATATAATCAACCGAAAAGGCAGTCACTCTCTCCCAGTGCTATTTAATTTGTGCCTGAATAACTCTTCAAATTGTCTCATGGATCCCTGATGGTCTGTGCCCGCTTTGTGGGAAATGCTACCTCAGCAGCCTCGGACTGCTCTGTGCATCTGTGGCCAGCTCCCTGGTCACACTTGACCACTTCTGCCCACCAGGGCTGGATCCATGGCTGCCTGTCTCATGCCCACCCCACACTGTTCCAGGCCGAGTGGGCCTGGGCACCTACTTTGCCCCAGGAAGCTCTGGTTTGGTTTTGTTTTGTTTTTGGAGCATGGTTCTAGGTTCAACCACCCCAGGGAGCTAAAATAAAGACAAGGATATAAGAACTAAATTTTTGAGCCCTTCTTAAGTGACAGACACTGTGATTGGTGTTTTACATAGATTCTCTCAATTTCCCCCAAATTTCAGTCATTTATGTGCCACCTTCATGATTTCTGCCTTATCACTTAGTATTTCTCTTTAAATTGATTTGCCTTTTTAAAAAGATCACGATTTTATTTTCAAAGGAAATGCTATATTATTTCCATAAATCACAGTTTAGTGTGCTGGTTATATTTTTCTAACACGCATCACTTGCGAGCTATTAAAATAATAAATGTTCATCTGGATACCACCTAAAGTCATCTTGTACAGCATCAATCGATCACGTGTGTGCCAGCCTCTGGGAGGTACCAGAGCATCTTAGCTGTGCTCACACAGCCCTGGGAGGGTGGCTCATGGCTGAGAATGTGGAGGCTCAAAGGGACACTTGCCCCAAGTTCCACTGGTGGAAAGGGATGGGGCTGAGATCTGGGCCCAGTCTACCTCCAAAGGCATAGGCTCTTTCAATGACAGTACTTTCCAAAATGCACTTTTTAAAATCAAAAGAATCCTTTAAAAGTAAAAGTATAGGAGGAAATCCAACATATAAAACAGATAAAAGTGAAGCTTTTGTGATTGAAATGGGTTTGGAGGATCCATGGCTGCTTCTTTGAGGCCTTCCCTTCCCTAAACCCATCCTGTAATGGGCCCTGAGAACCCTTCTTAGAAGCCCAGGATGCTGAGGAATATTATTTCAAGCCCACATTGCACAACCCTGTCCCTTGGCTCCATTTAGTGCATTTTTTTTTCCCATGAGCCAAACTCCTGAGGGGCAGCTTCTGGGTCTATGTTATTTTTTCTGGCTAGGCATCTGTACCTTGGACCTTGGCCACCTTGAAATCTTGAAATTTTCCATTTTGCCATCTTGAAATCTTCCACTGGCTTTCTAAACCTTACTCTGACCTGATTATTCACTCATCAAACACTGGTGTCTATAATGTGTACCCAGATTTTTAGGGGGTACAAAGGGGTATGATAGGAATGGAATGTATTTCCTTTGGTGGGTTTCCAGACCCGTGTGAGAGACAGACACTGGTCAAGTGCGGTAAGCGTGTGAGCAGCCCCTGCTCACCTGAAGCTCACTGGTGTTCTCATTCCTATCTCCCTCAGGTGCTGGCTGCATTCTGTGGTGGGCAAGGCCTGGGATGGGGCTGGCCAAGGGGCCCGAGCTGTGCTGGCTGCCCTCTGCATGGTGAGGCTAGAGGTCTTGCCTGATTTCCCAATGTAATTTCTGGGTCATCTTCCCTTCAGCAAACACTGCCCGACATAAGTCTAGAGTTCGAATCACATCTCACTCAGATCCCCAAACCCTCGCTTCCATGGGAGGACCCACTTACAATGCTCCCAGCATCTGTAGTATGAAACTCTGCCTGGCTCCCAGCCTCACCCTGTCTTCTCTCCTCATTGCTGAGCCTAATTGACCTTCCAACCTGGAAGCCATCCTCCCACTGAAGTGGGTACCCCAAAAAGATCCTTCTATGCCAGTAAGAAAGGTATCTATTGCCTTAAACATATGAAAAGGTCCTGGCAGAGTTCCAATAGATTTTAAAGATTCCTAAGGGACATTTAGCCTTGTGGTGCCCCCTGACCAAGCCAAGACTGCTATCCAGCCCCTCAGTGCTGACTATGGCCCTGGTCCTCTCTGAAAGGCCTCCATCTTTGGAACACTCTATAATGTCCCCAGAACATCACCTGTGAAGTCTCCTCTGTGCTATGAGACCAGCCAGGTCTTAGCTAAGTCCAAGTTCCGGGAAGCTTCTCTCTCGGTGGGCCCAAGAGTTGAGTCCGCCAGTAAACTCAGAATAACTCAAGTCAATTCAAGCCAAGTCTACTCAGGTCAACTCACGTCAATGCACCTCATCTTCACTATATGAATATGTGCTGTGGACCTCTCTGCCTATTCCACACCACCCTGAGCCAGGCTCTAGTTGAGAGAAAGGCAGAATCCAGCAATAAAATGACACAATCTTGATTCTCAAAGAGCTTTCTGTTTTAAACCCAGATTCCAGACTCAAACTTTTTCTTGAGCTGAGGGAACCCTTTGCACAAGGGGCTGGATAAAGATCCTCCTTTCTGGCCTGGAGACAGGCCAACCAACATCCTAATCCTGAAGTTTGCTTCTCAAGACTTTTCAAACCACCCTTCCTGGGTAGTATGACTTTGTTAACTCAGATTGCAGAGTCAGCTGGCTCCTCCACCTTTAAGATCTGGTTTATATGGGTCCTGAGTCAATCATTCATAATCATTCATTCATTTATTCACAAACCTGCATCGAACACTTACTATGTGCCATCCACCTTACATATATTATCTCATTTAATCCTCAGTGTAATCAATGTGAATGAAAAACCAGTAAGGGGCCAGCTAGACTTCAACTTGGCCCTCATTCCAAAGCCTGTGCTCTTTCCATCTCATCCCACTGCCTCTTAGAACAATTGAATAGAATCTATAACACAGAAAGAGATCACTGAATGCTTAAACCAACACATTCTATATGGAGGGAAAGAGTGGATTAATGAATATTTTATGTAAGACCAAATCCCACCTGACCAGTTTATTAGAATTCTTTCAGAAGAGAACTATATAGGGAGATAAAGCGAGACTTTCACAAAAAGCCTTTGTCAAGTTTCCATCCCAAAGCCTATTAATAAAATTGATTCATTATAGAATTGGGCAGAGGTGGGTGGTGAGTGGGAGGGAGTCTATTTTTGCATGGATAGGGAACTGGCTTAGAGACAAGAAAGAGAGGGTGGAGATAGATGGGTGCTTTTCCAAATGGGTTTCCCAGGAATTGGTACTGAGTTTGGTCTTACATAACACTCAGTACACACGCATTGAGCACCCAGTGTGTGCAGGTCTTGCACTAAGCATGGGGCTGGAGTACCCAAACAAGCCGGAGTCAGCTCTTGTCCTGGAAGAGCCCAAAGGTGCAAGTGCTCAATGACATCTCCAGATTTTGGAAGATGAGAAGCTCCTCAGCAAGAGGAAATGCCAAGACATTGGAGACAAAACTTGAAGAAGGTTGCTGGGAGTGTGGAAACCCCAGACAGCAGTCAGAAGGTCTGGGCTTTAGCACCAGCTCTGTCCCCGACTCTCTGTGTGACACTGGGCCAGTCCCTCCTCGCTCTGGGTCTCAGTTTTCTTTCCTATACAATGAAGAAATTGGACAAGATGATCCCTAAGGCTGCAGTGCTCTGGATGGAGGAGAATAACTTACACTAGGAACTGGTTATGAGGAAGTCTTCATTTCCTGTGGCCAAAATGTCCCCTTCTGTCCCTGCCCTGTGAGGGGAGGCCCCCCTCCCACCTCTCATTTGTGAACAGTAAAGACGAGGCAGAGAGCCATGAGGTCTGTGATGCTGCGGCTCAGAGCCCAGCCTGGAATTCCTCAGTGGCATTCTCTGCGAATGACTCAGCATCATAAATAGCTCCCATCTGGATGAGCAACGATATCTATAGCGATCGAGATCTCTATATCCACATACACTCTCTCTGTGCAAATATGTGGCTCACTGTATGCTAAATACGAGGTGGCCTGGAGACGTTCCTCCTCTTAAGAGACTATTTGGTATGAAACTCAAGACTGTTTATTTAAAGAAACAAGTTTACAACTATGCACACTGGATTACTGGTTGTGGGTGGTGGGGAAGAGGCGATGTGGATGAGGGACGCCGGGTGTGATCTGAGCTTGGCCAGCCACCTGGAAGAGGAGCTGAGGTTGACTCCTCCACCCATAAGATGGTTGGGATCCTGGGCTGGGGAGGGGGTGGCAGGGGGGATGTTGAGCTCATCAGTGCAGGAAGCCACGGCTCAGCAGAAAGAGCACAGGATCTGACAGCGACAACAGAGCCAAATACCAGCCCAGCTGCCTTTCCATTCATCTTGGGCAGTTCATCAGTTCATTCATTCATTCATCAAACATGTACCAAGAACCTACAATGTGCACAGGCCATTGGGATACAGACATGAAAAAACTGGGAATTCAGCCTTAGCTACCTACCAGCTGTGTGTCTTTGGGCAAGTCCTTTCCCTCTCTGAGCTTCAGTTTTCTCTTCTGTAACTGGGGATAATAATATCCACCTCAGATTTTTTGGGGAGCACTGAATAAGGCAATGCACAAGAAAGTGCTTCTCTGTTGTAAATGTCTCTGCAAATGCAAGATAAACACCATTCCATCACAGTGCCCAATTGATCCATCTCATTCCATCTTAGGACTGTTCTTGGCAATCGCAGAGGGAAGACATGCCCCCTTCATCAGGGCTCCAAGGGTGAGGGGATGCCCTGAACACACTATCCAGGGCTTTGGTGCTGAGCAGTGCCCTTACCTTTGCTTCCTGGCAGAGCTGGGATGCAGGCGCCTTCAGTCACTGAGCAGAGCAGATAGCATGGCAGGGACCACACCTTCCTGGAGGAGGAGAGAGGAGGTTGAGGGCTGAGGAGAGAGCTTCTGGAGGAATTGGCTTGCTGAATGGGCATGGAGCCCCAGACCCCAGTGAAGGCATGCCCTCACCTCTCTGGAGGCCACCACTGTTGCTCTTGATTCCAGCAAAGGGCTGGGTGGGATGGGGCCCTCATGGCATCAGATCCAACTCCTGGCCCATCTCACCCAATCTGAATCTGACAGTAGTTACCCATCTTGTTCACTGGTGCAGGTAGCACTTGGATCGTACCATCGACTGTATTTTCTTACTTAAATGTGATTTCTGATTGGTATAAAGGGACAGGATTTATCATCAATCATATCTGGTTTTGAATTCCAGCTTTGGGGATGTCCTTCTGAGCCTCAATGTCCTCATCTGTAAAATGGGATGCCTAATAGTACTGGCCTCATATACTCAGTGCTATATAAGTGCTTGTTATTATTACTGTTGTTAAATAAGATCATGTCTGTGAAGATGTTTTTTTTTTACACTATAGCTCCTCAAATTTTAATTACCTTCCTCTGCTTGATTCTAGGGGGCATCATGCATTCCGTAAAAGGCAAAGATTAGCTGTTACATGACTTTGTTTCCAGAGCTCTGCATGGGGTCAGGCAGATTGTAGGTGCCAGTCAATAATTGTTGACTGAGCATCGTGACAAGCTTGCTAGATTTGGTATCACATATTTAGGATGAGTGAGGTCGATGTTCCATCCTCATTTGATAGATGAGAATACTGATGTGGAGAGGGGGAGATGGTCTGCTTAAGATCACATGGGGGTAGGCCTGGAGCTGGGACTCTTCTCTCTCCAGCTCTTGCTCTCTGCTGCAGCCTGGGCCCCCCTTGGAGGGGAACCAAGGCCCCAGTAACTGAAGTGGCTGCAATGTCCTCCCCCCAGGACAGCCTGTCGCCTCCTCCCCCAACTCTCCATTTCCTCTTCTTTTAGTAACCATAGCACTGCTCTCAGTGGCTCCGAAGCAGATACTATTGTCTCATTTGCAGAGGTGAGGACTAAGGTTGAGAGGCATGAAGGGTTGGCCCAGATCACAGAGACAGTATAGAGTGAATCAGGGCTTTCCACAGGAATCAGCCAACTCCAGGCACGGTTACCTCCTAACACAACCCTCAGACCCCCACTTCCCTCCCCTCCTCCATTGCTAGAATAGGAGCTCCTTGGGGCCGAGTCCGGCTGTCTCCCCAGAGCCTGGCATTTAGCAGAACTTGATAAGTATCTGTTGAGTGAATGAATGAAAGAATGAGTAACTAAGTGGGTGAATGACTCTGCCAGGCCATGTTCTAAATGCTGGTGACAACAGCAGTGAAAAGGGCAGGCATGATCCCTGCTCTCAGGGAGCTGACAATATTTGAGTTTAAAACTAGCAACTGGATTAAAAACAGGGCAGATGTTCCTGTTTCCAGCTTGCTGGAGAGGGAGAAGGGGTGGGCGCCTGTGGGCTGCAGCCTGCTGCCTGCCCAGGGAATGAGCACCTGGATGCAAATGGCATCTTCCCCGTCCTTAGGTGGGGCCACCTGTGTGCAGGGACAGGAGGCTGGCCTTTAAGAAGGGAAGGAAGGAAGGAGAGGTGATACAATTCTGTGTTTAACGTCTACCTACTGCTCAGTCCCAAACAGCTAGCGCGTCATCTGGCACATAGCACGTGCTTAGTAAACTTTTGTTCCATGAATGAAGAGTGGGCAGAGCACATTTTGGGATGACTTGGGTCTAGGAGGCAGGGAGAATCAAGAATGTTAACTACTAGAATTATTACGACTTAGAATGGAGCGTCACTCCTTACAGAGCCTTTTCACACACTGGTCATTCTCCTGGGCAGGAGAGGGGCCCGCTGAGCACACACTTGCTGGTGAGTGCTCTGTGCCTCTGTGCTGGGCACCGGTGGTGTTGGTGTAGACAAAACAGCAATGCCACCACCTTCAGTGTATTTATGTGTGCCAAGCCCTCACAGCCACAATCCTTAACGCTCCCATTAGCCTGGCAATGCCAGTGTCATAACTCCTACCAACACAGAGGATGGCACGGAGGCCCAGAGAGGCCTTGATCTTGCACGGTGGAAACCCGTGAGTAACTGAGTGGGTGAATGACTCTGCCAAGGTCTCCTGTCTTACTCTAGGAGTGAGACATAAAAACTTCATAGCTGAGGCTGGTCGCAGTGGCTCATGCCTGTAATCCCAGCATTTTGGGAGGCCAAGGTGATGGATCGCCTGAGGTGGGGAGTTCGAGACCAACCTGACCAACATGGAGAAACCCCATCGCTACTAAAAAAAAAAAAAAAAAAAATTAGCCAGGCATGGTGACACATGCCTGTAATCCCAGCTACTCGGGAGGCTGAGACAGGAGAATCACTTGAACCTGGGAGGCAGAGGTTGTGGTGAGCCAAGATGGCACCATTGCACTCCAGCCTGGGCAACAAAAGCAAAACTCTGTCTCAAAAACAAAAACAAACAAAAGACAAAAAACAAAAAAGAGTTCACAGCCGAATGGAGACACGAGCAGGAAAGCAGACAGTTAAGCTACAATGTGCCACCCCCTCTAACACAGTTTTCTCTGAGGTGCGTCTCTCTTCAGCACTTTAGAGAAGCTGGGAGGGCTTCTCTGAAAAGGTGAGTCTGGAGCTAAGGACTTGCAGAGGCCAGTGGACCGTGGGGCAGGAAGGGCTTTCCGGGCAGAAGGAACAGCATCTGCAAAGACACGGAGGATGCATGGTCTACTCAGGGAACTGGGAGGAAGGTGGCTTGGCTGGAGCCTCACGGCCAAAAAAGAGACTGGCAGGTTGTCAGAGCCAGTTTAGAAGGGGCCTTAGAGGAGCTTAGGCTTCACCTTGAGGGTGATGAGGAGCCATTGCAGGGCTCAGCTCTGCGCTCTCGATCCGTCCGGGCACCTCAGGGGCTCAAGGATGAGAATGGGAGCATGAAGGTGGGGAATCTGGGGTGCTCTTAACAGGTTGTGGACAGGGAGCTGTGCTAAGGCAGTGGCTTGGGGTGGAAAAGATAGGAGGAGTAGGTAGCAGGACTGAGGGCTTGATGAGGTGTGGAGCTGAGGGAGAATGGGACTCAGCCTGCTGGCTTGGGTGTGTGTGTAGTAGTGACATGGGCGTCTGTGGCAGTCAAGCCTCTCGTCAGCTGACCCACCCTGTGGAGTTGGAGGTCCTCTCCCAGCCACGAGAAAATCGCTGTGGCAGCTCCTAGTGCCAGTTCCAGCAAAGGCTACCCCTACCACCTGACTGCTTGCAGACCGTGTCCTAGCAACCTCGCAGCCCTCCCCTTGGCAACATGAGCTCCTCCTCTGACTGTGCTGGAAGGAAAGGTGGGGCTGGGATGCCCCCTGACCACTAGACCCGCCCAGGGGACTTGCCACTTGCAGCCTGCCGGGCTCATCAGGTGGAGGCTGGCCAACCAGGTGAGGGAGGTGGTCTGGACACGGAAAGCCTTGGGAGCTGGGTTCTGACCCCAGAGCTGATGCTCTGTGTGAAAGATCTTGGACACGTTTCTTCCCCTCCACAGGTGTCAGTTTTCCCTTCTGTAAAATAAAAAGGGATCGCTGCAGTCTAATGCTGTCTCATCCCATTTTTGATATTTTCCATGCTTATTGCTTGGATTCTCTGTTGCTGACACAGATTTTAGTGTCAGACTCCAGGGATTTAAATCCTAGTGGACAAGTCATCTCATCCCTGAGTCTAGATATTTTTTTTCTCTGAAAAATGGATATATCTCATGTTTACTCAAAAGGGTTATTAGAGTTGGCTGAAATGGTGTCAATCGAAGTGCTTTACAAATGGCGAAGAATAATTAAGATGAATGTTATTGATTTCATTTCATCACATGGTCCGTGCTCTATTGAAATTCATTGGCCCACCACCAGCAGCGGCCACAGCAGCAAGAGTTTACTGAACACTTACTATGTGCCAAGCATTGTGCTGAGTGTTTTCCTAATATTACAACAACCATGGGAGCTACCTATAATTATTATCCCCATTTTACATATGAACAAAATGGAGGGCTCATACGGTTAAGTATAGGAAGAGCTTGGCCTGGCTCCCTGGCTTCAAAACGTGCTGGTTTGAAATGCATGAGGTGTCCACCTCAGGATCTCTTCTTACATCTTAGGTTTTTCCTCTTGTCTGAAGTCAGAATCTAACAGGGTTGGCTAGTCAGGGGAGTAGCACTAACATTTAATGAGCATCTTTTATGTGCCAAGAATCGACCAGGCTTTCAGATTTAAACGTGTGTGTCAATCACCGGGAGAGCTTGTTAAAATGCAGGTTCTGATTCAGTGCCTCTGAGATGCAGCTGAGATCGTGCATTTCTAATAAACTCCCAGCTGATGTTGATGCTGCCGGTCTGTGGACCACACATTGAGTAGCCAGGCACTAGAGGACTTTAACCAGTATCCTACTGAATCCTGGTGACTAAGTTTTATTAGTTCTGGGTTCAAAGACGGGGAAATCGAGGCTTGAGAGGCAATGCACCTTACTAGGCTCCCAAAGCATACAAGGGCTGGGTCTGATCCTACACAGCACCTTAGGGTACAGGCCCAGTATCACCTCCTTGATGTGTGATCCTTTCTCCGGGCTTCTGTCTCCACAGCCAAGGCAGGCAGTGTTCTCTGGGGCCCCTACCGGGAACAGTTTCTTATTTTCAGTTCTCCATGAGCAGACTGGCTCCTGATACTGGCTCCTAGTGGGAACAGGGCTTGGCCCAGGCAGTGTCCCTGCCGTTGAGCAAATGTCTGAGGGCCAAGATTAGAACCTACTTATGTACAACTCATTTCACCTTCCTCACCCTAATCCCTCCTCTTTTGTATCCTGTCTTTATTTAAAATTTTGATATTTTATTTATCATGGTTTTTTTGCACTAATTTTTTTAAAATATTGCATACAAAGTTATTTATCTTAATCAAGTTTTCAGCATCCCCTTAAATTGTGCACCAGAGGCAGGTGCCTTACTGGCCTCACCCCAGTCCTGGTGGCCTTATGTTGTCTCCCTCCCCCTGCATCCAACCGGCATTAGGATGCTGCCCGCAAGGCACTGCAGTGCCCACACGGCCGCCCGCGCCAATGGATTTATTTCCCAGCAGGTGAGTCCTGCAGATGCATCACTTGCGCTGCCCCTTGGCTGACCTGCTCTAGAGATGGCAGCAGGGACTGTGGCCTGAAGGAGGGCCCAGGGGATCACTCTGACATGGGCTTCACCCCATCCACCCCTTACTGGCTGAGTGACTGAAGGAAGTGACTTCACCACACTTTAGATCACGCCACCCCTCTGTCTCACAAGGAGACTCCCCCAGCCTTCAAGGCCCTGCCTAACCCCAGCCTCACAGCCTTTCTGCTCTCACCATCTGTGACCTCCTCCTTGCTCACTTGGTTCCTGCCCTGCAATCTTGTCAGGGTTGTTTTTGTCCTAGGACCTCTGCATGTTCTGTTCCTTCTGCCTCTACGCTTGTCCCATAGGCAGCTTCTTCTCATTCAGATGCCAGCCCCAATGCCTCTTCCTTGAAGCCTTCCCTAATTTAAACAGCCTCATCCTCCTTGGCACACTGTCTTTTACTTTCTTTCTAGTATTTATATGACTTGGTGAAACGATTTTGTTTACTTGCCTGGTTTTTTTCTCCCCACTAGAAAGTGAGCTCCACAGAGGCATGGCCCTTGTCTTCCTCTTCACTGTCTCTCCAGCTTCTAAAACAGTTATTGGCTCATACAACTGCCCAGTGGGTATTGACGAATCAATGAGCTATTCCTTGGGCTTCAGTTTTCACATTTGGGAAGTGGGATGATAACCTTAACCCACAGTGTTATTTTCATAATTGAAAGCACATTTGGGCCAGGCACAGTGGGTGGCTCGTGCCTGTAATTCCAGCACTTTGGGTCCCAGCAAACAGATCACCCGAGGTCAGGAGTTCAAGACCAACCTGGCCAACATGGTGAAACCCTGTCTCTACTAAAAATACAAAAATTAGTCTGGTGTGATGTCAGGTGCCTGTAATCCCAGCTACTTGGGAAACTGAGGAAGGAGAATTGCTTGAACCTGGGAGGTGGACATTGCAGTGAGCCAAGATCATGACACTGCATTCCAGCCTGGGTGACAGAGCGAGACTCTGTCTCAAAAAAAAAAAAAAAAAGAAAGAAAGAAAGAAAGAAAGAAAGAAAGAAAGAAAGAAAGAAAGAACATTTGTTGAGCATCTGCTATGTGCCTGTCATTGTGCAAAATGACCCAGCGAGCCCTGGTGGTATTATCCCCATTTTACAGATGATGAACTTGAAGCTCAGAGACGTGGTGGGATTTGCTTAAGATCTTCCAGCTAGAACAGTCAGGGCTGAGGCTCTCTCCTGTTGGAGAAACACCTGGCCCCATGCCCTGCTCTGCAGAGGTGTTCCTGATGTGAGAGCCAGGGCTGAGTTCCTCGGAGCCTTTTGCCATTTGCTGCTTGAACTGCAAGACCCTACTTGCCCGCCTGGCTGTCGCAGCTTCCGACGAGTCAGAGACAGGAATTCTAATGGCTGGTTTTTGTGGAACACAAAGGCCTGCCTCTGCAAATGTGGAGATACATTTTCTCCGCATTGGCACTTACCACGCTGAATGTCTGGGGAACAGTTTTCATCTGCCAGGCACTTTACCAAGATTAACTTTTGAACCCTATGCAGCAATGCTTGTTGCAGATTGAGGGGGTGGCAGGGAAAGTGTGGGCAGTGGTGTCTTTGATCACAGGAGAACCTAGGATTTGGAAGGGCTTGAGACCCCACGTCAACACCTCTGGAAGGTTGGTTTATTTTCTTGAGAAGTGGTTTCTCCATTGTCCTGAAAGCACTGAGCTCCTAGACGATTCAAGGTTTCTGATGTTTGCTGGCCCACTTGGCTACCAATTCAGCAATGTAGTCCCCAAATATTTTCTGAGAATACCCTAGGCATTATTCTAGACTCTGAGGATGCAATGATGGGACAAAATATATGCTGCCTTTGTCCTCCTACAGATATTAACTCAGTGGAGGAGCTGGAGGACAGAGACTGCTGCCGGTAACTGGCTGTGTGACTGTGGGTTAGTTCCCTTCCCTCTCTGGGCCTTTGAATTTTATCTTCCTCTCTACTCTGAACCCCCATGCTTAAAAGTCTTCAATAGCTCCCCATTGCTTACAGAACAAGGTGGGCATCTGTGGCCTGGGATTCAAGGCCCCAAGCCGGGCTCTAGTGGACACTTCTTGGCATGTGCTCCTGGCTCGCCCATCTCCATTTTGCTCCGTTTTTATTTAGAATACTCGTACTCATACGGCACTTTCTGAGTGCCAGGAATGTCTGAGTGCTGCACATATTTTAACTTGTTTAACTCTCACAGAAATCCCTTGAAATAAGTCTTTGGACTCTCATCATCTCCATTTTAAGAATGAGGACATCGAGTCACACAGGGGTAAACAACTTGCCTAAGCCCATGCAGCTTCTCAATGGCAGGGCTGGGGTTTGAAAGCAGGCAGCCTGGCTCCTGGGCCATGCCCTCCACGGCCACCACACACTGCCGCTTGGTGCACCTGTGCAGCAGCCTTACCACTCTCCTTTCCCAGATACAATCCCACATCCATTGTGCACCTCCGTGAAGCCTTCCCTGATGCTTCCCAGGCTGACTTAAATCTTCTTGTCTCTGTTCCCACAATGGCAGCCTTTAGCATGGGATACTGTTGTTCTTGCTTGCCTATTGTCTCCTCAGTTGAATGTTGACCACCTCCGGGTGGGAGAGGCTGTGTCTCACCCTTCCTGCCTCAGTGCTCAGCCCAGCACCCCCGTATCATCCACTCTTCACACAGCAACAGAGGCATTTTTTTTAAAACATCCAGTTTTTTTTTTTTTTTTTTTAACACTCCTCTGCTTAAAGCCATCTGGCTACTATCTATTACATTTAGAATAACAGCTTCAATCCTGACCATGGCCTAGAAGGGCCTGCACGATCTCCTTTCTGCCCTATCCCTGCCCCTGGCGGCTGCTGCTCTCCCCTCACTCACTCCACCTCCCATCTGTCCCCACACAGTCCAGGCTCACATTAGGGCCTCTGCCAGAGCGATTTCCTTTGCCTGGAGTGTGCTGCCCCACGTCGTCACATGACTGACTCTTGTTATTCAGGCCTCAATTCCATGTCACTGGTTCACACAGGCCTTCTCTATCTGTCTGTCTGTCTATTTTCACATTTGCTTTTCAATTGTTATCAATGACTGTGCCTACTGTGAATCTGTGAGCCCCATGAGAACAGAGATTAGCAGTGCCTTGTTCTGCTGTATCACCATCACTTGGAATAGTGCCTGACACAGAATAGCCATTCAATGAGTAAGCGTCTTGAAGGAAGAGGAGATGCTCACCAAGTCCCTTTGGGATCTTACATATTGCAGTTCAACTAGGCCCAGGTAATATAATGCATCGAAGTCAGTCTCATCCCAAGCTGATAGCTGGGATAATTTCACAAGCTGGGATGCCCTATCTTGATCGCTTTTCTATGTCTGGACTGCAATCACACTCCCAGAGCAAGGCACTTTTTTTTTTTTTTTTTTCTGGAGATGGAGTCTCACTCTGTTGCCCAGGCTGGAGTGTAGTGGCATGATCTCAGCTCACTGCACCCTCCACCTGCTGGGTTCAAGGGGACTTTTATTGGCTTTTAATGGCTGTTCTCTGCTGACTTCCCTTCACCAAGGATGCTAAGAGCTCCTTGCATGTGCTCTCAATTGTCTACCTAAGACTTGGGGAAACTTGTGAGACACTGCCTTCCCCATCTGGTAGCAGGGGCTTCCCTGCAAAGTGAAATATCTGACTTGCAGAGTAAAAGCCCCAGAGCCCAGTCAGGACACACATACCCATTATGGCCATCACATTTCATCAGTAATATCAGTAATGGGGAGACTTTATGTTCCCAAAAGGCACAAGAGCTCTGAGTCCTACCAGGGCCTGAGCCAAACACTACTCATTTAGCACCTCCAAGGAGCTGAGGTCTGTAATTGAGCAGGGTGTGCAGCCAAATTCAGGGCAAATGGGAAAAGGAAGGCCTCATATGCATCTGGTTAAGGCAAGCAGGGCAGGCAAAAATCCACAGAAATGAGATCTGGGCTTCTAACTGTTCAGCCTTTTGCTAATGAGAACCAAGGGACCAGCTGAGAGGTTAGCACAGCAGCCAGAAAGAAGGTGCCACCAAGATCAAGTTACTTAGAAAATATATGGAAGGGGCTGGGTGGAGTGGTTCATGCCTTCAATCCCAGCAGCATTTGGGGAGGTGAGGCAAGAGGATCACTTGAGCCCAGGAGTTTGAGACCAGCCTGGGCAACATAGTGAGACTCAATTTCTACAAAAAGAAAGAAAGAAAGAAAGAAAGAAAGAAAGAAAGAAAGAAAGAAAGAAAGAAAGAAAGAAAGAAAGAAAGAAACTTTAAAAAAATAGCTGGGCATGGTGGTGCACGCCTGTAGTCCAAGCTACTTGGGAGGCTGAGGAGGGAGGACCCCTTAAGCCCAGGAGTTCGAGGATGCAGTAAGCTGTGATTACACTCTATATATATATATGTGTATACACACACACACACACACACACACACACACACACACATATATATATATATATATATAGAGAGAGAGAGAGAGAGAGAGAGAGAAGGGAAACTTGCAAAGGGATCTCAAAGATCAAGACCAACTGTCATACATAGCCATCTTCTTGAGAACCAAGAAGGCTATTTTTTGCCCCCCTTCCTTTTTCCTCTTCCAGCCTCTTTGAGCTAGAGAAGAAAATGGCATCCTAAATTTATGAGTTCATAGATCTGGGTTCTGGTCTCTGCACTATGGAACTTTGGGCCAGTTTCTCCCCATTTTTTACCCCTCTTTTCCTCATTTGTAAAATGTGGCTGTTGAGCCGGATGATTTCCAAATCAATGATTTCCATAATGTTAAGCTTTCTAGCCTTAGGAGCTCATGATTCAAATTACTTTGAAAAGGAAGCTCTTGCTTTTTCTCTATGGGGTTTGATTTGTCTTTACTTATTGGTCTAATGCCCAGTGTAGGTAGTGGACATGAACAATTCTGGCATGGTCAAACCTGTTGAGGGTTGATGTATCCCTTGTTTATTTCTGAAACAGTTTCTTTTAATGCATGTGGCTCATCACTATAGTGTGGCTTCTCAAGACATCCTGCAAAGAACAGAAATGTTCAGAATGGATTGAGGAGGGAAGGTCACCATTTGAGTTAGTGACTTCCAGGGTGGTCCAGTATCTGAATGGCAGAAGTTGTACGGATGTTAAAATCTCTCTGCATGAAATGATGTGATGTCTTGGGTTTGCTTCCAAATAAGTCAGTGTGAGTGTGTGCGCATGTGATGAGAGTGGATGTGGGTGTGTGTGATGAGAGTGGGTGTGGGTATAAATGAAACAAAATTGGCCAACTGTTGAAGCTGAATGATGGGTATGTGGGGGGTTATTATACTATTCTTTCTATTTTTCTAAATATGTTTGAAGTATTCCATCATAAAAGGCTCTTTGGAGACTGGCTCCAGCCCTTCTCTCCACTCTCATCTTTCAGTCCATATCCCGAGGACCCTCTGGCACAGTGACATTTCCTTGGTGGCTGGGACTTCACATCTCTTGGCCTTGACACACAGCTCTCTCTGCCTGGGGTCCTTCTCCTCGTCTTTCCTTACAGTTCCTGACTCCTGCTTCTGAGATCCCACCAGCCCAGTTGCCTTGATACTTATCATAACATATTGCAACTGTTTGTTTTCTTTTCTGGCCTGTGACCTCCTCAAGCTACTTCTCTACCTCCCCAGTGCACAGCCAGTGCCTGGTATATAATAAGTCCCCAGTACAAGTTTACAGAAAGGATAATAGCAGTCATAGGATCTACCGTTTTTTGAACATTTACTATGTGCCACTAAGCTCATTACATGGCTCTCTCATTAAATTATCATCCAAGTGGGTACTATTAATCTTCTCATTCCTCTTTAATAGCTGAAGATAGTCTCAGAAGGTCACTTGCCCAAGGTCACATGCTAGTAAGTAAACCACTCTGCTATTCTCCTTGCATCTGGGATTTTAAGACTTCTCCGTGAATGTTATGCAACAGGACCAGGAGTTAGAGAGCCCGGGTTTTAGGCCCGGCTTTGCTACTAAATTGCTGAGTGACCTTGGGCGAAGCACCCCTGCCCCCTAGGCCTTGTCTTCCGCGGAGACAATGAGTGATCTAGAGTGTCACGTGATCCGAGGGCCCTCCCAGCCTCAGCTCTCAGAGAAAAGGTTTCTCTTCCTCGTATGCTTTCCTGCCGCGGAACTGGCTTCCCTGTTTGGGAACCTCCCGGCTTCACAGACGCCCTCAACCTTTTTTTCTTGCTAATTGCAACCTCCCAGGCCTAAGCCGAGTTCTCGACCTGCGATCTGGGTCGCCCCCTCCCCACTGCCTTGTCTGCGGTCTGGGATTTCTCTGGAGGTGGGGGCGGACCCCGGGGCGTGAGGGAGAGAGGGAGCCTGGAGCTGTCCCGTTCGTGAGGCTTCCCCGCGGCTTCTCAGCCCCCCTCCCCCTACGGAAACTCAGCCTCACACTTTCTAGGGATGTTCCGGGGACAGCCGGAGTCAGTGATTGCAGCTGCCAGCCGCGGGCTTCTGTGCTGGGCTCTTGGAAGTCCGCGGTTCTGAGCTGGGATGGGGGTGGGGGTCTGGAGGGAAGAAGGGGCGGCGCACTCCTTCCTCCCCGCCGAGACCTCAGCCTAGGCCCAGCCCGCCCAGCGGAGCCGGGACCCTTCTGTGCCTGTGTCCCCTCCACCCTCTTGCCCACTCTTAGCTGGGCCCCGCCATTGCACGGCCAGGCCTCGGCGGACGGCAGACCCAAGCCGGAGACGCGCGGCTGTGCTAGGCCCCCGCCCAGCTCGCCGGTGACACCGCTCTGGGAGAAGCTGAAATCCCCCGATCGATGCAGCCTCACGCCACCCCTAGGCGCGCAGGGGGCCCCAGACCCGCGGCTTTGTTCGCGGTTCGCTGTGCAGCAGGAGAGAGCTGTCCGCCGCCGCGGTGCTGGAGCGGGGAGCGGCGCGCGGGGGCGAAGGACTGTCCTTAGCAGCCGCGCGGAACCCGGGCGGAGGGTGCAGAGGAGCCTGCCCGGCCGCCGCTGTCCTCCGCTGCAGTGCTGACCCGGGAGGGACCCCGCGCGGCGCGGGAGCTGTCCCCGAGGTAGTGCTGGAGCGAGAAGCCCGAGGCGCCCTCTGCCTCGCCCCAGAAGAGCCGCCGGCGGCTGAGAGCTCTAGGGAGGGGGAGAGGCCGGAGGAAGCCGCCTTCAGGAAGCTCTCGAGCGCGGGGCCTGTGGCCGGGGTCTCTCCGCCAACCGCTCCCGCGGGGGAGGGCGGCTCAGCCACAGGGAGCGAGCGCGCGTTCTACGAACCTGTTGGAGGTTGCAGCTCCTCCGCGGCCGACCAGGGCGCCCGGGACCGAGGTTCTGGCGCGTTTCTCTCTCCCCCTCTTCCTTGACTCCTCCGCCGAGGCGCTCCCTCCTGCCTGGGCTAGCACACGTGCACGCGGGGGGCGCCGAGCCCCGTTTCTGTCCGCCCCGAATGTCTGCCGAGCTGCTGGGCACAGAGCCCAGAGGCCTCCCCCCAAGGGCAGACCCGCTCCCAGGGAGACCCAAGCTTCCCGAGAAAGGAGGCGGGGGCTGGCGGCGGAGACGAGAGAGGGCGCCAGCAGAGGTGGCCGTGAAATCAAGGAGACAAGGGAGAGTTCCCACACAGGCAGTGCTGCCCTGAAGTTCGAGGACTTAGGGGTCTGCCACTAGGGCATCCTGACTTTGAAATATGTCTTTCTCCATTTCTGTGACCAATAACCAAATGCAGGTCTACCTACCTGCTCTGCTGCAAACTGCACTCACTGGCCTGACTGCCGCTAGTACCTCATTCCAGGCTGTCTTTTACCATGTCCCAGAGAAAGCTCTCTAAACTAACTTTTTGACGGGATCCTTCACTAGCAAGACAAGCTATGTGCCCATCATGACAGAGGACCACTTATTCTGAACAGGCTTACCCCAGTGCCTTAGCACCTGCCCTTCCCTTTGGCTGAGACTTTCTCCCTTCCTTACTACTTATGCTTTATCTGCAGGTGAAAGCATCCTCATTTTACATGCAAATTTTCCTGGCCCCTAAGGCACAGTCAGTCACTGCCTCCTCTAGAATCCCTCAGCCTTTACATCCCTCCACTACACTTCTCATCACATTGTGTTACTCATGCACCTCTATCCTCAGTTGCCAGGCTAATAAAAACTGGTTCCATATTTTATGTTTCTCTGTATCTTCATCTCCTAGCCTGGTGACTGGCACACAATAGAGGTTGGGTTATATCTGCTGAATGAATGTACACATGAGAAGCAGAGGTCAAAATAACTTCCTTTTCTTCATGTGATTGCTCATTCGATTTCTTTCTTTTTCTTTTCTTTTCTTTCTTTTTTTTTTTTTTTTTTTTTTTTTTTTTTTTTTTTGAGACGGAGTCTCGCTCTGTCGCCCAGGCTGGAGTGCAGTGGCGCGATCTCGGCTCACTGCAAGCTCTGCCTCTGGGGTTCATGCCATTCTCCTGCCTCAGCCTCCCAAGTAGCTGGGGCTGCAGGCGCCTGCCACCACACTGGCTAATTTTTTGTATTTTTAGTAGGGATAAGGTTCCACCGTGTTAGCCAGGATGGTCTCTATCTCCTGACCTCGTGATCCGCCCGCCTTGGCCTCCCAAAATGCTGGGATTACAGGATGAGCCACCATGCCCGGCCTGATTTCTATTTTGTAAATCACATCCTTCGAAGCTCCATATACAGCATCCATGTCCAACCCTCCTGCCTCCTCATGACCCACTCTCCCTTGTCTCAGTAATTCCTCCTACAATGGCCTCCATTTTGTATCAAGGTGTTTTTAAAGGTTTTTGTTTGTTTGTTTGTTTAATTTTATTTGCTGTTTTCTTTGCTTGGGATCCTCATCATCTTGATCTTTATATGGCTGTATACTTGTTGTTTAAATTTCAGTTCAAATGTCACCTAGTCAAAGAGGACTTCCCTGGCCACCTACCTAATGCTTCCTCCCCCAATCACTCTATAACATTACCTGTTGCATTTCTTTTGTTGTTGTTGTTAATACTTATTACTCTCTGAAATTATTTTATTTATATGCTTACCTGTGTATCATTCACTTTCCCTCAACTAGAATTCAAACTCAACCAGAGCAAGGATCCTGTCTGTCAAGCTTACTGCAGTGTTTTCGGTGGTTAGCATTCTGAGAAGAACTGAACTTACACCAATGTATCAATAGTCCCTTTCTCCTTGGAAAGACTTGAGCTACTTTGCAGGTCATTGTAAAGTCTTCTATTAGGCACAAATCATCTACGAATGTTTAAGGAAAGAGGATCACACTGATACTCCATGAGATAGGGAAGGAGAGAGCCCCTTTACATAGGTATGTGGCTATAAAGTGACAGACCTGGACCATAGCCCCTTTTCACTACAGATGGCAGAAGAATAGCAATTCACTCCTACTCACCGTTTAAAGTAATTTCAAATTCAAGATCTCACTTGATATTTCTGACAATCTTATCTGGTAAGCATTATTCTTCCCATTTTATGCCAAATCAACTGAGGCCAAAAGAGGCAGACAGACTTGTACAAGGTCACGCAGCTTCTAAATACTGACACTGATCTAGAACTGTGACATAGCTTCTGAATTTCCTGGTAGTAGGAGACCCAAGCACATACACATTGGATTATAATACAATTTGATAATTGCTCAGCAGTGATTCTCAACCTGGAGAGGCGTGGGGTACTGTGGGGAAGAACTGGATAGGCTGTCAAAATCAGAATAAAACGGAACTCTTTTCAGTAATGATAATTTCTTGAGTGCTTTCCAGGTGTCAGGTACTGTACTGTTTTATGTACTTTGTCTCAACTTGTCATTTTTTTCTTATTCCTATCCCCTTTTCACAGAGGAAACTGTCTTAGGGAAGTTAAGTAACATGGCCAAGGTCATGGAGCTGGTAAACAACTGAGCTGGGGCTTAACCTGAGTTTTTTTGACTCGAAGCCTGAGCTCTTAATCATTATGCACCCCAGAACTATTGAATCTGAACTTCTGGTGAGCAGTATGGGCCTGGGATTTGAAGATGATTTTAGGTCATTCTGATATATTTTTGCCTTTACTGAGAAATGCTCATGGAAGGGATGAACACTGCCTGTTAGGAGGAGTTACGGAAGGGTGAAATTGGACCTTAAAGGATTAAGTGGGGATTTTACAGGCAGACAAAAGGAGGAGAATATGTCAGATAGAGGAAATAGAATATTTAAGAGCCTTGGGGTGTGAAAATGAAGGGACTGCTATAGGTTCGGTATGGATGGCTGTAAAGCTGATGTAGGGAATAGGGGATGAGAAATTAGGCAGGAATTGGTTTGGACTTGGCTGCAATGCCTCTATTCCATAGACAGCAGAGAACTGTTGAACAACTGCTTTAACAACTGCCATCACCACCTGACCATCCCCACAGCAACAGCATTGAATCAATACTTTACAATTTGTAAAGTGCTTTAATAGTGCACCATCCCTGTGAGCTTGTTCTTATTGTCCGTAGAACCTAGTAGAGAACCTGAGACAGTGTAGGTGCTCAGTATTTGTACAGGAACAGTTGGACACAGGTGGGAATCTAGCTTAAAGGCTGCTGCAATAATTCAAAGGGATGAGAAGTATCACTTAATCCAGGAGTGCACAACTCTGGACTATGGACTCTGGAAAGTTGAAGTGTATTGCCCCTTATCTCCAAGCACTTTGGGGAGGCTGGAATTTAGCTCTCCAAAATGGTTGCTGAATAATTATAACAATTTTCCTTTCCCATATACAGAAAAGCATATTAGCACCTAGACAGCCAATGCCCAGCTAAGCCAGGATTTCCTCTGTTGTATATATGCACTTTATGTCTTTTGGCTCCTGGATTTTGGCCCTGATGGACTTTATTATGTGGCAATAACATTATATGCCATCATTTGTTTTCTTGATTTAAAGGGCAATCACCATGCTAATGAAACAGTCTTGGCACAAGAACTAAAATCTACCTTCTGTCTCTTCATCTCTCAGGGAAGTCCACACAGACCCTGATAATGGCTAACTTACAGAGGGCTGAATTGTATCAGGGATCGTTAAAGCCTTTGAAACATATTAACCCAATGAGGTAGGTATGACTGTCATCCCCACTTCACAGACCAGTAAGAAAGAAGTCAAGATATTTGTACTCTGAAGAGGTCAAGATTGTACTCTGATGGAGGCAACCTTCAATACCCAGCTGCTTAATTTGAAAGGCTGGGCTGGGCGCAGTGGCTCATCACTTGTAATCCCAGCACTTTGGGAGGCCAAGGCAGGTGGACTGCCTGAGGTCAGGAGTTCAAGACAAGCCTAGCTAACATGGTGAAACCCCGTCTCTACTAAAAATACAAAAATTAGCCGGATGTGGTGGTGCACGCCTGTAGTCCTAGCTACTGGGAAGGTTGAGGCAGGATAATAGCTTGAACCCTGGAGATGGAAGTTGCAGTGAGCCGAGAACATGCCACTGTATTCTAGCCTGTGTGACAGAGTAAGACTCTGTCCAAAAAAAAAAAAAAAAATCTCCAGGCTCCAACACTACAGCTAAATGCCTCTAAGGTAAAACATTTTCATTCTGTTTCCTGCCAGACCTGTTCAACCCTGGACAAAATAATTTCATTTCTGCAAGCCTCAGTTTCCTCTTCTGTACAGTGGGGATCAAAATACCTATCAAGGAATGTTGCTAGAGGAAATAAATAAAGGAATGTATGAACACTTCCAAATGATGCTACTTCCTCTCCTGATCTTCCTCGTTTGGAACAGTCGCTCCACTGTATGCCCAACTGCTGGAGTCATAAACCCAGAGTCCACTGTTGAGTTATTCCTTCTCCTTCACATCCAATCCATCAACAAGTCATTTAGGTTCTTTTACCAAAGCATATCCTAAATTAGTCCACTTCTCTCCTTCCCCACCACATCCCCTGTAGTTCTCTTCACCATCATTTCCTGCCTGGACCACTACAACATCCTCTTACCTGGTCTCGTTCCTTTCTTGCTCCCCCAAATAATTTGTAAAATATATATCCCATACAGAAAAGAACACAAATTGTGTGAACATCTTGATTATCACAAAGTGAACACAACTGTGTAACCAACACCCAGATAATGAAACAGAACATGATTGACCCCAATTTGATATCCCTGTTATCCCCTCTCAAAGGAAAGCAAAGCACAATTCTGACTTCTGACCCTATAATTTCACCAATTTTTAAACTTCATAAAATGGAACTCTACAGGTAGGGCATGGTGGCTCACGCCTGTAATCCCAGCATTTTGGGAGGCCGAGGCAGGCGGATTGCCTGAGGTCAGGAGTTTGAGACCAGCCTGGCTAACATGGTGAAACCCCGTCTCTACTAAAAACACACAAAAAATTAGCCAGGCGTGGTGGCGCACACCTGTAGTCCCAGCTACTCAGGAGGCTGAGGCAGGAGAATCACCTCAACCCCAGAGGCGGAGGTTGCAGTGAGCCGAGATCGTGCCATTGCACTCCAGCCTACGTGACAGAATGAAACTTCGTTTCAAAAAACAAACAAACAAGCAACAACAACAACAAAAAAAAACCAACTAGACAATACATACGCTTTTGAATTTTGATTTTTTTCTTTTGCTCAATATTAGGTTTTTGAGATTCATCCATATTGTTGTCTGTGTCAGCAATGTTATTTTTCATGCTGTGTAGTATTTCACTATATGAATACACCTCAGTTTGTTGATGGAGTGTTTCATTGTTTCCAAGCTTTGTGTAAATCTTTTGATACATACATGCAGGTGTTTTGGTCAGTTATTTTCCCAGAAGTGGAGTTTCTGGGTGAGGTATGCAAATACTTAGCTTTAGCAGATACTCCCAAACAGTTTCCGAAAGTGGGGATACCAATTTTTGTTTTGTTTTGTTTTTCTTTTTTTGAGATAGAGTCTTGCCCTGTCACCCAGGCTGCAGTGCAGTGGCATGATCTTGGCTCACTCCAACCTCCACCTCCCAGGTTCAAGTGATTCTTGTGCTTCAGCCTCCTGAATAGCTGGGATTACAGGCATGCACTACCATTCCTGGCTAATTTTTTTGTATTTTTAGTAGAGATGGGATTTCACCATGTTGCCCAGGCTGGTCTTGAACTCCTGAGCTCAGGCAATCTGCCTGTCTTGGCCTCCCAAACTGCTAGGATTACAGGTGTGAGCCACCACACTCAGCCAAGGGATACCAGTTTTAATCCTGTATGTTGTGTATGAGAATTCTAGTTGCTCCATCTCCTCACCAACACTTGGTATTGTCAGTCTGTTTTTAATTTTAGACAATGACTAATAAAGTAATTTTCCACTTTTAATGATTATTTGAAAACTTTCTTTTGTAAAGTACCTGTTAATGACTTTTGTCAACTTTTCTATTGTGATTTTTTTTTCTTGATTAATATGACTTTTATATCTATTCTGGAGAGGGATCCTTTGAGATTATATATATTGTAAATATCTTCTCCCATCAGGTGGTTTGCTACTTTCCCTCTGCTGGTGGTGTCTTTTGATAACCAAAATTTGCTAATTTATTAAAGTTCAATTTATCTACTTGTAAAGCAGTTTTCGTGTTCTGTTTAATTTTTGCCTACCCGAGATTATGAAAATATTCTCTTTGTTATCTTATAGAATCTTTATTGTTTTATTTTTTATATTTATATTTGTAGTCCACATCAAATTTATTTTAGTATATGGTGTAAAGTATTGGTTATGATTTTTTTTTTTTACCCATGTCATTATCCTATTGATACAGCACCATTTATTGAAAGAAAGACTATTTCCCTTTTCTGCTCTGGGTACTATCTTTGTTATAAATCAAGTACCCACATGTTTTAGTCCATTTTGTGTTGCTGTAACAGAATATCTGAGGCTGGGTAATTTATAGAGAAAAGTGACTTACTTGGCCCACAGTTCTGGTGGATGAAAAGTCCAGGCTTGGGCAGCTGCCTCTGGTGAGGACCTCATGCTGCTTCAATTCATGGCATAAAGTGGAAGGAGAGCGGGCACTGCAAAGAGGTCATATGGTAAGAGAGGAGACGAGAGAGTGAAACCAAGGAAGCCAGACTCTTTAACAACCCACCTTCTGGGGGAACTAATCCATTCCTGTGAGAGCAGGAACCCACTCGCCCCTGTGGGAGGACATTAATCTATTCTTGAGGGATCCTCCCCCATGACCCAAACACTTCCCACTAGGCCCCACCTCCCAACACTACCACATTGGGGATCAAATTTTATCCTGAGTTTTGGCAGGGACGAAGCACATCCAAACAATTAGCACCACATTTGTGTGGGTCCAATGTGGCTTGTATGAACCAGATCAAATTACCAGCCTCTTGCTAAAAATTTCTTTTCTTTTTTTTTTTTGAAACAGAGCCTCGCTCTTTCGCCCAGGCTGGAGTGCAGTGGCAATCTCGGCTCACTGCAAGCTCCACCTCCCGGGTTCATGCCATTCTCCTGCCTCAGCCTCCCCAGCAGCTAGGACTACAGGCGCACGCCACCATGCCTGCCTAATTTTTGTATTTTTAGTAGAGACAGGGTTTCACCGTGTTAGCCAGGATGGTCTCGATCTCCTGACCTTGTGATCCACCCGCCTAGGCCTCCCAAAGTCCTGGGAATACAGTCGTGAGCCACCGCACTCGGCCACTAAAAATTTCTAATGGTATTTTTCCTGCTGAACTTAGAATGAAATCCAAACTTTATACAATGGCCTTCAAGGTTTTTGCATAATTTGGTGCCACCTGGGTTTTTTATTTTATTATTCCATCAGTAACCCTGATGCTCACTCCACACTAGCTGCAGTTGCTTTGTGTACCTTGAACACATACCTCTCATTCTCGGCTTTGGGCCTTAGCTCCTTCCAGGAGTGCCCATTCTTCAATATTCAGGCCTTTGTGTCAATGTTTATTTCTCAGAGAAAGTTGAACTCCTTGCATTCTCTAAAATAGCCTCTTCTTGCCCCAAGTTGCACTATATGATTACCTTGTTTTATTTTTGATAACACACGCTACTCCTTGAAACATCTTATTTATGGTTATTTTCTGTTTCTTTCACTAGAATGTAATGTCCATGAGAGCAAGGACCATATCTGTTTTGTTTATCTCTGAACCCATAGCTAAAATGCTATGATAAGGACATTGGGTCTTAGTCATTTTGTGTTGCTACAACAAAATACCTGAGACTGAGTAACTTATAAAGAACAGAAGTTTATTTTCTCATCGTTTTGGAGGCTGGGAAGTACAAGATCAAGGCACCAGCATCTGGTGAGGGCCTCCTTGCTGTGCCCTCACATGGCAGAAGGTGGAAAGACAAAAGGGATGAATTCTGGTCTCACATGGCAGAAGAGCAGAAGAGAGAGCGCTCACTCCCACAAGCCCTTTTTATAGTGGCTTTAATCTGTTCATAAGGCAAGGCCTCTTGACCTAAAAGCCCTCCCCGAAGACCCTACCTCCCGGTGCTATTGCACTGGGGATTACATTTCCAGCACGTGTATTTTGAGGACACATACAGACCACAGCACCCACAGTGCTGGCAAAAGTAGTCAATGCATGTTTGTTGAATCAGTGAGAATGACACTTTTTCCACTCTAATTTCCATGTCATCTAGCTCTAGTGTCAATGCAATAAACAGCACCTCAAAAATTCTAGCATTGTATGACACACAACTGGGTAGGTAGACAATTTCCAACATCATCAATTTTGCACCTGACTTATTTTCCTATTATTATTGATATTCATAAATCCCAGTTGTTATAATTTTAGCAAATCAATTTATATTAATTTTTTGAGGTGAAAAGAAGGAAAACTGATACTTCTTAAATGTTTATTATATATCATCCAATCCTCAAAACAGCCATATGAAAGAAGGCGTTATCACCCCCAGTTAGCAGATGAAGAAATGACGACTCAGAGAGACAAGTATAGCTAGTGCTCACAGAAGCAGCTGGATTACATAAAATTACTCTAATAAAGCTGGTTCAAACCCATTTCAGATTATGCTATTGAAATCATGGCACATGCAATGGAGGCATTTAGCAGGTGATTCAAATATTGGCTTTGAGGACCTAAACCTGAGTTCTAGGCGTGGTCTTACCCCTCATCAACTTTGTGACATTGGGCAAGCCAGATGGAACTCAGTTTCCTCTCTGTAAAATGGGAATAAAATAAAACTACTTCTTAGCATTATTGACAGGATTAAATGGTAATATGACTATAAAGTGCTTGCATTTAAGAAGAGCTCAGTATATGTAGGTTGCTATTCTTATTGTTCGTGTCATATAGAGTAATTTCAGTTTGCTCTTTCAAGATGTTGCTGAGGAGTTGCAATAGGAGATAAGATGCCCAGAGGTAATTAATGCAGTTTTACAGTTGTATGTAAACTCCTTCAAGCCAGTACTTCAGTGAGTGAGTGATCCTTTTCTGATGGGAAAGAAGAACATTCTTAGCATGTCTCCACTCCTTGTGGAGAGGAAGGTAACAGGTTCAGAGAGGTGAAGTGACGTACCCAAGGTCACAGAGCTTGAATTCATGCCAAAATTCATCTGACTCTCAAGCTTTGGTACAAATTCAAGTCACGAAGGTGCTTGGTCCCCTCCCCTGGGTTCTGAAACCACAGCCCCTCCCTTCTCCACTGTGTCTGCCACAAGGATAAAGAAAATCCACAGATAATCCCTAAACCTCATTTGAAGCCAATAATCACATCCATTTATCTCCTCTCCAAGCTACTTATTGCAGCGGTGGATAAGAGGTCTGCTGATCAGGGTCCACAGCCTCTCTGGGCTCTGCCTGGCTGGGAGTAGGGAATGTTCTGGGACTGGGTGGGAGGCAGAGCCCTATGGTGAAAACAGTAGACAATCAGACCCTGACTCACGGTCTAGGGGTGGCATTGAGGGTCCGGAGGACCATAATATCCATAGCTCTCTCAACTGAGAGACAAGTACTTTGTGGTCATTTATCCAGTGAGACAGTAATAGCTCTCTGAGCCTCAGTTTCCCTATCTGCAAAACAGAGACAAGGAGATTTGTGTTGCATGGTCCTTGTGAACATTCAGTGACATGATGTATGTGTAACAAGGTGTTAGTGAACTGTTTATATTTCAATGTCAGCTGAAGTCACAGAGACCAGAAATAAAATGTATATGCCAAGCAGCCTCAGGCAAAGTGAGGTGCCTGTCTACCAATGGAGGATATACTAATTGATTTTGAAACAATTTTGACCAGGCTTGAGGGCATACAAAGTTGAAGTTAAGGAGAGAAGGAAAGGGGAATTCTTTGGAATTAGTGGAGTGCTGAGTATCATGCCACCCCATTACTGTCATGGGGAGGGAGAGGAGAACCTCAAGAGTGAGAGGGAGGATGGGAGTGGTAGCTTACACCTACAATCCCAGTGCTTTGGGTGGCCAAGGTGGGAGAATCACTTTACGTCAGGAGTTTAAGATCAGCCTGGACAACATAGCGAGACCTCACCTCTACAAAATATACATATATATATTTGGTGAATACCTGTAGTACTAGCTACTTGGAAGGCTGAGTTTGGAGAATTGCTTGAGCCCAGGAGTTCAAAGTTGCAGTAAGCTGTGATTGTGCCACTGCATCCAGCCTGGGCAGCAGAGCAAGACCCTGTCTCTTAAAACAAAAGGTAAAAGGAAAAGGGGCTTCAAGGTTAGCTCTTGGAGGGTCTCATCTGGGTCTCCTGACATTGGAGAATCCTTGGGCTAGTGTCACCCCTATCTGGAAGAGTCATTACAGACCGTCTTGATAGGATTCATTATTTCAACAAATATTTGCTGAGTACCCTAGGGGGCCAAGAATAGTTCTAGATGCTTAGAATTCATCAATGGATAAAACTGAAAATCTCTGTCTTTGAAAATTTCATCTTCTCGTGGAACAGGGAGACATACAATAAATCCATAAATATTTAAGACATTTGTCGTGATAATTGTTATGGAAAAAGTTAAAACAGAGATGGTGCTAGAAGTACTGGAGATATTGATTTTTTTCCTGGGGGGTCAGAGAAGACCTTGCCTATAAGGTGATATTCAAGTACAACCTTGAAAGAAATGAGAGAATAAGCCCTGTGGGTAAGAAGCAGGGACCAGGTGGAGTGTGCCCCACACATCTGTGGAACTGTGAAGACTGTAGGTGGCTGGAGTGGAGTGAATGAGGGGAAAGTGGTTGGAGGGTGAGGTCAGAGGAATGGAAGTGAGGGAGCTAAAATGCTATGATAAGGACATTGGGTCTTAGGTGGTATTCAATAAACCCTGGATAATGAAAGGCAAGAACAGAGGGAAGGAGGGAGGCAAGGGACTTGGAGTCTGTTTGGAGTTGGTTTGGATACAGCCAGGGAATCTGCCTAGTGGAAAATAATAGTACTATCAGGGGGCCTAAGGGTGGGTCATGCCATCAGCCAGACTCACCAATGATGGAATTCAGGGTGCCCAGAACCAAGGGCAGCATGAAACAGGCTGTCCTGGTGGGCCTATGTGTGTACTGAGTAGGGGATGAAGAACTTGGGCTCGGTCTGTGTTTTGCCATTTGGGAGCAGCTTTGAGTTGGTTTTCTAGAAACTCATCTCCCAGGAAGTCAATGACAATGCCAGAAAAAAAATATAGACCTTAGGAGTTCAAGTCTCATCTTTATCACTAATCAGTTATGTGTTCTTGGCCAGAACCTTGGTTCGGTAATCTAGACATTGGAGTTACTTGTATCTACCTTTCAGAGAAAATGTGGGGCTCCAAAAATTAATGGATGAAAAGGAACTGTTCAAAAGTGTGCATGAAAACTTATGTTCATACAAAAAGCTGAACACAGATGTTTATAGCAGCTTTATTCATGATTTTGCAAAAACTTGGAAGCAGCCAAGATGTCCTTGAGTAGGTGAATGGATAAATAAACTGGGGAACATCCATACAATGAACATTATTCAGTCCTAAAAGGAAATGAGCTGTCAAGCCATAAATAGACATGAAGGAAACTTAACTGCATGTTAAGTGAAAGAAACCTGTCTGAAAAGGCTACATATTGTATAATTCCAACTATATGACATTCTGGAAAGGGCAAAAGTATGGAGACAGTAAAAAGACCAGTGGCTGCCAGGGGTTGGGGGAGGGAGGAATGGTCAGTGGAACACAGAGAACTTTTAGAGCAGTGAAACTACTCCGTATGATACTACAGTGGTGGATACTTGTCATCATACATTTGTATAAACCCACAGAATGTGCGACACTGAGTGAACCCAAATGTAAACTATGGGCTTTGGGTGATAATAATGTGTCAATGTAAGCTCATCAAATGCAACAAATGTACCCTCTGGTGGGAAATACTGATAAGTTGGTAGGCAATGCATGTGTGAGTGCAGAGGGTATGTGGATATCTCTGTATCTCCATTCAATTTTGCTGTGAACCTAAAACTGCTCTAAAAATAAAAGTATATATATGTATATTTTAAAGAGTTGTGCAAACATGCATTATTATGACCATTTTGAGGTCAGTTAAATATTTTAATGTGTTCTTCATTCAGGAAACATGTGGAGCTTGCAGTTTGGGGTCAATTTCTAGCGTTCTAACATTCATTTCCCCCTTCCTAAGAGTATCTTGCATTTCTCATCCATGTAGGTTGATTATTATTGACTCCATTCCCAGAGGGTACACCCAATTAGCTTAAACCAACGAGTATCTCTCATCCTCCTGACCACACAGATTACATATGGATTAACCAATGACATATCGTCCAAATCAGCCAACCAAGACAATAAGACTCAACTTGGACACTTTTATTGAGTCATTGGGGAGTGGACTTGTGTAACTCTTGGAGATATTGACAGATGATCCTGTGATCAGGAGGGGAGCCAGCTTTAGGATGAGACCTTTAGGATGAGGGTACTGAATTATTGGTGGCATCATTGAGTGTCTGGATCAAGCCTTACCTGAAGCTATGTCTACCTCTATCTTTTGCATTTCTACCAGTTGCCTAATTTCATTTATTTTTTAACCAGTTTAAGTTTTGTTTTCTGATACTTTCAGTATAATGAGTTCTAACTGCTATATAGTGGGTTCTGAGGCCCCAAAGTTCGGTTTAAAAAAGTTTGGATTTAGAATTTCCTAATGTGAAGTTGTATCCATAAACTTCCTGCACCAAGACCCATCCCCAAGGCAGTGTGAAATTTTTCAATACAGATTGAGCATTCTAAATCTGAAAACTTAAAATAAAAAATGCTTCAAAATCTGAAACTTCTTGAGTAAACGAAAAGCTCATTGAAGCATTTCAGACTTTAGATTTTCAAATTAGGAATGCTCAACTGGTAAGTAGAAAGTAAACATCCCAAAGTCCAAGAAAAGCCTGAAACACTTCTGGTCCCAAGATTTTCAGATAAGGGATGTTCAACTTGTATCAGGTTCCCCTGACTATGGAGTTGTTAATTGCTGCTTGCTTCTCTTCGTGATAATTGGGACCCATCTGGCAGAAATTTCAGCATTGTACTGTGGCATCGGGGACGGGATAGAATTGGTCTGGGTTATTTCCTGGATGAGGCTGATATAATCCAAGTATACATATAGAATGGAGAGGAGAGCCAAGGATAGCACAAGGGAAGAGGATGAAGAAAGATGAACTAAGGAGGTGGAGACAAGTGGGAGGCAGAGTGGGAGGGAGGACGGGGGAGTAGAGTGCACCTGGAGCTTTGGAGTGAGGCAGCCATCTTCGATGCTCTTCCTCAGTGAGTGCAAGCAGGGGCTGGGCATTTGCTGCAGGGGCTGGGCATTTGCTGAAGGATGGGCAAGCTGGGGCTGAAAGAGGATCCTGAGAGACTGGCGAACATCCTCCTCCTCTGGTACTAGGAAAAAGCAAATTTGGCCAGCAAAACACCACAGCCAAAGACACAACAATAACAGGTTGTGTTCCAGGCATATAGAAGAGGTTATTGGTTTCTGTTATGGCTAATTTTGTGCATCAGCTTGACTGGGCCTTAGGATGCCCAGACAAATGGTTAAACATTATTTCTGGGTGTGTCTGTGAAGACGTTTCTGGAAGTGATTAGCATTTGAATCGGTTGACCAAGGAAAGCAGATGGCCTCCCCATTATGTGTGGGCATCACCCATCCATTGAAGACCTGAATAGAATGAGAAAGGGGAGGAGGAGCAAATTAACTCTGCCTGACTGCTTGAGTTCAGGCATCAATCTTCTCCTGCCTTCTGCACTCTAGTTCTCAGGCCTTCAGACCTGACTCAAATCTATGCCATCAGCTTTCTGGTTCTCAGGCATTCAAACCACACCACCAGCTTTCCTGGGTCTCTAGCTTGCAGATGGCAGATAGTGGGACTTCTCAGCCTTCATAATTGTGTGAGCCAAAACCTTATAATAAATCTCTTCATATATATGAATATATATGTGTGTGTGGTTTCCAGAGAAACAGAACCTATATATATATGTATATATATACATACACACATTTATACACACACTTATATATAAATATGTTCTGTCTCTCTGGAGAACCCTGACTAATAAAGTTTCCTAAGAATAACTGGGAACCAGAAAAAAGTTCCCACTCAATACAAACCACTTTGAGTAGGGATTAAAATTTTGGCATAAAGGCAGGTTCATAGATTTGACTTGGGCTTTGTCAACAGTTAAAAATATGAAATAAAGTAATGATATCCCATATTTAACAAATCATAGGTCATAATTGAAACTATGAGCTGAGTTTAAGGACAAACAAGAATTGAATCAAATGTTGATGTTCTTGAGAATGTATATTTTTTCCAGTGAAGTTGTTGGATAGCTCATTACTACTGCCTATATGTTTCATTCGGTTTTTGCTGTATAGTTATCAAGAGAATCATTTCTTGAACAAATATTCATGAACTTTAAAATTTTTCACAAGGGTATCTCTTAATACTTTGAGATCACAAGTATTCTCTCTGAAGTGCTTTTGCATTCATTTGCATGGTGTTCCAGTTACTTTGGCTACAAAATAAACCATCCCAAAACTTAGTGGCTTGAAAAAACAACAATCATCTTTTTAGCTCACAAATCTGCCATTGAGGCATGGGCTGGCAGGGAAGTGTAGTCTCTGCTCCACATGCGGATGCTGGACAGGACTAGAGGGTCCACTTGCAGAACTGCTCACTTGCATGCTGGGCAAGTGGTGTTGACTCTCAGTGGGGAGCCCAGTAGGAGCTGAGAAGGGAGAGTGCCCTTGTTTCTTTCTAGCTTGAGCCTCTCCCTGTAAACCTCTCCACAGGTTGGCCATCCTTCCTCTTGTCTGGATTCCAAGAATGAGCATCTCAAGGAAACCAGGCTGAGTCACATGACTTTTTCTCATCTAGTCGCAAAGGTCAAATAATGAACAAAAGGGTGAACTCAAGAGATCTACTGTGCAACATAGTGACTATAGTTAGTAATAATGAATTACATACTGGAAAATTGCTAAGAAAGTAGATTTTAAGTGTTCTTGTCATGAATGAATAAGTACATGAAGTAATGCAAAAAAAAGTCAAATAGTGTCTTTTGCCCTACTCTATTTGTCAACCAATCACTGATTCAAGGGAAATGGATTCTACTTCTCTTTGAGAAGGATGTAAAAAAATTGGGGGGCCATGTTTTAAAATAACTACCGTTCACCCTCTGGCCATAAATTGTTTATGTTCTTCTCATGTGCAAAATATACTCCTACTAATGCTTCCCCCAAGTCCCATCTATTATGTCATTAGGAGCAGGCTAAAGATCTAGAATCTTGTCATTGAAATCAAGCTTAGCTGTGGATGAGGCTCCTTGGGTGCAGTGCACTGGGTACAGTTCTTTGAGTACTATTCCTCTTAATCTAAAGCCCAGTTACCTAAACAGATATGTTATGTCCCCTCCTGACATAATGAGGCAAACACAGGAAAATTGCTAAAAGAACTCCACCCTGACAACCCACATCCCGTGTTGAGCAATGAGGTAACTGGGACAGGAGATGTGATCCTGACACTGTAATATTTGGTCCCAATTTGGAGGAGTTTATTTGAGAGGTCCTATCCCTTAATCTTTGTTTGGAATACTTCGGTATGTGTGTTACTTTATGCACACTCAGCCACCTAAAGCTCAAAAGTTCCTTTCCAGATTAGTGCTCCCAGTATCCCAGTCAAGTTGGGTGAATTCTCCCCTGAAATTCTTCCATTATTCCTGAAGCAAAGGTGAGGCAAATATCAATATTACATGTATCTTACCTATGGTTAAGGGGAGAAAATGGTGATGATGCACTACCATATTACTTTAACAAGTTATTTTATTTGGAAATAGTTCAGGCTCACAGAAAATTTGCAAGAATAGTACAAAGAACTCCAATATACTCCTTCCCCAGACTCAAGATGAATAATTTCAATGAATCACTGCCCAATTCCAAAAGAGAGGTTAGGTGAAAAGAGAGAGCTGAATGTCTCTGAGAATCCAGACAAATTTTGGGCTCACCTCCAGCTACAATTTGAGCATAACTCCTTCAAAATCCTGATAATGAACATCATTTGACTGTTGGCCAGGAATCTTCCCCCTTGCTTTATGGTAAGAGGATCCCACATTTCCTTGGAACTATCTCTTCCCCATTTGACAACATGTGGTTTATTTGGAATTAACCCCACCATGGCTCTCTTGAACCAACCAAAGATGGGACCTAAGCTGGTCTAGTAGGAGTGAATCTGTTCAAATTATGCTGGGAATTCTAGTATAAAGAGCTATTCTTTCCCCTAGGATAGAAAATTGGAAACATATAGCCTTAGAATGCACTTGAAACTATCTTGGGAATACTAAGGAAATAGCCTTAAGATGAGTGCCACACTGAAGAAGACAGAGCTAACAGAGAAAGAAATCAGATCCTCAGTGATGTCATTGAGCTGCTGCTGGATCTAGCTTTACCTGAACTGAACTACTTCTGAGGTTTTATGCCCATCAGCCAATGAATTCCTTTTACTTTTGAGTCAGTTTAAATTAGGTTCTCTGTTATTTTCAACAAAAGTTTGTTAATATATACTCAATATGGGTACCCATATAGGACAAAGGATAAATTCTAGTGATGAGAAACGGTCCCAATTTCAGGACCAGAAGTGTGGTACAGTGTGTGATTAGAGCATGGGGCTAGTGTTCTTTCAACCCTCCTGCTTTTGTCCATGATTGGAGCAGTACTGGGTCTGCAAAGAGTGGTGGTCAGGAGGCCACAGCTATGAGGAGAAGAGGAGAGTAAAGGTTGAAGCCTGATGCTGGGGAGAGCAGAGACCATGCCTGGAGTAGATCCATCTCAGAATACAGAGAAAGGATGGATGCAGGGCTGGACAGTTTTAGGGGGAAGGCAAGAAGGGGAGCCTCAGGCTCTTAGAAACCCTGCTTGAGTGCCAACAGACTACTCTTCTAGGTACAGAATGGATGTAGAAGAGGCTGCATGGGAAGCAGTAGATCACAGGAACATACAGTTACAATGTATTATTCACCTGTGATGATGATGGTGACAATGATGTTGTTAATTATAATAACAATGATAATAATGATGATGATATTGATGAAGATAATAGCATTGGTTGAAAATTAATCCCTATACATGTTTATTGATGTCTGCTATCTTGAAATGATGTCTGCTGTCTTGCCACGCTCAGTATCCATTCCCCCTTTACTCTATAAGAGCATCTTGATTTTCTTTGAATACTCCTTTCTCTGCTTTCAGTCCATTATCTGGGTAGAGTAGAGCCAATGTGGAACTCTGTATTCTAGACATGGACACATGACCCAATGTTGGCCAAGGGTAACATGATATCTCCCTGGGCACAGTGATAAGTGGAGGAGTAAACACATAACCAAAAATGGTCCAATCAGAGCCAATGAGGGCCAGTCTTAAGACTACTGGGAATGAAGCATTCTTTCTCTATTAGAGAAAGCTTAGTGCTGCTGGAGGCCAGTTTGTCACCCTGAGGGAAGGTGCTTTAGTCCATTTTGTGTTGCTATGAAGGAATATCTGAGGCTGAGTAATTTATAAAGAAAGAGGTTTATTTGGCTCACAGTTCTTCAGGCCATACAAGAAGCATGGCACCAGCATCTGCCTCTGATGAGAGCCTCAGAAAACTTCTAATCATGGTGGAAGATGAAGGGGGAGCAGGCACGTCACATGTTGAGAAAGGAGGAAGCAAGAGAGACAGGGGAAAGGTGCCAGACTCTTTTAAGCACCAAGCTCTGAATGTGAACTAATAGAGCAAGAACTCACTCATCATGGGGATGACGCTGAGCCATTCATGGGGGATCTACCCTAACGACCTAACACCTGCCACGAGGCCCCACCCCCAACTTTAGGAATCAAATTTCAACATGAGATTGGGTGGTGGGGGCAAATATGCAAACAATATTAGAAGGCTTGTAGGAAAATAGAGCCAACTGAGACAGAGAGAGAGAGGGAGATTTCTGATGATGTTTGAGCATGTAGTTTCAGGTGTGTCTGAAATTATATCTGCTCTTAAACTTTTCAGTAACACTTTGGACAAAAAAATACCCACCTCATTGATTTTTTGCATAGTTTAGGTTTTGCTTAACATGCCATTAGATGGGTATCTGTCATTTACAATCCTTACAATAATCCCACGAGGTAGACATTTATTATCCCTCTTTTACAGATAAGAAAACTGAGGCTGAGTGAAAAGTGACTGCTTCAACCCACACAGCTGGTAAAAGGCCAAGCTCAATAAAAATCAAACCCTTTTCTGGCTCTGGGCCCAGTGAGTTGCACATTCCATGCCCTGGATGAGTTCCATGTTCCTTTCCAGCTCTCAGATTCTATCTCTCTGTGCTCACTGTCTCCGAACTGGATAGGTGCCAGGTCGGGGGCAGCAGGTAGTGGACCAGCTGCTGCCTGGGTCAGGAGCCCAGCATGTTCTCAAGGACACAGATGGGCTGGCAGCCTTGTGCTCTGGGCAGGGAGCCTAAGGCGGGGGTGGACACTGGTTCCCGGAGAAAAAGCTCATTCAAGACTCACTGATGCCCAGCACTGGGCTCCAAGCCTCCAGAACCAAGGTTTGGCACAACTTCTCTTTATGTGCCCAGTGCCCAGCGTGGAATGTCTGTTTAACTCAGCTCTTGAGAGCGCCTACACAATTGGAGGGAACCCCCTTTGGTGATGGTGACTGTTTGCTTAAATGTGTGTGTGTGTTTGCAGGGGGAAGCATGGAAAAACCTGGAGGCTTCTTCTACATTCCAAGGGCCTGTCACTCCCAGAGGAGCCCGGAAAAGTCTTGTTGAATTGAGATAATCAAATATCTGTTTTTCAAATCCCTTTGAGTTACCAGACTCTCCACTGCAGAATTACAATTATTTGATTTTTGTATAATGAATAAATTAGTAGATGGCATTCTATAGAATACAAATAAAACACCACTACTAATTACTAGTTAGCACCTTTTGCAGAACACCTATTATGTGTCAGACACTAGCTGGACGCTTTATATTTATGACTGCATTTGATTCTCGTTATAGCCTATGAAGAATGTGTCATTATTTGTTTTATATCTAGATGAAGAAACAGAGGCACAGGGACATTAAATCACATATCCAAAGCCACAAATAATGCATGTCTGAGAACTAGGAATTTCCACCCAGAATTGGATGACGTCAAAGCCACGGTTTTTTCCACTCTACCTGTTCTGCCGCCAAGTATTGAGTGGAACAAGAGCAATCAGAAGTCCTCAAGGCAGGCTGGGCATGGTAGCTCACACCTCTAATCCCACCGCTTTGAAAGGCCAAGGAGGGAGGATCCCTTAAGCTCAGGAGTTCAAGATTAGCCTAGGCACTAAAGTGGGACCTCATCTGTATACAAAGATTAAAAAATCAGCCAGGCATGGTGGTGCATGCCTGTAGTGCCAGTTGTTTGGGAGGCTGAGGTGGGAAAATTACTTGAGCCCAGGTTGCAGCAAGCCATGATTATACAACTGCACTCCAGCCTCGGAGACAGAGACCCTGTCTTAAAAAAAAACAAATCCACAAGGCAGATGGTAGTTTTCACTTGATTCAAGCAGCTGGAAGAGCTGTTTCTTCCAGTCCAGGTTTGAACGTATTTTAGCTCCTGGCTTTCTCCTTCTGCATGGCTCACAGGAAACACAGACTCAAATGGCCAATGCAGAAGGCTTCATCTTTCTGATTCCAACCCCACTCTCATTCCCGTCTTCCTGATTTTACTGACCGAAGCCAGTTAGCCAAGACAGACGCCTGGGCATTCTCGGAGACTTTTTCCTTTTTATTCCTCACGTCTAACTCATTGTTAGGTCTGGTACTATGTGGACCCCCATCCCCACCTCAGCTTCCCATATCAGTTTAGGCAGCATCATCTCTTTCCCTGGTGAATGCAGCAGGCTCCTCACTGGCCTTCCTGCCTTCATTCTCCTCCAATTTATTGTCCACATCAATTGCACGAGTGACCTTTCTTTCACACAGATGTGATCTCAGTCACTGCTCATTGCCTGTAGGGTAAAGTTTGAATGCCTTAGTCCGACGTCCATAGATTGACAGCTGTCCCTTTCCCTAGCCTCATCTACCACACCCTCTTGTCTTGCCACTCCCTCAAAGCCCATGCCCTTATAACTTTTTGTCACCAGTATGAGGCAGAAGACAAGAGGTGAGTACTGTGAAGAGTGAGATGAAGAAGAGAGGGTTGACCCTTTCCACTAGAAAAAACCATGTGTTCAGTGTCGTGGGATCTCACTCATTAGAACTGCATTCCTCCTTTTGGGGGAACAAGAAATGGGATGAGGAGTGGGCCAGAGTGTGGACAGAGTTCCACTCTACCTGGACGTTGTTGGGATCAGAAATATAAAGTAGGTACAGTGGAAATTGTCCAGTTGGCCTCCACTTAACTGTCTCACTGGATCAATGACTTCACCTGCAATCCTATTGCCAGATGTTGGTGGCAGGTGGAGCCCCAAGACCATTAGATTGCTCTCCCGTTGAGATGACCCAGGTTTTCCTGCTTTTGTCAGTCAACTTGCTGCTTAGCAGGAATCAGTTGTATTTGCTACCCTGCAACAATTCATCTCTGTGGAGGGCTTCTAAAGCATTCAGTTTAGCTTTCATAGGAGCAACCATTCTTTTTTGTGCCCATATTTTGTCAGTGTACATCATGTTTAACTAAACAACATAATTACAATAGCGAGTTCAATATCTGTAATATATCAGAAAAAAGTTCTGTTTTCTATGAGCACTGACTTGAATGATTTGAAAAGACCCCATAAATGTCAGTTGCTAAAAAAAATTCTGTACAAATGCGTGTGGGTTAGAGACCTGTAAAGTGTTAGGGGGTAAAACAAAACAAAACAAAACAGAAAAACAAAAAACACTGTCCATGATTCTGCACTCAAATTACATTTTCTTGTTCTACTTTAACAATGCCTGAAGTATGAGTGTCAGTTGTATTATGGCTATGGCTTATAGAAAAAGGAGAATGCGGAATCCAATCAACAGAGCTATTCTGAGAGGCCTCAGAGGCCTTCATCTAAAATTATTTGGATACATGCACATTTATATACTTTAAGTTGAAGTAAGATGTTTAGCAGTATGTTGTTCATTAATTAAATTATTTCCTACTATAATGGACTTTTTTGATTACCAGTCAAATCTGGACCCCAACTGTGTAAACTTATATATATACACACACACACACACACACGTATGTATATATGTATATATACACATATATATACATATATGTATATATACACATATATATACATATATGTATATATACACATATATATACATATATGTATATATACATATATATATATATGGGTGGGTAGAGGGTCTCTGTCACTCATGCTGAGTGCAGTGGTATGATTATGGTTCACTGCAGCCTCAAACTCCCAAGCTTGAGGATCCTCCCACGTGATCCTCCCACCTCAGCCTCTTGTGTTGCTAGAACTACAGGCTTGTGCTACCATGCCCCGATAATTTTTCATTTTTTGTAGAGACAGGATCTCACTATGCTGCCGAGGCTGGTCTTGACCTCCTGGATACAAACAATTCTCCCTCTTTGACCTGAGATTACTGGTGTGAGCCCTTGTGCCTGGCCAACTGAATTATATTACCACTGGGAGGGGAGAGTGGAGTGACAGCTTTGTTCAGGGATCCTGGGAGATGGGAGATCAGGTTATAGATAGCTGTAGAGGTAGATATAGACAGACATGTAGGCATAAATACATAGACGTAGAAATATAGGCATAGACATAGACTTGGATATATACATATATGATCACCATCTTTTAATATCCAGCTCATGAGACTCCTTCCCCAGATCATTCACTCTGTAGTTTGTACTTTCATGTTGGGTTTCACATGGCATGGTAATTATTTTTCTCTATGTTTGGACATTCCCGAAAGAGTCAAGCCTTGATGAAATGAAAGGAGCCCAAGTTTTGAGATCAGACAGACTTGGGTTTGAATCTCAACATTATCCCTTCCTGGCTGTGTGAATTTGGATAAGACCCATGACCTCCCTGAACTGAGCTGCAACCGTAAGCCAGAACACATGTAAAGTACTGAATAAATGGCAGCTGTCAGAATTCTTATTGAATATGTGCACCCCATTGGGTTGTACATTTCTGCTGATGTATCATTTTTTTCTGAGATCCCCAAGGCTGGACTGTGTCTTGTTCAACTTTGTCTTCACAATGCCCCTTGATAAGTATAAGAATGTGCTAAGAGTTTGAAGCATGAATAAATCATCTTGTACTTTTTTAACGTTGATCATAATTTTTGGATCATTGTCAGAGGCCATGGGCTGCTTCCTTGAAAGTTTCAGGGAGGCTGAGAGGAAGGAGACTGAAGGAGGCAGAGTTTGGAAAAGGATGGGGGACAGAGAAGGACAAGGGGGAAGAGAGAAAGGCAAGATCTGGAGCATCTGGATGGCCTGTCCTTACCCCCCTGGTGGCCTCATTAGCTCTCAGAGCCCAGGTGATAGGATGCTGCTATGGCAGATACATGGGAGGCTGAGGCAGGCTGGTGGAGATGCAGCTGCTCTGTCAGCTGGAATGTCAGGGCCTGTCAGTTCACTCAGGTCCCTCTGGCTGGGAATGAAGCTGGAGCTGGAAGCCCCAAGAGAGATGACAGCAGATGCACTGATGGGGGCCGCGGAGGGACATAATCTTTCCCGAGTACCTGCTGGGTTTTTGGCACAATGCTGGGCACGTCTACACCCATCCTCATTTCCTGTTCACATTGACCCCGAGGAGTAGGACTAACTCCCACTGAGCTAAAGATAAGAGACTGAAGCCCAGAGAGGCTGAGTGTTCTGGCCAAGATCACACAGCTAGGAAGAGGATTTGAAACCAGATCAGTCTGAAGCTGTGGGCTGGGCCTTTTTCTCAAGGGGTCTTTCAGTCCATTCTGTTGGGCAGAGCTGACAAGGCTGCCAGGCCATTTTGAATGCACAACCTTGGGACCCCTGCAATGGAAGGGGCGCTGACTTAGAACCGGGAGCCCAGTGCAGAAGTTCCTGTTCTGCCCTTTCCTGGTAGTGTGACCTTAGTCAAGCCACTTCGCCTCCCAGAGCCTTACTTCCACCATGTATAACATGGGGGCAATGACACTTACCTGGACCATAACATAGGCAAATTGGGAACGATACTGGTGGGCTGGCCCAGGTCCCCAATGCTGGTGGGTCCTCAACCCTGGCTAGTGTCCAGGCTTTTGACACCATGGGGAGAAGGAATTCAAGGATGAGTCAGGAAATAGTGAGAGTAGGGAGATTTACTGCAAAGCAAAAAGTACACGCTCAAGGAAGGGGAGCGCAGGGGTATTCAAAGAAAGACCCGCAAGGGGGTTTGGGGCTGCTACTTTTATGGATATCTTCACCCAAGGGATGGAATATTCATGAAGATTCCTGGAAAAAGGTGGAGATTTCTCAGAACTGTGGTGCCACCCATTTTTACACTAAATATGTCAAGATGCTGGTGAATGTGTGCCTGAAATTTTCTATTCTCCTGCGACCACCCCATATCAGTCCTGTCTCAGGAGGGTGAAAATTATTCATAACGGTTGCAGGGTGCTTGCTCTGTGACAGGGACTATGATAAACCCCTTATGTGTAACCTCCTAATAAAACCTCACACAACCGAAGGAGGTAGGGGTTGTTATCTTCATCTATTACAGAAGATGTGGAAATCCAGGCTTTAAAGGGTTATATGACTTTCTCTCCAGTAACACAGAGTGGGAGCTGGGCTGCATTGCCGGCCGCCAGCTCCAGAGCCTGCCTGCTTGCTCTGCTCTAAAATGTATATAAAATGACTTTTTAGAATGTAAAAGAACAGACATCTATTGTTTGTTGCAGTTGCAATGCGCCAGACCTTTAGCCTGTAGCTTCCCATGCGTCATTCCACATATTCCCCAGCGACCCTGGGAAGCAGGGCCCAGTACGCTGCAGCTCAGAGAGGTTAATTTACCTGTCCAAGGTCACACAGCCCAACTGGCAGACCTGGGGTGTAAGCCAGGTGTGCCTGACTCCCAAAAGGCAAGGGATGACGCTGCTGCTGTTAATAATGATGATGATTGGCTTGGTCCCGGGGTGTCTGGAATCCAGGAGGGGGTCAGGCCCAAGGTGAAGCAGCCACCTCCAAGCCTAGGGACCAGGTGCTGTCCTTAGAGGCACTCCTGCGCTTCCGCCTGGAGAGGTCCCTGCAGATGCCTTTGTTTTGTTTTCCTTTTTGCATTTTCACGAATGTTTCAGCTCGGCTTTTCTGTCCCGAGGCGTTTTAATCACCAAGGGCCCTGTTCCAGACGTGCCGCGCATAAACAACGCCGGAAATAAATCCTGCCTGCTGCTGCCCCAACAAAGCCGCCCCGCGGAGCCCCAGGCACGGGGGAAGCGGGGCCGGGAGCGGCGGAGACTGCCCGGGTTTGGACCCAGCTCTGCCTCTGCCCTGCCGCGCGTGACCTCGACAAGGCTCTGAAGGGCTTCGATTTCCTAATTTGCCAAATGGGAAGAAAGACTGGCAATCCCCACAGAGATGGGCAAATCACATGGATCTGCAGGAGTGTTTGGGAAAGTGTAAGAAGGTGAACCAGGTCTGACGAGGGAGCCATGGTGCGGGCTGCGGGCAGCTTGTGCTATTCCATTCGCTCCTCGCGTGCAGCAAGGACGCACGAGGAGTCTCGGTTCACCTGCCCTCCGCAGGACGCGTCCCGCGCCACACCCAGAGCTGGGATTGCGGGAGCGCCTAGGGTTCTGACGCCCGCGGTCTTCACCCTTTCCAAGCAGAGCAAGTGCCCGAGACTGTTCCTCACCAGCCCAGCAATTTTCCTATGAGAAAGAAACCCACCGACCTACAAGGCTTCTGCCTGCTCGAGGAATAAAACAGGGCGCGTCGGCTTGGAGCGGGAGGGGCTTGGCACCTGCCTGGGCCTCCCACTTGCAACCCCAGCGTCCTCCGATTCTGGGGTGGAGGGGCGGGGTGGGGTGTGGCCTCGGAGGGAAGTGGGCCGAAGCTGTGTCCACTGTGACCAGGACTAAGTCCACCCAGGGCCTGGAGGGTGGGGACAGGCTGTGGGAGAGGAGAGGCCCGTGAGGGAACCCCTGCTGGCGGAACTGGACCATGGGGTCCTGGAGTCATTTAGCCGCATCTTTGTGTTATCAGGACGGCAAGCTCTGGAGGCCACTGGCACTGGGATGAGTCCTGGCCTTGTCACTTCCTAACTGTGACCTAGATGGAGCAAGTGACCTAACCTTTATGAGAGTCTCTTTTTTCATGATAATACTCCTGCCTCAGATTGGTTACGAAGATTGGGAGAAAGTGATATTGTGATATATTAAGAAATACACAAATTGATCTCTGTCCCCCTATTCCTGACATAGAGCTCCTGAAATCCTCATAGACAGGGGTGATAGGAGGATCTTTGGTTCTGATATTTGGTCTTTGATCCCAGTTTCTGACGCAGAGCTCCTAATCCCTTGGAATTTTCTGGGTAATAGGAGTATCTTTTGTTCTATTGAGGCAACTCTTGGTGGGCTCCTGGACAGCCTCAGTATAAGGGCTGGTTGCCAGGGAACCAATCCTGTCAGTAGAGGGTGGGAACTTTTAGCCTCACCTTTGACCTCCAAGGAAGGGAGGGGAACTGAAAGCTGAACCGATCACCAGTGGCCAACGATTTAATCAGTCATGCATCTGTCGAGAAGCTTCCATAAAAACTTCAAAGGACAAGGCTTTAGAGAGCCTCTGGATTGCTGCATGTACAATGCAGAGGTGCCAGGAGGGTGGCATGGTGGAGAGGGCATGGAAGCCTCGCACCCCTTCCCATACCTTGCCCCATGCATCTCTTGCATCTGGCTGTTCAGCTGTAACCTTTCTAATATCCTTTATAATAAATGGGCCAATGTATATCAAGTGTTTCCTTGAGTTCTGCAAGCTGCCCTAGCAAATTAATTGAACCCAAGGAGGTGGTTGAGGGAACCTTGATTTATTAATTGAACCCAGAGAGGGGGTTGTGGGAACTTTGATTTAGAGACGGTTGGTCAGAAGTATAGATGACAAGTTACTACTTTTGATTGATGTCTGAAGGTAGGGGGCAGTCTCGTGGGACTGAGCCTTCATACTGCAGAATCTGACACTAATTCCAGGCAGTTAGTGTTAGAAATGAGTTAAATTGTTGGATACCCAGTCAGCATCTGCTGGAGAATTACATGTTAGTGGGGAGAAAACTCACACACCTTTTGGTGACTAGAGGCGAAGTGTTTCTGTGCTGAGTGTTGTATTGAGTGTGGGAAGAAGGAGAAAACCAGTTTGTATTTTACCTTTACTGTGAACTGTGAATATTTATAAAGGACTTGGCATTGTGCCTAATAAGCAGTGAGCACTCAAGGGATTTCAGCTGTTATTCATGTTTGCAAAAGCAGGGTCTGTGCATCCATCCACCAATCCATTCACCCATTCGTCTGCCCGTCTGTCCACATCCGTCCATCCATCTATTCTTTATTCATTCATCCACTTATTTACTGAGCTCCGCCCATGTTCTACATCCCATCGGTGTTGGCCCCTGGGGTTGCTGAGATTCAAAACAGAACAAAACAGCAACATGTAGCTCTCGTATGCACGTTTGCTCGAGTTGCTTGCGTTTGAGTTGGGACATGTGGATTAGATCAGGATCCTGTTGGGAACTCTTCAAGAAGGGTACCAGGATTAAGTGAAGGAAGCGTTTATAAAATGTAGACCAGGTTAAGGAACTAAGGAGATGTATGTGCACAGAGGAAGCTCTTACTACCCTAGGTCTCAAGGGACCAGAAGAAGGAGCAGCTACTGAAACCCTGCAAGAGCTGTGGCCAGAGGAAGAGGGACCCAGGCACTACCCGACGGGGGCCCGGAAGAGGGGAAGCAGGAGACCAGATGTCTGCCTCCTTGTCCTCCCTGCTCCCTGATCCTTTGCTGGGGCCTAACATTTATTTAGCCAACCAGAGGTCAGAGGGCGAAGGAGTCTGGCTGAGAGCCAGGTGGAGAGGAGTGGATGAGGAAGATGATAAACGGCAAATATTCACCAAGGTCTGTAGACACCTGTAGGCAGGGTGCACGTTTGTGTGCAGAGATACCTGAGAGCTCTTGGGGTCACAGCCAGGGCTGCTTGCATGCTGGTGGGAGATAGTGAGGACTTCCTGAAGGGTAGGACATTAGAGTCCAGGCATGAGCCAGAGTTTTCCAGACCCTGGAGAGGCGGAGAGACAGACAGTGTTCCTGATAGCTGCCTGAGCATGGAGATGTGGGAGAGAAGCACGGACTGTGGAGGGGTAGTGGAAAGTGTCAGTGTGGACTCTGTGTGCAAGAGGGGAAACAGAGACCCATGGGAGGCTGACTGGCGGTCCTACAGCAAGCAGGGGCAGGGCTGGGATTAAAGTTTGGAGCTCCAGGGCCTGCCTGGACCTCTTCCCTGCTCCAGGACTGCATTTCCCAGTGAGAGTCATTTTTGAAAAATTAATTTTTAATGACACAAGTAAGCCCTGAATATATTCTCCCTGTCAAAAATGAAAGCGCAATGGATCCATCACTCCTGATACCCTGTGGCTGGGGTTTGTTGAATGATTTCCAGTCATCTGTCTAGTAGTTCTCAACTGGGGACCACCGTGCCCTCCAGGGACATTTGGCAAGTGCCTTGGAGACATATTTGATCATCACAGCTGAGGGTTAGTGCCACTGGCATCTCGCAGTAGAGGGTGGGGATGCTGCTAAACATCCTACAATGCACTGGGCGGCCCCTGCAGTGAATAATCATCTAGCCCAAAATATCCACAATGCTGAAGTTGAGGAATTCTGGGATAGGCCACGGGTTCTTAACCTTTCTGGTTTTTTCCCCCACTATCCCTCTCCTAAGGAGCTTTTAAAGACATTTTCCCCCAATCCTCCCCCAGCATAAGTGTAGAAATACTACAGATAAATCACATATCTGCTGGTGTACTCTATGTATGTCTGTGCTTTAGACACAAGAGAGGTAAGATTATTTAGCCCCTCAAGAATTGATTTTTGACCTCTTGGAAGCAGTCTCCCCATCACTGGGAACACATGGTGTAGGCATTTACACAAGAGCCACACTGTGTGTGTGTGCATTTTAGTAGAAATGATATCACGCTGCATAAAGAGTTCTGCAACACAGATTTTCAAATCAAAGATGCTGTTTTTCTTTGGCTCTGAACAACGTTCCATTTTATGAAACTAACATTATAGTCAACTATTCCTGTGCTGATGGACTTTTAGGCTGTTTCCAGGTCCCCCCACCACCTCGAATACAAGCAATGCTGCCAACAATTCGATTATTATTTTTAGTCAAACTTTCTATTCTGAGATAATTGTAGATTCATATTCACTTGTAAGAAACAATACAGAGAGATCCCACATACCCTTTAACTAGTTTCTCAAATGGTAACATCTTGCAAAGTTATAGCACCATATCAGAATTAGGATGTGGAAATGCACAGTCAAGTTACAAATATTCCATCACTAGGTGGTCCCTGCTGTCACTCTTTCATAGCCATGCCCACTCTCTTCCTACCCTCACTATCTCTTAACCCGTGGCAATCACTAAACTGTTCTCCATTTAGAAATTTTGTTATACCAAAGATGTCAAATCAATTGAATCATACACTATGAAATCTTCTAGGATTGACTCTTTTCACTCAGCAACATTATCTTGAGATTCATCCAGGTTGTTGTGTGTATCATAGTTGGTTCCTTTTGATTGCTGAGCAGCTTTCTATGGCATGGATCTGCCACAGTGTGTTCAACCATTCACCCACTGAAGAATGTCTCGGTTGGTTCCAGTTTTTGACTGTTATAAACAAAGCATCTATAAATAACCATTTACAGATTTTTGTGTAAACAAAAGTTTTAATTTCTCTGGGGTAAATGCCCAGGAGTGTGATTCCTGGATCATATAGCAGTTGTATGTTTAGTTTTAGAAATTGCCAAACTGATTTCCAGAGTGGTAGTATCATTTTACAGCTCTGCCAGCAATATAAGATTTATCCAGTTTCTCTGCACCCTCACCAGCATTTCATATTGTTAGCATTTTTAATTTTAGCCATTCAGATAGGTATATAGTAATATCTCATTATGCTTTTAATTTGCATTTCTTAGATGGCTAATGATGCTGAACATTGTTTCATGTGTTTATTTGTCATCTGTATACCCTCTTTGGTGAAATGTCTCTTCATGCCTGATATGGTTTGGATATATGGCCCTACCCAAATTTCATGTTGAATTACAGTCCCCAATGTTAAAGGTGGGGACTGGAAGGAGGTGATTAGGTCATGGGGGCTGTTTCTAATGCTTTAGCATCATCTCTCTAGTGCTGTCTCGTGATGGAGTTCTCATGAGATCCAGTTGTTTAAAAGTGTGCAGCACCTCTCCCCTCTCTCTCTTCCTCCTGCTCCAGCCATGTAAGATGTGCCTGCTTCCCCTTCATCTCCCTCCATGGTTGAAAGTTTCCTGAGGCCTCCCCAGAAGTTGTCATGCTTCCTGTACAGCCTGCAGAATCATGACCCAATCAAGTCTCTTTTCTTTATAAATTACCCAGTCTCAGGTATTTCTTTAGAGCAGCATGAGAATAGACTAATACAGAAAATTGGTAGCAGGAGTAGGGTACTGGTGCAAATATACCTGAAAATGTGGAAGCACCTTTGGAATTGGGTACCAGGCAGAGGTTGGAAGAGTGTGAAAGGCTCAGAAGAAGACAGGAAGATGAGGGAAAGTTTGGAACTTCCTAGAGACTTGTTAAATTGTTGCGACCAAAATGTTGATAGCAATATGGACAGTGAAGGCTAGGCTGAGGAGATATCAGATGTAAATGAGGAGCTTATTGGGAACTAGAGTAAAGGTCACTTTTGTTAGGTGTTAGCAAATAATCAGGTGGCATTATGTCCCTGTTCTAGGAAGCTGTGGAAGTTTGAACTTGAGAGTGATGATTTAGGGTATCTGGTGGAAGAAATTTCTGAGCAGCCTGGCCACTTCTAACAGCATATGATCACATGTGTGAGCAAAGAAATGACCTGAAACTGGAATTTATATTTCAAAGAGAAGCAGAGCATAAAAGTTTAGAAAATTTGCAGCCTGGCCATATGATATAAAAGAAAAAGCCAACCTGGCACAGTGGCTCATACCTGCAATCCCAGCACTTTGGGAGGCTGAGAAGGGCAGATCACCCGAGGTCAGGAGTTCGAGACCAGCCTGGCCAACGTGGTGAAACCCTGTCTCTACTAAAAATACAAAAACTAGCCAGACATGATGATGTGTGCCTGTCATCCCAGCTATTCGGGAGGCTGAGGCAGGAGAATCACTTGAACCAGGGAGGCGGAAGTTGCAGTGAGCTGAAATAGCACCATTGCACTACAGCCTGGTCATTGCAGTGAGACTCTGTCTCAAAAAAGTTAAAAAGAAAAGAAAAGGCCATTTTCAGGGGAAGAATTTAAGCAGGCTGCAGAAATTTGCATAAGTAAAGAAGAGCCAGATGCTTATAGCTAAGACAATGGGAAAAGGCCTTCAACGCATTTCAGAGAACTTTGAGGCAGTCCCTCCCATCACAGGCCCAGAGGCCTAGGAGGAAAGAATGGTTTTGTGGGCCCGGACCAGGGCCTGTGCAGCCACAGGACACTGCTCCCTACATCTCAGCCATTCCAGCTCCAGCTGTGGCTAAAAAAGACCCAGGTACAGCTTGGGCTGCTGCTTCATAGGGTGCAAGCTATAAGCCTTGGTGGCTTCCATGTGGTGTTAAGCCTCCAGTGCACAGAGTGCAAGAGTTGAGGCTTGGGAGCCTCCTCCTAGATTTCAGAGGATGTATGGAAAAGCCTAGATGTCCAGGAAGAAGGCTGCTGCAGGGGCAGAGCTCTCATGGAGAACCTCTATAAGGGCAGTATGGAGGGAAAATGTGGGGTTGGAACCCCCACAGAGTACCCACTGAGGCACTATCTAGTGGAGCTGTGAGAAGAGGGTCATTGTTCTCAAGAGCCCAGAATGGTACATCTACTGACAGCTTGTACTGTGTACCTGGAAAAGCCACAGGCACTCAACACCAGCCCTTGAGAGCAGCCATGGGGGCTGAGCTCTGTAGAGCCATGGGGGCAGAGATGCCTAAGGTCTTGGGAGCCCACCTTCACACCAGTGTGCCCTACATGTGAGACACGGATTCAAAGGAGGTTATTTTAGAGCTTTAAGATTTAATGACTGCCCTGCTGGGTTTCAGACTTGCATGGGGCCTGTATCCTCTTTCTTTTGGCTGCTTTCTCCTTTTTGGAGTGGGAGTATTTACCCAATGCCTGTAACCTCATTGTATCTTGGGAGTAACTAACTTGTTTTTGATTTTACAGACTGATAGGTGGAAGGGATTAGACTTGTCTCAGGTGAGGCTTTGGACTTTGGAATTTTTAGTTAACTCTGGAATAAATTAAGACTTTGAGGGACTGTTAGAAAGGCATAATTGTATTTTGGAATGTGAGAAAGACTTGAGATTTGGGAGGGGCCAGGGGCAAAATGATATGGTTTGGATCTATGTCCCCACCCAAATCTCATGTTGAATTGTAACCCCCAATGCTAAAGGTGGGGTCTGGTGGGAGGTGATTGGATCATGGGGGCAGTTTCTAATAGTTTAGCACCATCCTGCTAGTGACAGTGTTCTCACGAGATCTGGTTGCTTAAGTGTGCAGCATCTCTCCCCTCTCTCTCTTCTTCCTGTTCCAGTCATGTAAGATGTGCCTGCTTCGCCTCACTTTTGCCATGATTGAAAGTTTCCTGAAGACTCCCCAGAAGCTGTCATGCTTCCTGTGCAGTCTGCAGAACTGTGACCCAATTAAACCTCTTTTCTTTATAAATTACCCAGTCTCAGGTATTTCATGATAGCAGTGTGAGAATGGGCTACAATGTCTTTTGACTATTTTCTAATTGAATTGTTCATTATCTTACTGTTAAGCTCCAAGAGGTTTTGCTTAGGTTAGGTTTATTGATACAAAATTTATGTAGAATAAAATGTACTCTTTTAAGGTATACGGTTCTATGAGTTTTGACAAATGCATACAGTCAGGTAACCATTACCACTACATCGATATAGAAAACAATTCCAACACCTCCTCCTCATACACAAACATTGACTTATGCCTCTGAGTTAACCCCACTCCCAGCAATGCTGATCTGTTTTCTAACCTTACATAGAGTTTTCTTTTTCCAGAAAATTATATACATGGAATCATGTAGTATGAAACCTTTCTGACTCTGGCTTCTCTTACTTAGTATTGTGAATTTGAGAAGTTCTGATATATACATATACAAATAGTAAATATTTAATTAATTTTAAACAAAATTATTTTTTCTAGATACTAGTCCTTTGTTGGGTACATGGTTTGCAATATTTTCTCTTAGTCTGTAGCTTGTCCTTTCATTCTATTAACAGGGTCTTTCACAGAGAAAAACTTTTAAAGTTTTAATGAGGTCCAATTTAGCATTTTTTTCTTTTAAGAATTTTGGAATTTTGATGTCAAGAAGCCTGAGAACCCTTTGCCTAGCTCCAGACCCTAACGATTTTCTCCTATTTTCTTTCCAAAGGGATTTATAGGTTTGTGGGGTTTTTTTTGTGCATTTATGTCTGTGTCCATTTTGAATTATGTTTTGATAAGATGTGAGGTTTAGGTCAAGGTTCTCTTTTTGGGTATATGGATGTCTAATTGCTTCAGCACTATTTGTTGAAATGTATTGAATTGCTCTTGCACCTTTGTAAAAAATCAGTTGGATGTATTTATGTGAGTCTATTTCTGGGTTCTCTACTCTGCTCCATTGTCCTATTGTCTGGCCCTCCACCAATATCACAAGGTCTTGATTCATGCAGCTATATAATAAGTTTCTAATTCAGGTAGACTAATTCCTCTTACTTTACTCTTATTTTTAAAAAATGCATTAGCTATTCTAGTTCCTTTACCCTTCCATATAAATTTTGGAATAATCTTGCCTATATTTACAAAAATCATTGCTTGGATTTTGATAGTGATTTTGTTAAACCTGAGTACCAGTTTGGGGGATAATTGACTATAATTATATGTCAAGTCTTCAAATGAACACAGTATGTCTTTCCATTTACTTAGATCTTCTTTAATTTCTTTCATCAGCATTTTATGGTTTTCAGCATGCAAGTCCTGTACTTGTGTTTTTTTGATTTATATTTAAAAATTTCTCTCTTTTCGAGTGATATTAAATGGTAATATATTTTAAATTTCAGCATCAAGGTGTGCATTGCTAGTATATAGAAATACAATTGATTTTTATATGCTTATCTTGTCTTGTAATCTTGCTAAACTAACTTATTAAAACTCTCAGAAAAATAGGAATGGAGAACTTCTTCAACTTGATCAAAACATTGACACAAAATCTATAACTAATATTAAATCTAACAGTGAAAAACCATTGTATGTTTTCCCCCAAAGATCAGGAAAAAAACCTTGTTTTTTGTTTTTGTTTTTACATTCCTTGGAAATTTCTACATATACAGTCATATCATCTATAAATACTGATAGTTTTATTTATTCCTTTCTGGTCTGTAGGCTTTTTATTTTCTTTTCCTTCTTTATTGCACTGAAACTAGAATTTCCAACACTATGTTGAATAAGAGTGATGAGATCAGACATCCTTGCCTTGTTCCTGATCTTAGGAGGAAAACATACAATAGGTTTTTTTTTTTTAAAGACAGAGTCTTACTCTATCATCAAGGCTGGAGTGCAGTGGTGCAATCTTGGCTCACTGCAACCTCCGCCTCCCGGGCTCAAGTGATTCTCCTACCTCAGCCTCCCAAGTAGCTGGGATCACTGGTGCTTGCTACCGTGCCTGGCTAATTTTTGTATTTTTAGTAGAAAGGAGGTTTCACCATGTTGGCCAGGCTGGTCTTGAACTCCTGACCTCAAGTGATCCTCCTGCCTCAGCCTCTCAAAGTGCTGAGAATATAGGAGTGAGCCAGTGCACCCATCTCAATAGCTGTTCACTATTAGATTTAATGTTAATTATAGATTTTTGTGTAGATGTTTTGATCGAATTGAGGAAGTTCTTCTCCATTCCCATTTTTCTGAGAGTTTTGATCATATGTGGATGTTAAATTTTGTCAAATGCTTTTTTTACATCAATTGATATACCAAGTAATTTATCTTCTGTAGTTTGTTCATACAGCAGGTTGCATTTATTGATTTTCAAATGTTGAAACAGTATTTGATCATGGTGTATAATATTTTTATGTATTTCAAATTCTATTTGGTTAATATTCTGTTAAGAATTTTTGTGTCTATATTCATAAGGGATATTAGTCTGTAGTTCTAGAACTTTTCTTTTTTTGATACTATATTTATCTTTGATTTCTCTTTCAGGGTAATACTAGCTTCATAAAATAAATTGAGAAGCATTTCCTCCTTTTCTATTTTCTGGAAGAGATTGTGCAGAATTGGTGTTACTTCTTTTAATGTTTGGTAGAACTCCATTGAGGTCATCTGGGTGTGAAGTTTTCTTTTTTGGAAGGTTTAAAATTATGAATTCAATGTTTTTAATAGGGCTATCCAAATAATGGATTTCTTATTTGGTGATATGAGAGTAGTTTGTGCTTTTCAGAAAATCGATCCATTTTACTAAGTTGTCAAATTTATGTGTGTGAAGTTGTTGTAGTAGTCCCTTATTATCTTTTTGATGTCTACAGGGTCTGTAGAGATCTCCCTGGTTTCATTCTTGATATTAGTAATTTGTGTCCTCTCTTTTTTTTCCGCTTTGTTAGCCTTGCCTGAGATTTGTCAGTTTTATCGATCTTTTCAAGAATAAGTTCTTTGATTTTTCTTTATTATTTCATTGTTTTCAACTTTGTTGATTTCTGTTATTTTTATTATTTACTTTTCTCTGCTTGTTTTGGGTTTATTTTGCTACCATTTTTCTGTCCTTGAGGTGGAACCTTCAATAACTCCTTTGATACTCTCCTTTCTTTCTAACGGATGCATTTTGTGCTGCAAATTTCTCTCTTAGCACTGTGTATTAGTCTGTTCTCGTGCTGCTAAAAAAGACATACCTGAGATTGGGTAATTTATAAAGGAAAGAAGTTTAATTGACTCACAGTTCAGTATGGTTGGGGAGGCCTTAGGATACTTACAATTATGGCAGAAGGGGAAGCCAACACCTCCTTTTTCATGGCAGCAGGAAGGAGAAGTGCAAGCAAAGGGGGGAAGGCCCCTTACAGAACCATCAGATCTCATGAGAACTCACTCACTATCATGAGAACAGCATGAGGGTAAACACCTCCTGATTGAATTACCTCCTGATGGGTCCCTTCCATGATACGTAGGGATTATGGGAACTACAATTCAAGATGAGATTTGGGTGGGGACACAGCCAAACCGTATTATTCCATCCCTGGCCCCTCCAAAATCTCATGCCTTCACATTTCAAAACACAATCATGCCCTTCCAACAGTCCCCCAAAGTGTTAACTCATTCCAGCATTAACTCAAAAGTTTAAGTCCAGGCTGGGCGCAGTGGCTCATGCCTGTAATCCCAGCACTTTGGGAGGCCAAGGCAGGTGGATCATGAGGTCAAGAGATCAAGAACATCCTGGCCAACATGTCAAACCTCGTCTCTACCAAAAATACAAAAATTAGCTGGGCATGGTGGCATAAGCCTGCAGTCCCAGCTAATTGGGAGGCTGAGGCAGGAGAATTGCTTGAACCCAGGAGGTGGAGGTCATAGTGAGCCGAGATTGCACCACTGTACTCCAGTCTGGTGAAACAGCAAGACTCCTTCTCAAAAAAAAAAAGGTCCCAGTCCAAAGTCTCATCTAAGATAAGGCAAGTCTCTTCCACCTACGAGCCTGTAAAAATGAAAGCAAGTAAGCAAGTTAGTTACTTCCTACATACAATGGGGGTACAGGCATTGGGCAAAAACATGTGCTCCAAATGGGAGAAATTGGCCAAAACAAAGGGGTTACAGGGCCCATGCAAGTACAAAATCCAATAGGGCAGTCATTAAACCTTAAAGCTCCAAAATAATCTCCTTTGACTCCATGTCTCTCACATCCAGGTCACGCCGATGCAAGAGGTGGGCTCCCATGGCCTTGGGCAGCTCAGCTCTGTGGCTTTGCAGGATACAGCCCCCCTTCCAGCTGCTTTCATGGTCTGGCATTCAGTGTCTGTGGCTTTTCCAGGTGCATGATGCAAGCTGTTGGTGGATCTACCATTCTGGGTTCTGGAGGATGGTGGCCCTCTTCTCACAGACCCAGTAGGCAGTGTCCCAGTGGGGACTCTGTGGGGAGCTCGCACCCCACATTTCACTTCTGCACTGCCCTAACAGAGGTTCTCCATGAGGGCTCCACCCCTGCAGCAAACTTCTGCCTGGACATCCAGCAATTTCCATACATCCTCTGAAATCTAAGTGGAGGTTCCCAAACCTCAGTTCTTGACTGCTATGCCCTCGCAGGCTCATCACCATGTGGAAGCTGCCAAGACTTGGGGCTTGCACTCTCTGAAGTCATGGCCTGAGCTGTACCTTGGCCCCTTTTAGCCACAGCTGGAGCAGCTGGGATGCAGGGTACCATGTTCTGAGGCTGCATACAGTAGTGGGGGGCCTGGCCCCTGGCCCATGAGACAATTTTTTCCTCCTATGCCTCCAAGCCTGTGATGAGAGGGGCTGCTGCAAAGGTCTCTGACATGCCCTGGAGACATTTTCCCCATTGTCTTAGTGATTAACACTGGGCTCCTCATTATTTATGCAATATGCAAATTTCTGCAGCCAGCTTAAATTTCTCCCATCAGGGTGCAAAGCTTCCAAATCTTTAAGCTCTGCTTCCTCTTGAATGCTTTGCTGCTTAGAAATTTCTTTCACCAGATACCCTAAATCATCGCTCTCAAGTTCAAAGTTCCATAGATATCTAGGGCAGGGGCAAAATTTCACCAGCCTGTTTGCTAAAGCATAACAAGTCACCTTTGCTTTAGCTCCCAACAAGTTTCTCATCTCCATCTGAGATCGCCTCAGCCTGGATTTCATTGTCCATATCGCCATCACCATTTTGGTCAAAGCCATTCAACAAGTTCCTAGGAAGTTCCAAACTTTCCCACATCTTCCTGTCTTCTGAGCGCTCCAATTGTCTAGGAAGTTCAAAACTTTCCCAGATTTTCTTTTTTTCTTCTGAGTTCTCCAAAGTGTTCAACCTCTGCATGTTACCCAGTTCCAAAGTTGCTTCCACATTTTCAGGCATCCTTACAGCAGCACCTGACTCTCTGCAGTACCAATTTACTGTATTAGTCTGTTCTCATGATGCTAATAAAGACATACCTGAGATGGGGTGATTTTGAAAGAAAAGAGGTTTAATTGACTCAGTTCAGCATGGATGGGAATGCCTCAGGAAACTTACAATCATGGCAGAAAGGGAAGCAAAGTTGTCCTTTTTTTTTTTTTTTTTTTTTTTTTTGAGACGAAGTCTCGCTCTGTCACCCAGGCTGGAGTGCAGTGGCCGGATCTCAGCTCACTGCAAGCTCCGCCTCCCGGGTTCACACCATTCTTCTGCCTCAGCCTCCTGAGTAGCTGGGACCACAGGCGCCCGCCACCTCACCCGGCTAGTTTTTTTTGTATTTTTTTAGTAGAGACGGGGTTTCACTGTATTAGCCAGGATGGTCTCGATCTCCTGACCTCGTGATCCGCCCATCTCGGCCTCCCAAAGTGCTGGGATTACAGGCTTGAGCCACCGCACCCGGCCAAGTTGTCCTTCTTCACAGCATCAGGAAAGAGAAGTGTGAGCAAAGTCAGGGGAAATCCCCTTACAAAACCATCAGATCTCATGAGAACTCACTCAGTAGCACAAGAACAGCATGAGGGTAACTACCCCCATAATTCAATTACCTCCCAACAGGTCTCTCCCATGACCCCCTTTTAGCTGTGCCCCAAATTTTGATATGCTGTGCTTCCATTTTTATTCAGCTCAATGTATTTTAAAAAATATCTCTTATATCCTTTTATGACAAAGGTTACCTCTTTGATCCAGCAATAGAAATGTGTCATTTAATTTTTAAGTGTTTGAAGATTTTCCTATTATCTTTGTGTTATTGATGTTTGGTTTTATTCCACTGTGTTTGAAAAACATACTCTGTGGGATTTTAACTATTTTAAATCTGTTAAGGTTTTTTTTTTATGTTGTTTGTTTTGTTTTGTTTTAAATGGCCCAGGATGTGGTCTACCTTACTATATGTTCTGTGGGCAACTGAAAAGAATGTGTATTCTGCTGTTGTTGGGTAGAGTGTTCTATAAATGTCAACTGGATCCTGTTTGTTTGTGGTGTTAAGTTCTTCAGTATCCATGCTGGTTTTCTGTCTAGTTTTTCTGTCTATTTTTCAGAGGGTGTGTTAAAATCTCCAAATATAATTGTGGATTTTTTTCTTTTCAATTCTATTAGTTTTTGCCTTATGTATTTTGCAGTTGTATTATGTTTTAGCACATACACATTTAAAATTGCTGTTTTCTTGGGAGATTGAACCTGTTATCACTATATGATGTGCTTCTCTGTCTCTGGTAATTTCCTTTGTTCTAAAGTCACCTTATCTGATATCAATATCACCACTTCTACTTTTTATTGTTTGTGTTGGCATGATATATTTCTTCTACACTTTTTCTTTCAACCTGCCTATGTCATTATATTTGAAGTGAGTTTCTTGTAGACAGAATATAGTTGGGTCATGTTTTGTAGTTCACTCTCCCACTTTAACCATTATCTTTTAATTGGTGTAGGCAATTTAATGTAATTATTAATATAATATGGCTTAAATCTGACTTTTTAGTTTTGTTTACTAGATTTTTTTGGTGTACCTGTTTTCTTTTTCCTTCCTTCTTGGGGGTTACTTGAATATTCCTTAAAATTCCATTTTGATTTACCCATTTCCTCACAGTATTTTTGAATTTATCTTCTTGTGTAGCTCTTTTAGTGGTTGCTCCAGGTTTTACATTATGTATACTAGTATATAACTCGTTACAGTCTTCTGGTATTGTCATTTTACCAGTTCATGAAGGATCTTATGTCCCTTTACCCTCTCCCATTTGTAACATAATTTTCTTAAATATTTTCTTTGCATACATTTAGAACCACATCAGATAGTGTTATAATTTTTGTTTTGACCAGCAAATATAACTTAGGAAACTCAAGAGGAGAAGAAAAATATATTGTATTTCCTCATATTTTTGTTTTCCATGTTCTTCCTTTTTGATGTCCCAAGATTTCTTTTATTTCTGTTTAGAGAACTTCCTTTAGTCATTCTTTTAGGGTAGTTGTGTTGGTGGCAATTACTCTTAATTTTCCTTCATCTGAATGTCTTGGTTTTTTTTCTTCATTCCTGGAGAATATTTTCAGTGACTATGGTTCTTTTCTTTCAGAGCTTGAAAGCTGCTGTGCTACTTTCTTCTGTCACTCATGGATTCTGATGAGAAATTTCCTTTCATTCAAATATTTTTCCTCTATAGGTAAAGTACCATTTCTCTCTATCTGCTTTCAAGATTTTTTTTCTTTGTCTTTAGTTTTTAGAAATTTGTCTATGATGTATGTTGGTATGGATTTCTTTGTGCATGTCATGTTTGGAATTTGGTCAGCTTCATGAACCTGTAGGTTTATTTCTCTTGCCAAATTTGGGAAGGTTTCAGTTATTATTTCTTTGAATATTTTTTAAACCACACCCCTTTTCTCCTCTTAATGACATGGATGTTAGATTTTTGTTATAGCTTCATATGTTCCTGAGGCTTCATTAGTTAGTTTTCTGTCTGTTTTCTCTCTATTGTTCAGATTGGGTAATTACTATTGTTCTATTTTCAAGTTCTCAGATTCTTTCCTCTGTCTTCTCCATTCTACTGCTGAAGCCCATTCATTGGGTTTTAATTTCAGTTATTATTTATTTATTTATTTATTTTTAGAGATGGAGTCTCACTCTGTCACCCCAGCTGGAGTGCAGTGGTGCAATCTTGGCTCACTGCAAGCTCTGCCTCCTGGGTTCACATCATTCTCCTGCCTCAGCCTCCCGAGTAGCTGAGACTACAGGTGCCCACCACCACACCCGACTAATTTTTGTATTTTTAGTAGAGACGTGGTTTCACCATGTTAGCCAGAATAGTCTCGATCTCCTCACCTCGTATTCCACCCACCTCGGCCTCCTAAAGTGCTGGGATTATAGGCATGAGCCACCGTGCCTGGCCCAGTTATTGTATTTTTTAATTCTAAAACTTCCATCAGATTCTCCTTTATATTTTTCTATCTCTTTGCCGAGGCTTTCTATTTCTTTGCTCAACTTTCTGTTTTTCCATTTGCTTCAAGCATGATTATGATTGCTTGTTGAAGCATTTTTATGACAGTTGCTTTAAAATTCTTTCAGATAATTCTAACAACTGTATGGTATTAGTGTTGACAACTATTGACTCTCTTTTCTCATCCAGTTTCAGATCTTCCTGGTTCATGGTATAACAAGCGATTTGATTGAAAGTGGACATTTGGGGTATTATGTTGTAAGACTTTGCAACTTATTTACTTTATTTATTTATTTATAAGACAGAGTCTTGATCTGTTGACCATTCTAGAGTGCAGTAGCACAATCTCGGCTCACTGCAACCTCCACCTCCTGGGTTCAAGTGATTCTCCTGCCTCAGCCTCCAATGCCCAGCTAATTTTGGTATTTTTAGTAGAGATGGAGTTTCACCACGTTGACCAAGCTGGTCTCAAATACCTGACCTCAAGTGATCTGCACACCTTGGCCTCCAAAGTGCCAGGATTACAGGCTTAAGCCACCACACCCAGCCTCTGCTTCTTATTTAAATCTTCTATTTTAGTTGGCTTCTTCTTGAAACTGCTCTGGTAAAGGAAGAATGGTGTTGTCATGTTAGTGCTAGATGGGGTGAAAGTCATAGGTTCCTCACCTGGTCTCCTTGACATCCAAAGTGGGGGATACTCTTCACTGACTGCTGGGTGGGTATGGGAGTTTCAGCTCCTCACTAGGTCCCCATTTATGCCTCCCTGGTTGGGAGGGGTAGGAGTTCCTCATTAGTGCTTCCCCATGTGGTCTCCACTGACACCATAGGTGGGACACTTATTACCTGCCTGGCCTCCTTTGCTCCACCTGGAGGGTGTGGGCACCTTGTTATAGACCTGTGAGAATGGAGATTTAGGCTACTCACTTGGCCTTTGCTGGTGTGGGTGAGAGTAGAACTGGAGATTTTCTGGAGTGGAGCAGTTATTGTCTAATAGTGTTCTGTCTTTCCAGGTTGCACATTTCCTAGTCCTTTGGCCAGAGAGAGCAGTCTTTTGTTGGACCTTTCTTTTTTCTTTTTTTTTTTTTAACTTCACAGTGGAATCTTTATTTTATATACATACATGCTAGAATTGTTTTCTGTAGAGAGGGAGGAAAACAAGTCTTTTTTTCTGACTTTTTCTTGTACTTTGTATCTTTAAAGGAGTTATTCTTCTTAATGATTATGGGTACATAACAGTTGTATGTATTTATGGGATGCACGTGATACTTTGATACAGGCATACAATGTATAATGATTGGGGTAATTGGGGTATCCATCACCTCAAGCAGTTATCATTTCTTTGTATTTGTTGGACATTTTGTTGTTTGTACCCATTGGCTTTTCTTGATTGCTGGTTTATTCAGCTCCAAGTCTGAAAGAAAACCCAGGGAACTCAAAGCTGTGTTGTTCCTTGGGTCCTGAGATCCCTACCCAGTCTGCCTTCTCCTCTCTATTTTTCAGAGTCTTTTCATGTTTGTTTTGTGTGTAATGCCCGGGGTTTTTTGTTGTTCTTACAGGAAGAGTAGGGGAAAGTACAACTACGCTACCTTCCTGGTGAAGCAAGTCATCTTTCATTTACTTGTTTTTTGTTGTTGTTTTGTTTTTGAGATGGAGTTTCACTCTGTTACCCAGGCTGGAGTGCAGTGGTGCGATCTTGGCTCCCTGCAGCCTCTGCTTCCCAGGTTCAAGCAATTCTTGTGCCTCGGCCTCCCAAGTAGCTGGGGTTGTAGGCATGCACCACCACAAATGGCTAATTTTGGTAGTTTTAGTAGAAACACGATTTTACCATGTTGACCAGGCTGGTCTTGAACTCCTGACCTCAGATGATTTGCCCACCTTGGCCTCACAAATTGCTGGGATTACAGGCGTGAGCCACTGCACCCCATCAATTTACTTCTTTTTACACATCCCTCCTTGTGCAAATGTGGGGATGCTACTCTGGGGTAGATATCAAGGAGTAGCGTGGCTTGGCCATAGGCTATGTGTATTTGAAGCTTTGAATTAAACTCCAAGTTGTGTCAGTTTACTTCTCCACTAGCAGGGTACGAGTGTACTCCTTTTCTTCCCATACTCTTGTAATATGTGTTATTGTCACACTTTTAGAAGTTTACCACCTTGGATGGAAAATGACATCTCATTTTACTTTGAGATTTCTTGGATTGCTAGTGTGGACAAATATCTTTTTCGTAGGCGTACTGACTGATAAGATGGACGTTATATTCTAGTGAGGGAGAGAAAAGAAAAGCAAGTGAAAAAAAATTAAATAGATAATTTCAGAGAGTGATAAGTGTATGAAGAAAATAAAACAGGGTAATGGATAGAGTATAGGGGGCTCAAAGGCTCTGGGGACTGATCAAGGACAAAGACATGATCGCAAGAGGCAGTAACATGCAGCAGTCTTTATTGGGCAGTGTTCTGACAGGGGTGCAGGAGAAGGCAAATCCTTGGTAGCATGAGTCTGCCTGGAGACGTGCACTGGGCGGGGAGCGGGGGTGGGGGGCTGCCATTTAGAAGGGGTAGAAGGCAAGGGAGCTCCTGGCGGGTGCTGGAGATGGAGCTTATATGTCTTGGCCATGGCGCTCCACATCATGGTGAGGTCTCTCTGGGTTAGATTGTTCTGATGGGCAGAAATAGCCTGGGGTCTTATAACCACAAGGCTCCACTTTCCCAGTGGTCAGCAGACGTCGGGTGTCGTTTTGTGGAGTGTGCAAAGCTGGCACGTCCTAAGCTACTAAAAAATCTGCGGGTTTGGACTATTTTTAAAACAAGAGGATATGTGAAAATTTGAGTTTGGTGCTTAGTGAGCTTTAGAGCTTACTGGTCTCAGCCTCCCGGGAAGAAATAGCCTAGGGACCAATGTACGGGGCATATTTGGCTCATTTATGTAACAGAGAGTAATGGAGAGAGGAAACTGCTTTAGTTGGGGAGGTCAGGGAGAGCCTCTCTGAAGAGGTGACACCCAAGGAATGAGAAGGAAGCAGCTGTGAGAAGATAGAGGCCTTGAAAGTAGGAAAAGGCGTGGTGTGTGTGTTCGAGAGACAGAAACGTGACCAGAAGGCTGGAGTGGCCTGTTCAAAGACGGGACAATGATGGATGAGATAAGATTGGAGGACAAGCAGGGAATAGATGGTGCTGCTATGAGGGATAAGGAGTGACTTTCTATTCTGAGACCAATGCAACGCTATTGGAGGGGCTCAATTAATATTTTAACCATCCACTTTATATTTGGAAAAACTCAGCCTGTCAAGTGGAGGGAGGAGGAGGGAGAGAGGCGAAGCGAGCAGCCCAGTGAGAAGCTCCAGGCAAGAGGAGACGGCAGCTTGAATTGGGAGGGGGCGAGGAAAGGAGAGAAGCAGGCAGATGGTGGGGGTGGGATGGAGCCAGCAGCCTTGGTGAGGGATGGGATGGGGAGATGCGGCAAACGCAGATAATGAGGGAGGATTCCAGGGGGATCGCGTTCCATTTCCTGACTTGGAGTAGCCCAGGGAGAAGTAAGTTTGGAGGAAGTCTAGTTTCCTGTGCGAGTTTCATCCTCTCTGCAGGGTGATGAGCAAGAGGATACTGAGTTGGGCATGTGGCGCTGGAGATGACTTATTTCTGTTTGTAGATTTAACTGGGGCCTCCTGACCGTATGCAGGAGACTCCAGGGGACTCTGTGTATCCAACCAAGAAAATGAGAAACCAGATTTTAAACTGTCATTTAATCAAGAAGCAAAAATAAATTCTTAATTAGCCTCCGCCAACTGCATATTAATTACAGTTGCATTTAAATGGCTTCTTCCTAAATGCAGGGGGTGAGGTGGTTGGGACTGCGGAGAGAGGAGGAAGTAAAAGTAAGCGCTGTTATGCACCATGTGCCGTCGTGGCGTGTGGGATGGACCCTCATTTTCATCCTCCCAACCACCCCCTCAGGCAGGGCCAGTTGTCCTTGTTTCACAGATGAAGAAACAGAGTGTCAGGGAGGTGAAGGGACTCGTCCAGGTTTTCACAGCTCACAAGGGGCATAACCAGGATTAGAACCCTGCTCTCTGGACCCTAGAGCCTCCTGCTTTGTTTTGCCTCCCCTCTCATGTGCCTGCCATTATCTATTTCTTTATTTTCTTTAAATCAGTTTAAAATCCAAACTCCCATCCCGCCTGACAGACCCGAAAGTCAGTGTGAGTCATCATGGGAACAGCCCTCCCCTTGGCTTAGGGTAAAGGTTATGCATTCGTAGATCTTGCCGAAGCCCCTGAGAGGCCCCCTCTGGCACTAGGCATGGGTGCCCATTGGCCACCATAGAGACATTCCCAGTCCCAGCTCCCACAACCTTCTTACACAGTGGAAATGGTGGTTCTATGGCTTTTCTGCTGCTCTCGGGACTTAAGGAGCTTTGCCAAAGAGGGACGCTTCCAAAATTGGGGAAACCTCTTCCACTCTTCTTTTCAACCTCAGTAATATTCTCCCTTCTTTTCAATGAAGACTCAAGCAGCTGTTACTTTTGGCCCTGCCTCCTCTTCCTCCCTGGAAGTCAGGGAGCAAAAATCAGCCAACCTGTTTGAGGTGGAGGAAGAGAAAAAACACAGGAAGCACAAACTCAAATTATCATCTCCATCCATTATTCTGGTACACTTGTTTCATCTCCCTCTGGCTGAGCCTGTCTCGGGCTCTGGATGTAGTGTGTTGAAACATGTCAGAGCAGTTTACACTGATAGTAGGCCAGATTTTTCATTTTTCTTTTTTAACATTTTCTTGTGGAAATTTTAAACTTTTACAGAAGTAGAGAAATAGGATAATAAATCCTCATATGTCCATCACCCAAGTTTCAAAGCTCCTGGCCAATTTTGTTAATTTATACCCCCACCTCCTCTCCCTCTTCCATTTATTTTGAAGCAAATCCCAGACATCATACTGTTTCATCCATAAGTATTTCAGTCTGTATCTATAAGAAGTGGGGAAAGATATATTTTTAAAGGAAGAAGATTTTCTCACCTGAAATCCTGGCTTATTGGAAAATGAAAGACAGCGATTCCATGCAATGAGGGATGAGAGATTCTAAGCTCTCCCTGGTCCTACCGCAGTGCACATCAATCAAATCCTACCCAGTCACTGCTTCCCTTTCCTCACCAGTAAAATACAAATAAGAGTCCCTGCTTCACAGATGAGGAAACTGAGGTCCAGAGAGGGAACAGGGTTTGCTCAAGGTCACAAGATGTTATAGTACTTGAGATAGCTGGAAACTAGTGGGTTACTTAAGCAGTCTAACACTTTGGATCTCCTCCAATCAATACTTTCTAAGTACTTGTTCAGCGTTTCTCTAGAGGTCAGGTCAGGTGCTGCACCGGGAAGGGTGGAGAATGGGTGCGCGAATGGCGGACTCAGTCTGCCCTCTACTGTAGCAATTCCTTTCTGGTCTCAACTTGTATAGCCCACCCAGCAAAACTAAAACCCTACAGTTAACCTTCCCACTCTCCTTTGAAGGCAGTTTAGCAATCATCTGTTGTTATTCAGTTTGCTCTGGGAGTCCAGTCCTCACCTCCAGCAGTCTCTTCAGTGATTCCTTCCAAACTCACAGGGTTTCCTCCTTGAAGTGAGTTGGGATGAACCCACCAGGACTATTTCAAGTGCAAATGGCAGAAAACCGAGCTCAATTATCTCAGCAAAAAGGGAAATATATTGGTTGATATAAGTTCAGTGGCCTCTGCTTCAAGATTAGTTGAACCTAGAGGGAAAAATCTGTTGTACTCTCCTTCCTGGCCTTGCTTTTCCCCATGGTCACTCCCATCTCAGGCCGGCTGTACCTCATGATGACAAGGGGGCAGCCTAACTCTGGCCTGTGTTCTCTCCTGTTGGCAACCCAGCAGAAGGGAGAGATCCTCTTTCCTGACTCCCATTGGTTTGTTTGGGGTCATGTGCCTATGCCTGAGCCAATCACCATGGCCAGGGGTCAAGATATACTAGTTGGATTATATCTGGGTCATCTGGGAATTGGATTAGGTCTGGGTCATCCCTGGATGGGCCAGTCTTGTGCAAACCCCAATGGAGAGAGACAAGAGACGTTTGGTTGTCCAGAGGAGAATCAGGAGGCTGGCACCGTTGAAGAGGGGACAGATGCTGAACAGGCAGGTGACAGATTTCCACTCTCCCTCTGGTTACATTCCCAGGGATATTTAGGTGTCTTTAAAGATGTGTGCCCTGGGCACTGGTCAGCTGCTCTGTCCCTTACGGCAGCCTTGGTAGTGTCAGATCTGTAATGAGAACCTGGAACTCCCTGCGCTCAGTCCTTTCTGCAGGTGTGGGCAACGGAAAACTGTCCTGCGCTTACCTGAGCACATTCACTTTGGGGTAGGCCTGCCTCTGATCTTGGCCAACAGTGAACCCCGCCCGCCCCACCAGCCTCTTAGCCAGATCAGGGAGCTTCTCCTCCTGGAGTTGCCCTCTGGCTTTCCTGTGACCTTGAGCAGGCTCTCCATGTCTCTGAGCATCAGTTTTATATTTCGGAGCATCTGTACAATGGAGCGAATGGCAATGTTCACCTCCCAGAGTTGGAAGAAGCAGCCATGAGCTTGTGAATTGTAAATGATGGTAAAAACGGAAAGAGTAACACTGTTACTATTGCTACCTGCTTCTTCCTCTCAGGAAATGCTCTTTCTTGGCTCTCCCCTTTTTTTCTCTCATCCCCCCAGGGGAGCATAGGCTCACTCAGGGCTTTGATGGAAATGAGTTTTGATGGCTTGGATGCTTTCAGAGCCGCCCACTCTTCCTCCTCCCACCCCGCTGAGCCGACAATTTCACATGACATCAATTCCTCTGACAGCCGTGTAAACAGATGGTGGTCCCTGCTGCCCGGGGTGCTGGGGAGCGATACCATGGTAACCTGCTAAACTGTGACAGGTGCCAGGACGGTGGGAAATCCGGGACCTTCAGACACACATGCACATGGCTCAAGCAGCAGGCCGTGGGTTGTGGGTTCTTCCCAGAAACAGTGGGCCAGGGCTGGTGGCATCACAACAAGGGCGCGGGCTTGCATGCAGATCCTGCCCCTTCCTAGCCAAGCGACTGTGGCTGAACCCCTTCCTCTCTCTGGGCTCAGGAAGGTAATCAGCCCCATACCAGAGAAGCAAGGATTTTGGACTTGAACGTACCTGCTTAAGGTTGGGTACATTGCTGGTGTCCAATAAATGTTGAATGAATAAACAAACCTATGAAGGAAACTGAGGACCTACTCCCCGGAATCTGGTTGGCAACTGGGCCCCATTGCAGGCCCTGGCTGGAAGAAGGCAGAGTGTGCAAGTGGGATCTGAGAGTACAGGAGTCGGAGGTGGCCACACAGCTACCTTTTGGAATAATGGGAGCCTAAGGCTTTTCAAGTGGCAGGAATCTCCATCCCCACGTTCCTCTGGACAGGGAGGGTGAATTAATGAACACTCACAGTTAGGAAACTGATGAGTGGGCTTCAGGGCCTCTGCGCTTATGGAATCTCAGTTCTTTTCTAACTACTTGCCTCAGTTTTCCAAATTCTTATCTTATCCTTGCTGGGCTTAGAGCTCTGTTTTAAACCATGACCTACCCTAAACTCAGAGAGGGCAGTGCCTTGACCAAGACCACCCACCTGGCCATACACACCACCTGAGCATGGGCAGCCTCCCCATTCTGCAGCCAGGCCCTGTGGCTCAAAAGGCCTTCCTTTCAGTCCTGTGACCTCTGCTCTTTCACGGGCTGCCCAGTCCACCCCTGCACCCTGCTTCGTCTCACAGTCCTCCACCTGCTGACCCACATGCCTTGCAGCTGGGCTTGCCCCTGCCTGAATAGGGAATATGGCAAAGATATGGAGCACAGCCAGGCTGGCTCTGCCACTGACCTGCAGTGGCCTCAGGCACGCTTTGGAGGCCATTTCCTTCCCAGGTCAAATGGGAAAGAGGTTGTGGATGCATTAAATAGATGACATCTGTAAAGTGCACAGAAGAGTGCCTGGCATGCAGCATATTTTTAATAAATAGTAGTGATTTTTGTTATTATGCATGAGACCCCTATGCCCTCACCCCCGCCCCAATGTTGCTTTTTATAATGGGATTAATTTCAAGTAGTATAGAGAGGTAAATCACAGGTGTGGGGGACAGCTGGATATAGGTCTGGCTGTGTGACCTTGGACAAGCTACTTACCTTCTCTGAGCATCTGTAAAATGGGGCCAGTGCTCCCCACCTTGCTGTGGTGAGGATTGAATGGGCCTCTGGAGCAGGTCCTGGCTGAACAGATGCTCAGTACATGACTTGATGTTGATTGCAAGAAGTTCTCCAGGAACATGGGTGATTTTGATGCTATTGAGTGCCAGAAGTCGCCTAAGGCCGGGATTTCTCATACTGCATTCCTAGGAGGTGGCAGTTTGCCCTCTGCCTGCAAACCTCTGGTGACAAGAAACTCACTCCCGCCTAGTTGAGTGGCTCTGTTGGTAGCTGATCTATGGAGTTATAACTTACCTCCATGCTGCTTCTTCTCCGGGGTCTCTAGTTCTGTCTTCAAGGCCACCAGGACCAGATTCCCTCTGCTTTTTAGGGGTATGGTGGCTTGCTCGAGCCAATGGGAACCAGAGTGGAATAGGTGATAGTCACATCTGCCCCGCGACACCCTTTCCTTGCTCCTGGAGGGCTCTTGACCTTGTTGGCCAGGCTGGAAGATTTGAGAGCTGGCAGTCAATCACAAGAGATTGTCCTTGGGCAGGCTAAGTGGGCCATCTGTCCTGGCTGAGTCCCAGGGCTGGGCCCATGGTGGAGGACCAGGACATGGCTGGGCCCAGCATGGAGACCAGAGTGTGAGCTGCACAGTCTCACAGGCCCAGGATTGAGTCCAGCTCCCCATTATGACTGAAGGTGAGGGCAGGGGCGAGTGTGGAGGACATGACAACAATTCATAGCTGAAAGGGTTCTTCTAAGAATTAGATGGTCAGAGATGCTTTAATGTCTAATAGGGTTCTTGGAATCTGCTAATAATATTTTTTTCCAAATCCATAATCAGTAAATGGGTTAATCTGCTGGCAGAGAGAAGCTTCAAACAAGCCAAGCTTTTAAACATTTATTACTCTTTCAGCTTCAAGGTTTTTCAAAAATTATTGTATGCTTCTTTTAAAATTCATCAGCTTGGGGCAAGCTGGCTGCCTTAATAACAGCACTAAGGAAGTGTTGATAAGGTTCTGTCAATAACAGGTACTTCTCCAGCAGGGGAGCAGCATCAGAATAGTTTCTGGAGACTCCCAGTCGGTCTCCTCTTTGGTCTTCGAGCAAGAGCAGACACCTCTAGACCCTCTTCCGTGGTTGTGTCAGCAACCTTGATGTCACATGGACCCCACCTTCCCTACAGGAGACAGGGGAGTTGAATGAAGGTAAGCAAGGACCCTGAAGGTGAAGGAATAGGCCGGAAACCCACCCTGCTTGTGTTCTGGATTTTGAGTATGGTTTGTGGGCTTAGATGATGAACTTCTCTCACTTTTCCCTCACGTTTGTCATGAGTTATTCTAGTCTCAGGCATCACAGAGACAGAGCCAGGAGAATGCAGAGAGGGGAGGGAGAAGGCAGGACTCCCTAGCCCTTCCCTTTCATTCTGGTCTTGAACAGGTCATGGAATCCTGAACTTGGAAGAGAACTGAGAGGTTGTTCAACTGAGCTTGCTGCACAGGAAGGAGATACTTGCCTGAGGGGTCTCCTGGAGGAAGTGTGGTCATCCAGGACCCCTGAACACTTCCTTGGTGGTGGAGATCATTGCCTTGTAAAAGGACTCAAGATAGGGGAAAAACCAGTAAGTGAGCAAAGGGGAGAAGTGTGAGCTCCCATTTTGCCTTTGTGGCAAAGTGGCTACGTGGCTTTGGACAAGGTGTTTCCCCTCTCTGGGCTTCCATTTCCTCATGTGTCAAAGCAGAGGGCTGGACTAGGTGATAGTGATAATCTAGAAGTCATCATTACTAGGGTGCTTTTTATGCACTAGATTCTGAGTTAAGTGCATCACATAAATCATCTGTTTAACTCTCCTAACAACTCTAAGTTTCTCTGGAGAACCTGAGTGTCAATAAAGGTCATATTAAATCTTAGATATTTTGTGCATCTGAAAGTTATCCTAGCCACACTTTCACGTATTTGCAGACATCACACTCTTGATAAAGAACAAGGAATTTCCAATTAGATAAAGTATCAGTTAGGATTAGGTTTTGCTGTGACAGAAATCGCAAAGTAGCAGTGGTTTAAACATGCAAGGTTCACTTTATTGCATAAAAGTAGTCAAGAAGCTGGCAGGCAGCCCTAGGCATTCATCAAGGACCCAAGCTCCTTCCCTCTTTATGCTCTGCTGCATAGGACTCACAGTCACCACATGGTCCAACAAGACTCCTGGGACTTCAACTGTCACAGCTCCACTCCAGGCAGAAGGAAGAGAAAGAGAGGAAGGACAGAAAGCAGTGTACGTCTGGCTGAGTCCAGCCCCTTTAAATTATCTTCTTGGAATTTCCATAATTGACTTCCATTTGTGCATCATTGGCCAGAACACAGTCATGTGGGCACTCCTTGCTGCTAGGGGAGGATGGGAAATGTAGTCTTTTAACTGGACACACTTCTACCCTCAATAAAATCTGGGCTTTGTTCCTAGGGAACAAGAGGGGAAGGAATACTGGCTAGCAAATGGGAATCCTCCCTGCTATAGATGTCTACATACAAAGGACTGTCTGCATAACAATAGCCTGACTACTTTAAGTAGACAGTTTTGTAGTAGGCTTATGTAGCTGTTTGAACCTAGAACATAAGGGACCAATATCTGTACCAGTTAGACTTCTTTCCATTTCAAGTAACAGAAGCTCATCTCCAACCAGTTTAAACAGGGACATTTATCAGTCCACACACTTCATTCCCAGAGGTAGAGTTGGCTCCAGGGTTGCTTTATTTGGCAGCCTAGCAACATCATCCAGCTTGGACTCTGTTTATCTACCTGTTCTCTTGTGCTTGGTGTTGGCTTCTTCCTCAGGCTGGAGGCAAACGGCAACCTTGTTTCTAGGAATGATATCCAAACCAAATCATATCCAGGCAAAGAAAAGAGAATATTATTGCCAGTGGCTCTTAGGAGCTAGACATGTTCTCAAGAGTTTCTTGTGCCTCAGTGGCACTGGATCATACATCTACTCTCAGACAAAGTACTAGCAAGGGCAAAGGCAAGTAGACCACTTCCTGGGCTGGGATCAGCTTTCCTGAAGTTCATGGCTATGTCAGGGAGTAGTGGATACCTGAACAAAATTGGGATTGTGTGCATATGGGACAGAAGAGCAAACATGGCGGCAGGCAGCCAGCAGTGTGCACTCCAGCCTGGGAGGTGGAGTTAGCATTTCCATTTTGCAGCAAAGGGATTGAGGTTCAGAGAGGTAAAGTAATTTGTTCAAGGTTACACAGCCAGGAAGTGGCAGAGATGGTGCCATAATCAGGGAATGTCATTCCAGATCTGAGAAGCTTAGCATTGTACTCTGCAGCCATAGAAGGGAGAGGGTCTCAGCTGTCATCTCTATCCATGTTTCCCAGACTTCAGCCATTTGTTCACTACCTTTGTGACTTTCTTCTACATTTGCTTTCATCTGCACAATGACTTACTCAATATTTTATTGAAATAATAAAACCATTTTATTGTTGCTAAAAAAATTCACATTTTTTAATGTAAAGAATTGCATTTGTAAAGGAAACTAAAGTACTGTCATAGACAGAAAACCAGTGATGCTTGCCAGAAATAGAAGGTACATTATAAAAATAAATACAATAAAAACAAGCACTCATTCTGTTCTACAGGGATACCATTACCCGATGAGCTCAAGATCTGCTCTGTTTGTTCTTAAGAAGTGAGGAGAGCATTAAAGACTTGCCAGGACCAAGCTGAGGCTTCCCCTTTGATAAAATGAGAAGGAACTAATGAGAGTGGGAAACAGCCCTGCTTTCTATGCCTTTCAATGTCATTTAGGGCTCCTCATCTGAAATCATTCCATGTACCATTCTTTGAGAAACGTTAACTGCACCCTGAACAGTTAGCTACTGCGGCATTACAAACCACGCCACTGACTCAGGAGCATACAACAAAAACCCCTCATTCCCAGAAAGCTGCAGGTCAACTAATGCTCTGCTGATCCAGGCTGGAATTCATTGGGTGACTCTTCTGTCTAGGGTAGAACAGGGTTGGCAAACTTTTTCTGTAAAAGGTCAGAAAGTAAACACTTTAGGCGTTGTAGACCACACAGTCTCTGTCACAATGACTCAACCCTGCTGTTGTAGTGTGAAAGCTGACACAGACAGACCAGACATAAATGAATAATCATGGCTGAATTTTGATAAAACTTTATTTATGAACCCTTAAATTTGAATAAAACATAATTTTTGCATGTCATGAAATAGTATTCTTCCTTAGATTTTCTTCCCATTTAAAAATGTAAAAACCATTCTTTGCTTTAGGGCCACAAAAAAGCAGGCAGTAGACGAAACTGGACTTGAAGACCATAGTTTGCTGACCCCTGGTCTAAAACAAAAGCTGTCATTGCCTCTTCCAGGGCTGGCTTTATGGATGTGGGCCTTGCACAAAGGAGGACCCACACTTGATTGAATGCTGTGCAATAGCTGTCTTGAAATTTTTTATAATTTTTGAACAAGGGACCCTGTACTTTCACTTTGCAGTGGGACTTGCAAATTATATAGCCATTCCTGGCCTCTGCTCAAAAGATGTCTAGAGATAGGAAGAATGATCTCCCAACAGCTGTCTCACTGGTGCATGCTTTCCTCATGGAGAGGGCAGAGGTGCAAAGAGGCTAGTGGAAACACCTCTGCCTCTTAAGGTCTAAGCCTGGAATGGACCCCACTGTGTCTTCTGACCACATTCTCTTGGCCAAGGCAAGTCGTATGGTCATGGCTAAGGTCAAGGAAAGAGGAAATATACTCTGTTCCTTCAATGGGAGGACTCCAAAGTCACATAACAAAGGGCTTGGATACAGGGAGAGGTGAAGAACCGGGGCTGATAACGCAACCTACCACCAACTGTATAAGAGTGTGTTGATCCAGTGTGGTGTTTCATGTCTGTAATTCCAACACTTTGGGAAGCAGAGGTAGGACGATTTTATGAGGCCATGAGTTCGAGACCAGCCTGGGCAATATAGTGAGATCACATCTTTACAAAAAAGTTTTTTAAAAATAACTTGGTGTACTGGCACATGCCTGTAGTCCCAGCTACTTTAAAGGCTGAGGTGGGAAGATTGCTTGAGTCCAGGAATTTGAGGTTGCAGTTGGTTAGAATTGTCCGGCTGCACTCCAGCCTGTGTGACAGAGTGGGACCTTGCTTCTAAAAATAAAAAAGTGTGTTAATCATTCTGGCTATTTGGACGAGGGAAAATGTCAAAGAACTAATTTCCTGGTGCTCTTATCCATGAGTTTTATCAGTCCCTTGTTCATCAGCCCAGGCAGAGTCAAGACAAAAAACACTGTGTGTGCCCTGAGGTTGGTTTCAGGTGGTACCAGTACATGCATTATCTTTCTTTCCCTTCTATGGGAGCAGGGAGACGGCACAGGACTGATTCCACTTGTGCAGATGCAAGGGAAGGGAACTAGGTGGCATTGCAAATAGAGGAGCCAGCACGCCAGTCTCCTCCCACAGTACTCAGCCTGCTCCCTTTCCTGGAAGAGCCCTCTGGGGGATCTCAGTACCTTGGATAGCACCTTCAGGCTGCAAAACTGGAAAAGAAAAATGTCTGGCTCACACTCTGCTTGGGGATTCTTTCTAGGTTTTAAACACATTTGAATAAACAGAGTGAGTCCATACACATATATCTGAGTATGCCACTGCCCTGCTTAGGATCCTTTCCTGGCTCCCGAGGCCCACGTTTGGCTTCACATTGTGGCCCTGTATGACCCAACCACAGTCCGTTCAGAGTGAGCACCTCACCGTTCTTGGACACACCAGCCATCTTCCCCGTAGGGGTCTTTGCAGCCACCATCACAGCTTTGGAGGCCACACGTGTGATAAGCCAGCTCAAATCCTTTTAAATAAAAATGGAAACTTACTGACTTATGTAACTTATATACATTGGATATTTTCCCCGCCCAAATCTCATGTTGAAATGTAATCCCCAGTGTTGGAGGTGAGGCCTGGTGGGAGGTGACTGGATCATAAGGGTGGAAGTTCCATGAATGGTTTAGCACTGCCCCCTTGATGCCGTCCTTGTGACACTGAGTTCTCTCGAGGTTTCACTGTTTAAAAGTGTGTGGCACCCGCGTCTGTTTTTCTCCTGCTTTCCCCAGATCATCCCTGCTTACCCTTTGCCTTCCACCATGATTAGAAGCTTACTGAGGCCTCCCCAGAAACAGATGGCAGCACTATGCTTCCTGTACAGCCTGCAGAACTGTGAGCCAATTAAACATCTTTTCTTTATAAGTTACCGAGCCTCAGATATTTCTTTATAGCAATTTGAGGACGGACTAATATAGTAACTGAATATCTAGTGGAGGGAGCTTCAGACATGCAAAGTGCTTACAGATTGCTCTAAGAATATGCTTTCTTCTGTGTTGGCTCCATTCTCAGGCAGGCACACCCTTATGGTGGCCACTAGCCTCTTCTGGGGAAAGAGAAAGCCTCTTTCCTAAGCATTCCGACAAAGGTCCCAAGGCAGACTCTCACTGGCTGATTTGGGTCATGTGTCCATCAGTAAACCAATGGCTGTGGGGCATGGAGTGTACTGATTGGCCAAGCCTGGATTATAAACCCACTCCTGCAGCTTGGAGGGTGGGATAAGCACCACAAAATCCACAGGGACCAAGAGTTGGGGGTCCCAGAGGAAAATCAAGGTGTGGTTACCAAATACAGCAAGGAACAGGGGCTGAGAAGCCACAACAATAAACATCCCCCACCCTTAGGGCTCTTTGTCTGCAACGCTTCCCTTTCTCCTCCTCCTAGCTCGGTCTCCAGTGTCACCCCCCTCTTTAAGACCCCTCACCCCACCCCAGAGCAAGTCACTTGTTTCTCTCTGTGTTCACACCATGCTCCACTGCCAGGTGTCTCTTGGGGCCACCTGTCTCTGGAAGATGCTGGTGAACGTGGCCAAATGCCTCGGTGTCAAAGCCTGTGCTTCCCTGGGGGCTGCATGCTCCTGGCCTGCCTCCCCTGCGGTCCTCAGCTCCCACACCTGTGGGTGTCAGCTCAGGTAAGCCTCTTGACTACTGGTGCGCACACCTTGCTATCCTTCCATTGCCACTGGAAAACATAATCATGCTTGGGATTTTGTGAGTTTAATAGCTTTACTGAAGACCTGAGGGAACAGAGGGAACACACGGCTCACAACAGCTTTCTGCCACGAAGCTGCCTCCCCACTTGTCCCCCACCCCCCACCCCCTTTTTTTTTTTTTTCTGAGACAGAGTCTTGCTCTGTCATCCAGGCAGTGGTGTGATCTCAGCTCACTGCAACTTCTGCCTCCTGGGTTCAAACAATTCTCCTGCTTCTGCCTCCTGAGTAGCTGGAATTATAGGTTCATACCACCACGCCCGGCTAATTTTTGTATTTTTAGTAGAGACGGGGTTTCACCATGTTGGTCAGGCTAGTCTCAAACTCCTGACTTCGTGATCTGCCCTCCTCAGCCTCTCAAAGTGCTGGGATTAGAGGCATGAGCCACCACGCCTGGCCTCCCCCACCTCCTTCTAAGACCACCTTCTCTTCAGTGCAGCCTCCCGCTGGGCCCAGCCTTGGGGACGTGGAGTTCTGCTCTCTCCTCCCTTGTCTCCTCCTGCTCCCCTTGCAAGGCACAGACCCGCCAGGCCAGTCTGCACTTCCGTATCACCCTTCCCACCTTGCCTGCTTCCTTAACTCTGGTGACTCATTTACTTGTGGCAGGCTAAGGGTCTGTTGAGTCTCTCTCTTCCATAAGTAGGGTCTGAGCTCCTTGAGGGCAGAGCTTCATCCAGGTCATCTCTGTGTCTCCATTGCCTTAGACTGGGAACCAAGCACCTACTCAGTGGATGCTGAATTTCAAAACCAGTTTCAATAAAAGGCTGTATTTTAAAAAATCAGCAAGAATTTCTTTGGCTCTGCAGAAAGCACAAAGAGAGTGGGTGAGTGATGATTTCAGCAGAAATGCCATAGGACACACGGGTTCTCAATTATTTATGGGTCTGAGGAGACTGTTCCTAGAGCATTGCAATACATTCTGAGGATGTCAGGGGAGAATGTGAGTGACTTTGTTCCTTGGAGTCCCCGCACCCCTACTCTGCAGACACCAGGGAGGGGGGCTTTGAGCTTCTTTCTGCAGCAGTGAAGAGCTGAAGAGCTCAGTTCTGCTCCTTCCTGGTTACCGTTTCTCAGTGTGCTTGCAAGGGTGACAAGAGGAGGTAGGACGGCCTCTGGAGACAGAGGGGTCTGGGTTAAATCCTCCTCTGCCCTGGGTCACTCTGTGCTGGCCATTTTCTGGCCTGCCATTTTATCATCTGTTTGATGGAGATGAGCATCCCCCTGTGACGGGGTCCCCGGGGCATTCAGGGAGGCAGAAACCTATGTGGGCTCACAGTTCCCCACTGGGTGCACACAGTAGGTGCTCGCATGGGTGCACACAGTAGGTGCTCACACGGTGGCAGGGGCAGTCCCACTCTCGGGTCTGGCTAAGCTGGGTCCAGCTTGACTCTGTGTGGTTCTGAGTTCTTCGAGTCTGTCAAGTGCAGAGTTTCTGAATGGAATTTTCAAGAAGATTCACAAAGGATTTGCTTTTCATTTGAACCAGAGGATAGAGGTTTTATAATTATCTGCAAGGGATTTCTTCCTGTTTATGTAAGGAAGAGTTGAAAGGTTTTCAGGCACAACTGTTAATGCTTTTCTCAAGAGCAGAGGCTGCATCAGTGCCAAGGACAGGGGTTGTGCTGGTGGTCAGAGACAATGGATGTGCTTTTTTCCAGGGCCGGAGGTTGTGCTGGTCCTGGGAGGCAGAGTGCGTGCTGGTCCTGGGATAGAGGGTGTGCTGGTTTGGGGCAAGAGGATGTGCTGGTCTTAGGGAGAGAGAAGGTATGCTGGTCCAGGGCCAGAGGGTGTATTGATCTTAGGGCCAGAGGGTGTGCTGGTTCAGTAAGACATACACAGCTTCCATAGTCAGAGGTCTTGAGCTTTCACCTTGTGCTTGGAGACCCCAGAAGTAGTTGGGGATGGAGGCAGCCTCTGGAGCCTGGTGTCCCACGTTGCTGGCCTTGATTTTCACCACTGATTTCCTCTTTTGGATTCCTTCAAGGATGTTCACATGGTAACTACAGAGCCATCCCAGCATCTGGTACTACATAAGTCCTTAATAAATGATTGTTGAATGAATTATGTGATGAGGAAATAGTCTTGGACTTGGGGCGAGACAAAGCTTGATGCAGATTTTATGTGTGCATGGCTGAGTATCTATTCCTTCTGAACATCAACTTCCTCACTGGTGACAGTGAATGTAACACCACTGGCAGTGCTGGGTGTTTGAGGCATAAACAATCACAGTTGAGCAAGCACCTAGCACACGCTGGCACTCGATCCATGGTGGCATCTTCTCTGAGTGCCCAGCTGCCTTCTTCAGATTTCTGAAAATGAAGAAAGTCTTATTTCTTTCTTATTTTGATTTCCCCTAGTTCAGTAGGCTTTTTTCAGGTTTAAAAAAAATCATGGCAGGAACACTTAGCATGAGATCCACCCTCTTAACAGATTTTTACATGTACAATACAGTATTATTGTCTGCAGGCACAGTGTTGCACGGTAGGTCTCTAGAACCTCTTCATCCTGCACAAGTGAACCTTTCTGCCCATTGAATGGCCCCCTCTTCCCCCACTCAGCTCCTAGCAACCACAATCTACTCTGCTTCTATGCATCTGACTATTCTTCCTTATTCTTCCCTAAATAAATAATGTTCCCCTTAAGTACTGCCTTCTAGATAAATAAAATGCTTTTATTTAATTTGATTGTTTTCCTGTTTGTTTAATTACTACCATTAAAATGTTAATGCTTTTTTGTATTTTCTCACGGCAAATGTGATATTTTAGTTCCATTTTGGGTTACTGTATTTGTCAAGTCTCTGACGTTTTGATTCAAATTGACTTAAGTAAAAGGGGAAATTTATTGGTTTCTGTAACTAAACATTGCAGGGGGATTGCTTCAGCCAAAGCGGAGGCTGTGTTCAGACAATCCAAGGATGGTGTCAGGACCCCCGTCTACCTCCTGGCTTGCTCTCCACCATGTGGCTCTCGCTCGTGGCACAGGTCTTTCACCCCATCCTCTCCTCTCTACAGCCCCACTGAAAGAGCTCTTCCCTCCATCGCAGACCCTCAGAGTCCCAGAACTCAGATCCAAGCACAGCTGAGGGATGGTAACACGCTGGCCAGCCCTGCTGGGTCCATGCCTGGAGCTGGGGAGGGGCTCATCCCCTTCCAGACCTCATGGGCTTGGAGAGGCAAGTGATGGATCGCTGAGTGAAATCAGTGCTGGGCTCATGGACGCGGAAGGGAGGGTTGTTATTCCTTCTGTTTTACTGGTGAAGAAAACTACTGTCCTATTGGCAGCTAACTTGGTCCCCTGCGATAAGCTCATTTCCTCTGAAAAATGGGACCTGGGCGTTAAACTGTCAACTCCTAAAGCCCTTATGGAACTGGGGTGCTCGTGTTGACTTCTGGGCCTGTCCAGGGGCCTGTGTGGGGCCATCAGCGCAGGTGCTTGGGTGGGAGTGTGTGGGGAGCGTCAGGGAAGGCTGAAGCCCGCTCGGTCCTGGCCGTGCCCCGGGCACCCTGGAGGATCTAGTGCTGGTCAGGACCTGCCCTGGATCTTCACTCCCTCATTTGTGAAATGGAAGCAAACAACTCCGCCCTCCCAGAGACGTGGGGAGGACCAAACGAGGGATGAGCACTTAGTAAGTGCCCAGTGAATGCAGAGTTGGCTCAGAACTCATGTAAACTCGGGGCAGGTCACGTCAGCTCTCTGAGCCCAAGCAGCTTCGGCTGTAAAATGAGATAATGATGATCCTGCATCCCAGGTGGGTCGGGTATGAGGTGCTCACTGCTCACTATGCCTTTGGAGACTGAAGGAAGAGGAGACTTCGAGAGCCATGAATCCCCCCAGTGCCGGGCATCCCCCCTCCCGCCGGTGTGCACTTGCTGAGACCCTCACTATTGAAGTGAGGAAATGGATGCCCAGAGAGGCAAACTTACTCCCTCAAGATCATGTAATCACACAGCAAAGGGGCAGAGCCAGGCTCGGTTCCAACTGCTTCCCCAGGAACTGGGACAGTGCTCCTTATATAGTCCTAGTTACTCAAGACCTGGCTAAGAGCTGGCCATTCACGAGGTCTCCCCAGGGCCCGAGGCTGAGTGAGGGGCTCTCCTGTGTTTCCCCAGCTCCCTGGGCTCTCCAACCAGTTCTCGCTACCTGGAATTGTAATTGTCTATCTACGTGTTTGTCTCCCCCACTGGACGGAGGATCAGGTCTGATGTACCCCAGAGGCCCTGGCCCTTGATGTGCTGCTGGGGGTGAAAATGATGCTGGGTGAACATAGAAACAATGACATGGTAAAGAGAGCTTCTGGTATCACCGCGAGCTCTCTCCATTGGACCTTGAGCAGGGTCTGCCCTGCTTTTGCCTCAGTCTTCTCATCTGTGAAATGGGAATAACAGCACAGGAGCTGTGTTGTCGTCAGGATTAGAAACAGTGTAATAGTAATATAGTCATAATAGCAGCTGGCATTAGGTGAAGGCTTACTCATTTATTTCTTCCAACAAATTTTTAAGGCAAACACCAGAGACTCTCATATTTTACAGATAAGAAACTGAGGCTGAGAGAGAACTGCTTTGCCCGGAGTTGCACAGCTGGAACCTACCGCATGCACAGTGGGAAGCTGATAAGTAGTGTCTAGAATAATAAAGAATGTTCCTGGTGTAACTGAGTGAATGTGCCCCTGACTGCATGGCCTCCCCTCCTCTGACATCACAGGCCCCTGAGCCCTCGTTAAGCAGCAGGCTTGGCCAGGCAGTGCCCTGGTGAGTTACTGAGCTGGGAAGGCCAGCGTGCATGGGGGTGCATGTGTGTGCAGGTCTGAGGTGGCCTCTGGAAGGAGGGGGATTTGGAGTGGAGCAGAGGCCTTGCCAGGCAGTCCTGAGAAGCAACCAGGCTCATAAAGTCTGGCGTTTTCATCTGAAGAAATTGCTGCATCCCCTCCTGGAGCCTGGCTTTTTGTTGCATCCCTCTCTCAGCAGCAACCCCTTCCTCTTGTGGGAAAAAGCTGCACAGCCGCCGGGCCTGTGCCCCTCAGCAGCAGCCTCTCGCCGCAATGGAGCATTCCCAGTGCGCTCCAGTGCAGGAAGGGAGGGTGGAGACAGGCATAGCGTGGGGTGGCTTAGCATCAAATAGGCTGGACTCAAGCCCCTGCTCTGACATTCACTGGCTGGCAGACCCTGTCCAAGCTGGGGTCCCTCTCTGAAAATGGGGACGTGTCCCTGGGGGCTGCAAGCAACCAGAGAAGACCAGCAGCCCATTACCCAAGAGGTGAAAGGCAAGGGGGCTGTGAGCGGCACCCTGGGCAAGGCAGCCACCCAGAGAGGCTGGGACCCTAAGGTAGGGCCAGGCCAACCTGGGAACGGGAGAATCCGAGCCAGTGATGGCTTCCTTAGGAAGGTGGTGTTGAGCATAGCCTTGAAGGATGGGGAAGAAACTGGGTGGGGGGCGGGGGCGGTGGGGAGAGAAGAGACACAGCAGGCAGCCTCAAAACCTTAGACCAGTGCCGGGGCTGGATTCGTCAATACTTATGCAGTTGCAACAGCTAGAAATGGGATTAAGCTGATTTCTTCTTCTTTTTTTGGTTCACATAATTGAGAAATCTAGAGTTGGCTTTCTGCATAGCTAGATGCAGTTTTCCAAACGCTGTCATCATCTCTTTTCATCACTCAAGTCTGCTTTCCCCCTGTAGAATCTCAGAGGGGCTCTCTCTCAAAGCAGCCCCCAGCACCAACGTCTTCCCCAATAGCTCCAGAGTAAGTTCCAAGAAAGGTCTCTGTCCTGGCTTGGGCCACGCCCACCCCTGAGGGATGGGGATGAAAGGCTCTGGTTAGTTTTGACTGGATCATGGGCTGATCCTTGGGTTAAGAATGTACAAAAGTATTTCCATTAGGAAACCTGGGGTGCAGTTACTGAAAGAGAGATAGTGGATTTAGGGCAGGCAAAAGCTATGTCCATGGCAGGGCCTGGTCCTGCTGTAATGCTTCCTGCTGCCAGCTGCCTCTATCATTCCTTCTTTTTTTTTTTTTTTTTTGAGACAGGGTTTCACTCTGTCTTCCAGGCTGCAGTGCAGTGGCATGGCTATAGATCACTGCAACCTCAGCCTTCTGGGCACAAGCAATCCTTCTATCTCTACCTCCTCAGTAGCTGGATCTGCAGGTACATGCCACCATGTCCAGCTAATTTTGTATTTTTTTATAGAGATGGGGGTCTCACTGTGTTGCCCAGGCTAGTCTTGAACTCCTGAGCTCAAGCAATCCTCCTACCTCAGTTTCTCAAAGTGCTGGTGAAACAGGAAAAGTTCCCTTGCCCCCGTCGCAGGGCGTACGATGTGGGTGTGGCTCGCTTCTTCAGTACCCCGCTGCTTAAACCTCTAGGGGAGCAAACAGATGGGCGGGCTGTGAGGCTCCGACCCCAGGGCAGTGTCTAGGCTCCGACCCCAGGGCAGTGTCTAGGCTCCGACCCCAGGGCAGTGTCTAGGGGTGAATGTTGGCAGCTCCTGAAGCCTGGGTGTGTGTTACAGGGTGCTGTCTTAGTTCTGCCATCTATAGGAGGCTTGTATTAACCAGCTCAATTAGACCCTCTACGTGTCACAAGGACGGAGAGCTTTCTGTATCCCGGGTTCTTCCTTGGTATAGCGGAAGAATGGGGTCACATGTGGGCTTGGAGAATGAGTGCGAGGTTTTATTGAGTGGAAGCAGCTCTCAACAGATGGGGGAGCCAGAAGGGAGACGGTTTTCCCTGAAGTCTGGCCGCTGTGCAGCCTGACTCTTCTCCGACCGCTCTTTCCTAACTCCGCGTCGTTCCCCCGGTCGCTGGCCTGCCAGCCTGCCGGTGCCTGGCAACGTGTGCTCCCACCCGCATGCTCTCGAGGACCAGTCGCTTGCATCTTCTTCCACCGATGTGTTCCTCACTACATCTAGCCGCTCGTGTCTCTGCCTTGCTAGGGTCTCAGGTTTTCATAGGCCCAGAATGGGGGCGTGGCGGGCGAGGGTGGTCTGGAGAAATGCAACATTTGTGTGCGAAGGCAGAAGTGCCTGTCCTCATCTAGCTCTGTGCGGGTGGAGCCCTAGCCAGGGACCACTCCCTCCTTTCCCAGCACTCCCGGATCATTGGCGTTACACTCCAGAGCCAGCACGCCCAGCCCACCTTTCCTTCAGACATGAGAGCTCCGGGCTTTCCTGTCACTGTCCTCTGGCCCTTTGCACAGATGCTCCTCATCTTGTCTGAGCTTTCTCTTGGTGACTGCCAGCATGAATGACCAGGTGTGGCAGGCTGAAGAATGGCCCCCAAAGATGTTCGTGTCCTAGTCCTTGGAACCTGTGAATGTGTTTCCTTACGTGACAAAAGTGGCTTTGCAGATGTGATTAAGAATCATGAGCTGGGAAGGTGACCCTGACTTATCTGGCGCCCCTGATGTAATCACAAGGGTCTGTCCTTATAAGTAGAGTCAGAAAAGGGGAAGGGATGATGAGCAGAGGTGGGAGGGATGCAGCTGCTGGCTGGGGCCACCAGCCAAGGAATGCAAGTGGCCTCCAGACGCTGGGAAAGGAAGGGCAATGGATTTTCCCCTGGAGCCTGCAGAAGGAATACAGACCAATTGCACCTTGATTTTAGCCCTGTGAGACCAATTTTGGACTTCTGGTCTCCAGCACTTTCTGGTCCTACCTCTGTGTTGTTTGCAGCAATTAAGTTTGTGATCTGTTATGGCCACATCAGATCAAAAACTTAATGGCTTCATACCTGACGTCTTACTTTCGGGAGATCATGCTCCACACTGGCCCCCACTTTGTCACCCACAGATGGAGCCACCTCTCCCGGCTCACAGCTGTCAGCTGGATTCAGGTCTCCCCTCCAGTGACCCCACTCCACCTGCTGGCTGGCCTGCCACTGTCTGGGACCTACCCTCCACCTTTCTGTTCCACGGGGACAGCTCCCATACCTCTCAGCTCCAGTGTCACCTCCTCTGAGAAGTTGGGCATGTGCCCGTTCAACACCCTCTCAGCACCCTTCTTGGCCCAATCCAGCTGGGGGGAATCACGTGTTTCTCTGGTCTCTCCATTAGGTGGTGAACTCAGTGTATACAGATGACATCTGATTCATCACTATTGCTGGTTCCCAGCCTGAGGCCTGCACACATCAGAGGCTAAGTCAACAATTGCTTACTTGGATGGGCCACTAGCCGTGTGGTGTGGGCCAGCAAGAAACCCCCAAAGGAAAGCGTGGGGCCTCCCTCTTGATGGCTGGCTGCTCACCCTGAATCTGTTTTCTTTTATTCCTGGTTCGTGCCTCCCTTGGAGTGTGTTGGGCGGTGGGCTGAGTTCTGTGTTCTGGCCCATAAACTGGGCAGAAGTAAGGAGTTCCTTTTTGGAGCTGAAGCTTTTAAGGAGCAAATGTGTCCCTCATTTTCTTCCCTTCCTGAATCTGGAAGAGATGAAAACAAGGCCCCTGTGCTCAAGGGGAGGTGGCTGCCAGGGGTGGAAGCCTGGTGTCTGGCTTACTGTGAAGAGAACCCTCCCACCACCCACGGCTGCAACCGTAGGCTCAGGACCATCAAGTAAAGAAGAAACCAAATTCTGACGGGCTGAGTCCTTATTCATTTTGGATCTACTTGCTTCAGCAGCTTATATTACTCTAATCAATACAGGAATTGGCACCTTGAAGCAAGGGTGTTGCCATAACAACCTTAAATACATGGCGTGGCCCCAGGGGGTGGACAGTGAGTAGCGAAGACTGGAGATCCCAGGTGGAAAGTGGGGGACTTGTGTGATGCAGCCGCAGCGCATCCGATGAGACATTCATTGCCTAAAATAATCTGGAAGGAAGACAAAGGCCAGAGAACCGGCAGCTCTAGGGGAAGAGGCAAAAATCCTGGAAGCTAGTGTGTGTTTCTGCTCGTAGAAGCACACACTGGCTTTTGCTGCGTTTTGCTGCTTGTAGCAAGGTCTTACAAGAAAGACAAGAGCTCAGGTAAGATTTATGTAGTCTGCAAGCAAAAATGAAAGAAAATAGAAAGGTGGGGCCTCTCTGGGTGGGCTGGATTTTCCAGATTTGGACACTGCATGAGCAAGTAATAGACTTCCATTGAGTTTGAGTGTGCATACGCCTCTGGGTCTATTTTTCCAGCAGCTAGCATTGCCCTAACATAGGCAGCTTTGATAAATGCCACTTTTGGGTGCAGCTAGTACTCTTCACATCCACTTTGGCTCAGTCTCCTATGGCAGGGAGGGGCCACACTGAGCCGCCATTCCCTGGATGGACTGCCCTAGAATCTATGGCATCAACTACAATCAGAAGGCTGGGGTCAGAGGGCTGCAAGGTTCCGAATAAGCCCAGGGTCACATAGCTGATGAACTATGAACTGGGGGAGCCAACTCAAGGCAAGCTTCCCTGGCTCTAGAAACATGCTATTGAGTCACCTGAGATGTTTACGGGCCTCTTTTTCACTGGGGCCTGGTGAGTGAGTGTGAGTGTGTATGCCTGTGTGTGTGTGTATGGTGATGGGTGGCAGTTGAGTCCTCAGTGACCCCAGTGTTGAGATTCTTTGTAAGTAAAGCACTGCTGGACAGAGGGACTGCAGAAGACAGGTATGCTTGCCCAGAAACGTCTTTACTGATGGTAAAACCGGGGCTCAGAGAAACCAAGGACCTGCTGGAGGTTGCACAGCAAGTGGCTGCCAAGCTGTGACGAACAGCCAGGACTTTGCCTGTCTGCAAGGAGGGCCTCCCTCCTTTACTTTTGCTCATTCTGCTCTGTCCTCCCTGAGCCTTGCCTCCCCCAGTGGCTTTCACACACTCTGACAGCAGAATCTTTCCTGCTCCTTCTCATGTCTCTACCTTTCTGAGCTCCACGCGGCAGGGCTGGGACCAGGACCAGAACAGGAACCAATGTCAGGGGGACTGGAGTCCCAGACTGGACTTGGTGTATTGAACTGTCATGAACTTGGCTGATCTTTGACCATCTGGCCTCTCTGCCCACTTCACTGGGGGGACTTGCCCTTCTGCGTTGCATGTGACATTATCCTGGGGCATCCATCAAGCTGTCCTGTGCTCTCCAGGCCAGGCGCGGGGGTGGCCTGATTGCAGGGGCTCTGCATCATAGAGAGGCCACCAGAAGTCATTCATCACAGTGGTGGCAACTTGGCAGAGAGGAAAAGCGCTCCCTGTCCTCGCCCCCAGAGTTGCTTTGGTGTTCGGTAAGCTCAGACCTCCAGTTTTCCTTCATTTTTTCTGAGCTACCTGACATCTTTCCAATAAAGTTCACCCAAGTCAGTGTTCAGGGCTTGCAGCCAAAGATGCAGATGATGCATCAACTCCAGATGATGCAGACAGAAACCCAAATGAATAGTGGGAAAGAATTTCCCAAAGCCATCCTCAAAGCAACGCAGTGTGTGATTTTTGGTCATCTACTGTGAGCTAGCCCCTGGGGTTGCAGAGAGGCAGCAGTCCCCTTTACAGCCTGGAAAAGCTCACAGATTGAAGGCAGGGAAAAGAGACAGTGGACGGACGGGGGCCAGTGCCCAGTGGCCAGGAGTCAGGGCTTGGGGCTCTCCTGTGCCCACTGTCTCCCATATTATAAACGTTTAACTATGAATTTGATTGGTACCCAGAAAGGTTTGGTCCTATTTCCTCTCACTCCCCTTAAAAAATAAAATCAACAAACCATTCAGGATGTCTTTAATAGAGACTAAATCAGAGTTTTTCATAACCTTGCTATGGAGTTGGCATTTACAACATTTTCCCCCTAAAGCTAAAGTTGGGTTAATATGGCATCATTTGGAAATCAGACAGTGGACTAAATTAACCAATAACCAACCTATGTTTGGCAGTTTGTCATTTTCAGGGAACCCTCGCAGGCATCATAGAAGCCTGCAGGTTAGAGAGTTATGGCTCAAAGAGGGGAAGGAACATGCTTACATTCACACAGCCAGGGTGGAAATGGTAGAGCTGGGGTTGATCCTGGATCTGCCTGACTCCTCAGCTCCACTTTTCTTGGGTTTAATTGAAAGGGGTAGTTGGAACTCTGAAAGCCTAGGAATGCTGGCGCTAGGGGGAGACGATTTCTGAAGGGTTTAGGGAGGGCAGTTTACTCGCAGGTGCTGGCTGGATAGGCATTCGTGGTCCTGCACTGCCCCCTGGTGGATTCCCCGTGCCTGGGCTCCCCCTGGTTTGGAGACTGGGAGTTGAAGGCTGCTGGCTATGGGCGGGTTGGAGACCTTCCTGGCTATGGGCGGGTTGGAGACCTTCCTGGTGCAAGCAGCCCCTGCTTTGGGACAGCTGAATGTTTAAGCCTACGAGATCAGATGTTCATGTGTTTGCTTATTTGTGGGAAAAGTGTTCTTTAATTAATCCACTTCCCTGCATTCTACAGGCCGAAATGCTGATGACTCCGCACTGCCCTGGCCCCCAGCCTCATGGGAGGATCAGATCCACAGAGAGACGCCCACTATGCAGGGAGATTGGACCACCCTAAGCTAAGCGCAGGGGGTCCTGGGGAAGGACCCAACTCGGGCAGGAGTGGGGAGCGGTGGGCGGGGCCCGGGAAAGGCTGCTCCGGGAGAGTAAGGGAGGGGAGATAGGACCAGATGGGGGAGGGGAGGCAAATCTGCTTTAAGGCCAATGGCCCGAAGCTTTAGGGGACCCTCGTTTTCTAGGACTCTGGACTTCGTTGTCCCATTTATCCTTTTGTACTATTTTTCTTCAGGAGATATACCCCAACTCATGTAAGCTTCAGGGCTCCACCAAGCCTGGCTCTGCCGCTGGACAGATGGGGATGCATGCGGAGGATGTGGAGCAGGCAGAGCCGCCAGGAGGACGGTGTGGCCGGAGCCCTGGGCTAGTGCCCCACGGAACCTGCAGGGAGCGGCAGAGGATCAAACGACAGAGGCAGAGGGGCGGGCTGGCGCGGAGGAGACCGGTGAGGGCAGTGGGTCCCACTGGAAGGTTTTGAGCAGGGGAGTGGCCAGGCCCTGTGAGTGAGATAGGTCTCTATAGAACAGGAGCTCGCCTACAGGGGCCCCGGCCTTCCTCCGCCAAACAGTCGTCAGGTCTGATTCCAGGGTCTGCAGGGACCTTGCCTGGCTTCAGTCTGTAGAGTAGGGACCATGCTGGCGGTGTAGTGCCCGAGGATGGCTGATTTTGGGGGCTGTGCGAAAGGAGTGGAGGGGTCTAATGGAGGGCATAGGCAGTGCTGTCAGCTGGGGGCCTCCCCTTGTCCACCCTCGTCTTTTCCACCATTACTTAGGAGAACCTGAGCTGTGCACCCGTGCAGCTCACCCAGGTCCAGGCCAGGCTGGGCCTCCTGGGCCAGATGTGCTGGGGAGGCCCGGGAGCTGGGAGTGGGTGGGTCCTGTGGGCAGGTGGTGGGATCTAGAGGCTGGAAGTGAACATAGGAATGTAGGGGTGCTCTGAGAGGAGGACTGGCCAGTGAGGGGGACCCAGCCCCCGGGTGACAGTGCCTGGTGCAGAGGCAGTGCCTGGGGCAGGAGAGGGCAAGGAGAGGGCCAGGACCCAGATGCCAGGGCCTAGGAGCCCACGGCTCATAATGTCATAATTGTTGGCCCTTGGTAGCCCTGGAGTGAGCCAGGTGGCTTATGAGTCTAGGGCGGGGGCAGAAATCCAATGGGAGGGGCAGTTCTCAGAGCTGCGAAGCTTTATGGTCGGGTGGAGGACTGGTCTATCTCTGACAGTCTGGTCTCTGGGACACAGGCCAGACCTCTTGTTCTCTCAAGAATAGGATTCCCGCCCTGTCTGCAGCCCCCAGGAGGCAGCAGGAGGCCCCCAAAAGGCGGAGAGGAAGCGCTTCTCTGGCCCAGCCTGGTAATTAGGTCCCTCAATTGCAATTACTTTTGCAATTAGCTCAGCTGGTAATTGGAGCTGGAGGTGGTAATTTCTGTCCTTCATGGAAGCTTCCTCTGAATTGGGCTCTGCTCATCTGTCCAGGATGCAGAGTTGTGATCCTGGAGCACTGTCTCTCAGTGGGAGCTCTGAGTGCACGGCCCTGGGCTTGGCAGGTGATGCATTTGGATTCTGCTACAGCCCCTGAGGTGGCACATTTTATGTATGGCAAGGAGGTGCTTTGTGGGCTTCACAGTGAAGAGCAGGGTTGCTCTTAAGATTTTTGGAGCTTGGGAGGACTGTATCTCACATATCTAAATACTTACAAGTCAAAAATCAAGCAAGCTGTGGCAGGCAGCCCCTAAGATGGTCCTAGTGATTTCCGCCTCCTGATGTTCCTGCCCTTGTATGACCACCTCCCCTTGAGGGTGGGCTGGCTGGAGACTTGCTTCTAACCAGTAGAATATGACAAAAGTGATGAGGTGTCACTTCCATGAGTAGGTTATACAAAATGGTAACTTCTGTTACAATCTTATGATGCCTCTTGGCATACATGCCTTGATGAAGCAAGATTCTTTCTGGCAAGGAGCTGAGGCCAGCCTGGCTGACAGGCAGCCACTGACTGAGCTCAGCCACCAACCCTGCCCTAGTTGGGCCTTCAGATGAGACTGTAGACCCTGGGCTGAGAATTGATTGCAGCCTCCCAAGACACCGTGAAGCAGAAAACCCAGCTAAGAAGTTTCTGGATTCCTGATCACGCAAATTGTGAGGTAATGCACGTGTGTCATTTTAAGCTACTAAGTTTTAGGGTCATTTGTTACACAGCAATAGGTAACTGGTACATAGATGCATTATTAAATTAAATAGCTTCTATTTTTTTATCTTGAGAAAGTATACTTTTCAAACTACCTAGAAGGTCAGGTTCAAATCTGGAATCTTCAGACTCCTTGGAGTTCCACACCAGAACGTGGTATGGGGAGGAGAGCTGGACCTTGGCAGAAGGCCACTCTGCTCTGTCTCTTCACACCTGGGTTCCATCCCATACACCCCACATCTTACACACGCCCAAGGGTCAAAACTCCATTCATATCCCCCCATAAGTAGCCGCCCTTGGGCCTAGTCATGTTCATGGTCCACTCCTGAGAGGTTGGACATGGGGACAGGCCTGCACAGGCCCAAGAATTGGGTTTTAGCACCATTTGGCCAAGAAAATCTAGGGCCCCAATTCCTGCAAGTGTGATGTAGAAGGGGGCTGGGGTGCGCTCCAGGTGGCCACATCCTTTCCGCCCCATAGACCCTTGACCCTGTGGGGGCCACTGGAGGGACAGGGCCAGGTCTTCCAAAGCAGGGTCCCTCTTGCCTGAGTCTGAGGGTGGTCCTGGGAGGGCCCCCTGTTCTAATCTTCTCAGGCAGGGATGAGGTGTCTCCAGGGATATACCAGAAAAGAGGGGGATCCAATAATACTCAGCCCAGGGGCAGGGCTGGGGCCCACATCTGCTCCCTCTTCCCTGTCTTCCATCTTCACTGGGGCCTGACCTGTGCTCAGCACTTGCTGGCAAAGCGTCTGATGGACAGAGCCTCCAGCTTCCCAGTTAGTAAGGAAGACATACCTTAGAGCAGAGCCAGTCCTTCTCCCCAAGCAGATTCATTTAATTAGAATTCATTGAACATATATTACAGGCCAGGAACCGGGTATTAAGCAGGGAGAAATTTATTAGTATAGAGGTTATTAGAAAGCTCATGGATTGACAGCAGAGCTGGCCTGGCGGGGAGCTGGGGCTGCCCTTGGAAGCCTGTGCACCAGGGCGAGCCAGTTACAGCCAGAGCCCACCACATTCTGTCCTGCACGGAGGAGCTTCTTCCTCCCTCCCTTTTTAAAATTGATTTATAATAGTTGTACACATTTATGGGGTACATGTGATATTTTGATACATGTGTACAATGTGTGATGATCAAATCAGGGTAACTGAGATATCTACCACCTCAAATATTTATCTTTTTTTATGTTGGGAATATTCAAATTCTTCTCTTTTAGCTATTTTGAAATATGCAATACATTATTGTTAACTCTAGCCACCTTACTAAGTTATCAGACACTAGATCTTCTTCCTCCTATCAGACTGTATTTTTGTACCCATTAATCAACTTATCTTCATCCTCTCTTCTCCTCCCCTTCCCAGCCTCCAGTAACCATCGTTCTACTCTCTGTCTCCATGAGATCCACTTTTTAAGCTCCCATGTATGAGTGAGAACATGTGATTTTTTGTCTTTCTGTGCCTGACTTGTTTCACTTGACATGATGACCTCTAGTTCCATTCATATTACAGCAATTTCACTCTTTTTTGTGGCTGAATAATATTCCATCATGTATTGTTATGATTTGGCTCTGTCCCCACCCAAATCTCATGTTGAACTGTAGCTCCCATAATCCCCACGTGTCACGGGAGGGATCTGGTGGGAGGTGATTGAACCATGGGGGCAGGTTTTTCCCATGCTGTTCTTGTGATAGTGAATAAGTCTAATGAGATCTGATGGTTTTACAAAGGGCAGTTCCCCCGCACACGCTCTCTTGCCTGTGACTGTGTAAGACATGACTTCACTCCTCCTTTGCCTTCTGCCATGATTGTGAGGCCTCCCCAGCCATGTGGAACTGTGAGTCCACTAAACCTCTTTTTCTTTATAAATTACCCAGTCTTATGTATGTCTTCATAGCAGTATGAAAATTGACTGATATATATATATATAAAATATATATAATGTGTGTATATATATATAACATTTTGTTTATCTATTATCTGTTGGTAGACTCAAACAAAAACTCAATAGCAAAAAGCCCAAATTATTTGTCTAAAATTGGGCAAAATATTTCTCAAAAGAATACATACAAATAACCAGGAGGTATATGAAAAAATGCTCAATGTCTATCATGAGGGAAATCCACGTCGGAACTGAGGAAAGTGGAAATCACCTGGTGAGCATTGGACAGTCCCAGAGGCAAAAACTCCTTATCTGAGGAGTTCGGAAAGAGCAAAGACCACCTGGTGACCATTAGACAGGCCCTCCGGAGGCAAAGCTCCCTAGATCTGGAGAAAATCAGAAGTAATTAGACTTCCCTAGTACCTAAAGTCGGCATCTGGTTCCAGGCATCTTTCAGTGTTTATAAGTAACTAAAATTTCTATACATCTCTGGAAGGCCATGCCAAAACTCATTTTACAACCCTCAGCTCCTGCCTTGAAGTCCATAGATACCCCTAAGGGAGAATTCACTGCAGCGAGCTGTCTTCTTGCTGAGGTGTCCCACTGCAGGCTTTTGCAGCATTCTTCCTTTCTAACAAACTTTTCCTTTTTCAAACGTATACTATTGTTGGTACTTTTTTTTTTTTTTTTTTTTTAATGAACCCACGAGTCGACCACTTCCCAGTGCTGGGACTCTGACCTTGCCTGGCAGAAACCACAATGAGATATCGTCTCATCCCAGTCTCAACAAAAAGACAAAAAATAACGGGTGCTGGCGAGGATGCAGAGAAAAGGGAATGCTTGCACGTTGTTGGTGAGACTGTAGATTAGTACAGCCACGGTGGAAAACAGTATGGAGGTTCCTCAAAGAACTAAAAATAGGACTATCATATGATCCTGCAATTCTACTGCTTGGAGGAGCTTATTTCTAAATCAGAGTTGCTCGAGCCTTTGATTGGGATATTCTGTCAGATGTCTGCACCCTAGGGGTAAAGAAGGCTGAGCAATGCAGAGGTTTGCAGTCTACACTGGGCAGGAGGGCTTTTCAGGATAGAGGAAAGGATTTAAATGTGAGAGGGTGCTTCCCTATTGGGGCAGCCCTGATTGACAGCTGCTTGCCATGGCAATAAATACAGGGAATAACAAGGTAGCAGGAATCACCCAGCAGCAATGTACAAAAATGAAACATTTCCGTTTTCTTCTAATAACATGTCACTTTCGTTTCCTGAGACCACTGGTTTGGAAGAATAATGATGGATCTGATCTTGCCAAATAAAGGATTTTTAATCCCTTCCATTTTTAAAAGTCACTTTCTATTTCAATTTGAGGTAAATATTTAAACAATCCCCAGAGAGACCTCCACAGCCCTTGCTGCTGTTTATAATCTCCAGCCCAGGACTTCCTCCCCCTTCTCACTGATTTGTCACCTTCCAGTCCTTTAGCTTGCTTTTTACAAAAAAAAAAAAAAAAAAAAAAAAAAGCTGATTCCAGAATATGAAAAGAGGACTGCAGGATCAAAGCCAATCAGTGTTTCTATGTAACCATATTCTGCACCATATTCTGCAGGCAGTAATGTTATGTCAGCTTGTGAATTGCAATTGAATTTAACACTTGGGAGAGTCATTTCAGGTGGTGTCTGGAAACATTTTAGTGTGTTGCTAAGACGAGGAATAACCCCCCCAGATTAGGGTGTCTGTATAAAAAGGACCTTCATCAAACATTAAACCACAGGAATTTTTTTTTTTTTTTTGACCTGGAAACCTTTACCATTTTGGTAACACGTAGGATAAATTAATTTTTATTTACTTCAAAATTATGGGACCTTGAAAACATATATTTACTAAATACTAAATAGGTGCTAGATGAGTTATATGCAATCCTGACTTGATCCTTGATCCCTTTTTACAGATGGGTAAACCAAGGTACAGATAAAGAAGTAACAGACCCCCTAAGGTTCCCTTAGAACTTGAACTGGAGCCAGAGCTCATATCTCAGGGTTTCGAGGCCCAGTGAGGAGTGCAGTTTCCCCTCAGCAAAGGGCTGAGGCCTGCAGTTTGCATATCTGTGTTCTCCTCTTATCTGGGGTCAAAATAAAATTTGGTTTTGTAAACACAAATATGCTGGACCTGATGATGGTTTCAGACCTGGGAGGACAGGGGTCTTAATCCCCACCCCACGGCTCTAAGAGCAATTTTGGCGCGGTTGAGAGTTTCTTGTGCTCGAGATGTTCTCCATGGCTGGCCAAAATTGATACTTCTACATTATCAAAATCAGTATTAGGATCTTTCAAGAAATAGTTTGTGACCTGTGGATGTGGAGATATGAAAGCCTCAGAGAAACCTCTTCCTGGCCCCTTGGAGTGACCCATGATACCAGCTGGTCAAGGAACTGCTCGAGAGGCAGCTCAAAACCAGAACACAGGAGAGCAATTCTTTAAACCTAGAGTATTTTGTGTGTGTGTGTGTGTGCTCTAGGTTCTTACAACCTGCAGCAAGGATTCAACAAAGCCAAGCTGATTGGCTGGCCGTTGTCTCCAGGATAGCAGAAGGGGATGTCTATGAGCACACATCCTTGTGAAGATTGGTGGGTTGTGTAGAGAGGAGGCAGGTCTCTTGCTCTAGGTCTAATTGAGGCAAGGTGGCCTTGGCAGGTGGAGTGGGGTGTCTATAGTCCTAGATCAATCTCATCTTGGAAATAGGGCAGATGGAGCTGGTTTTACATTAAGTAAAAATGATGCACAGAACATGCCTTCTGCCTTTGTCCTGAAGAACTCCCATCAGACATTGTAACCACTCAGAATATCCCATATTAAAGATAATTTTTATGTAATTATGAATTGAACTGAGCTATGGCTGACAAGCTATACTTTGTAGACATCTAAAATATTGCATTTTAGGCCCGGAGTGGTGGCTCAAGCCTGTAATCCTAGCACTCTGGGAGGCTGAGGCGGGCGGATCACTTGAGGTCAGGAGTTCGAGACCAGCCTGGCCAACATGGTGAAAGCCCATCTCTACTAAAAACACAAAAAAATTAGCCAGGCATGGTGGTGGGTACCTGTAATCCCAGCTACTCAGGAGACTGAGGCAGGAGAATTGCTTGAGCCAGGGAGGCGGAGGTTGCGGTGAGCCGAGATTGTGCCACTGCACTCCAGCCTGGGCTAGAAAGCAAGACTCCGTCTCAAAATAAATAAATAAATAAAAAAAAATAAAATATTGCATTTTGTAGATTTTAATCAAACGTAGACTCATTTTAAATTTGCATTTTTCTTTTCATACTTTAAAGGCTGTTTTCTTTTCTTTCTTTTTTTCCTTTTTTTTTTTTTTTTCCAAGTCCCAAGTATCTTTGGAAGCTTCTGAAAATCTTGTGCTCATAACGTGTAATGAATACAATGGCCCTGCCAGCAGGGGGCGTCCCTGCCCACTGGCTGTGGTTAGAACCCAAGATTTCATCTAAGTGTAATGTTGAAAAGGTTAAACACACGACTCGTGCAAATAGATAGTCAACAGAAAACACAGAATAATTTAACTCATTAATGAGAGAACAAGGAGGATGGTAGGTGGAGCTAGTTCAAATAAGAATCTGAGAAACAGCCATAGACCATCACTGAAAGAATGTCTTGGGATAGGATTGCTGAATTAGACACAAACAGGGTAATGTCCTACAGGACAATAAACTATAACCTTTGGTGTAATCTCTGCCACTGTACAGAAATCATTTGCATTTCTAATGGGCCAAAAGGAAGCTATTTACAACTTAATCTTCTACAAGTTAACATGTAACTTTGCAGAGTCTGGGCCCTAATCAATAGTAAACAGTAAGTCAAACACAGGGACATTCCCCTGGAGAATCAGATAGTCCTGGGCGGGCCTGCTAGATAGGTCCCCCCATGTGACACTCAAAGGACATGCTGTCACCTTTTAGCTTTATTCCTAAGTTTTGGGTAAAAGTTCTTAACAATGGAAAGGGGGAGAAAAGGGTTTTTCTAGGGCAAGTCTTTGCTAGGGTCAAGGTTCCCAGGGAGGTAAATGGTTTGGCATTTCTTCAGAGCTATGTCTTTCAATCTTTGTTCAATATTAAACTAGCTGGGTCAGGGAAAAACTGATTTTTCTGTTAACAAAAACTATATACAGAAACAAAGTCACTTACCTGTTTATTTCCATGGTCACAATGGAGTCAGTACTCAGAAAATACTCAGCAAAACATTTCCCAATTTTGTTTCGGTTTTTGTTCCTTCCTTAGTTTCGTTTGGGGAGTATCCAAAAATAAGTTACTGGAAGCACAGGGAAGAGTTTTAACTCTAGACAAGGCATTATTTTTTACTGGTAAGCAGCTCGAAGGCATGAACTACTGGGTTCCTGCATTTCAGCAGAGGACACTGTGAACCCCAAACTCGCTCTGATAGCCGGTGTGTGGCACAATGTCCAGAGTGGGCAAATTCACAGAGACAGAAAGTAGATTCTTGGTTGTTGGGGGCTGGAGAGTCATTGCTAATGGGTGTGGGGTTTCTTTTAGGGAAAAGAAAAAATTTTGCAAAGTTGCAAAATTTAGCAGTGATGGTTGCACAATTTTGTGAATATACTAAATACATTAAGTTGTACATTTTTTTTTTTTTTTTTTTTTTTTTTTGAGACGGAGTCTCGCTCTGTCGCCCAGGCTGGAGTGCAGTGGCCGGATCTCAGCTCACTGCAAGCTCCGCCTCCTGGGTTCACGCCATTCTCCTGCCTCAGCCTCCCGAGTAGTTGGGACTACAGGTGCCCGCCACCGTGCCCGGCTAGTTTTTTGTATTTTTTAGTAGAGACGGGGTTTCACTGTGTTAGCCAGGATGGTCTCGATCTCCTGACCTCGTGATCCACCCGTCTCGGCCTCCCAAAGTGCTGGGATTACAGGCTTGAGCCACCACGCCCGGCCAAGTTGTACATTTTTAAAGGCAAATTTTATGGTATGTGAATTATATCTCAATCAAAAAACACTCCAGAAAAGGGTCAACACAACAAGGGATTTTGGAAAATTCCCTAAAGGGCCAAGTGTAGGGATCAATGCACATTTCTCCAGCTATGAGAGAAGAATGATCCTGGAAACTGGAGTTAGCATGTTTGTGGTTTATTTCCATGATGTTTCAGGGCTCCCTGCCATCTGGCTGGCTCACACTCTAACTCAGCTTGGGCCCGTCCCGTCTTTAGTGACATGTTTCAAAGGAGACAGTTTCCAAGAACTAAGAGGGTCCTCTCCCCTCTACCTCTCGTACACAATACAAGTCTAAAAGATTTAAAATCATTTGAACACCTGCTTAGATCCACCCAGTGCTTTAGCATTTTATGCTGCCTGGGACCTAAATCTTCAAACTGGACATTTCTATAGTATTGTTTCTGGCATTGGAAGGAGTCACAACCACAAGGAAAATCCACCTTAAATAATGTCATTATGTATCAAATGCTTTTATTCATCATCTCTTAATCCTCACCACAACCTGTAAGGTAGATTTTATTAAACTTGTGTAAACAAAATGGTATCTGTGTCCTCCTGATGCCTTGAGATCTGGACAAGGCTGGTTTGATCTCACTCATTCACTACCCTCTAGGAAGACCACAGCCTTCCTGAGATTCCAGTGACTTCCCAAAGGATCCAGAGTCTCCTGTTTTTTTCTGGCTCTGGAAACCTGCCTCCTCCAGGGTCCCTTCTGTTGTGGTCTGTGTGGGCCCAGATGCCAAACTCCACTCCCTCCCCAGATTCCACACCCACTACCAAAGCCAAAATACTCATGAGTGCAATGGTCTCTCCTGGAGATCTTTGTGCAGGAGGAGAGGTGGAGAAGGATTTACAGCATATCAGTGTGTACAACTATAAAACAAACATGAGGCATTCACTTTTCTTCCAAGTGTCATTTTGGGAATGTACATGGTTAACTTCATTCTGTCCCCATCTTAACGACTTTTATCTCTTTTCTCTTTTCTCATCCCTCCTCCTCACCACCTGCCACCCCAGACTGTACCTCACGAACTCCAAATTATTCTCCCACTATTATGCAGATAAATGAATTTTCAGATTCATCCAGGTGCTCAGCAGAACAAAGGGGACCTAGTTAACATTAAGGGGTCTTCTTTGGAAAAGGCAGTTTGGGTTATAAATAGCATAAAGAAAATGTCCCCAGTACCACCATGTCATGGATGAGAGAATGAGACTCAGGGGCCTGTGTCAGTCACTTAGATTTCCCTCTCTGGCTCAGACTGTAGATCAGATGAATGCTGGGTCCCTGGGAGAAGATCCTGGAGTCAACTCAGAATGAGCTCTGTCCCTAAGTCTCTAAGAGAGGTTCAATTTCAATGCCCAGAGCAGCCCTGCCTTGGCACTCAAATCCTGGACTAAGCTCCCAGGTTGGTGGAGGACCTCCATTGCTTTTGGAAGGGGGCAGCCTGCAAGGTCTTGACATTTGGAAGGCTCAGAATTGACAAGTCAAGAATGTACCATTTAGAGTCGGGTGTGTACATCTCATGGCTGGCGACTGCATCCATGTGGGAGCAGGGAAGGCTACACGGGCTAGATCAGGCAGGGCTGTGAATGTCAAGCCCAGGAGCCAGCTCTGCATCCAAAGGTAATGAAAGCTACAAAGATGTTTAAGCAGAAGAGCACTCAATGACTTGCGCTTTGGCAGTAGCAGTAGCTGATGCTTATTGAGCACATGACATTGTCTAAGCTCTTTGGCTGCATTGTGCCAAGCACTTTGCAGGCATGACATCCTTTGAAACCTTCCAACAACTCTGTGAGATACCACCAATTTTCCCCATTGGTGGATGAGGGAACTGGAGTGTGACTTGTTCCCTCAGCTGGAATTCAAAGCCAGTCAGATACCATGACCTGCTGGCTCTGAGATGCCCTTGGGGACACAGGGCGGTGTCCATAGACATTGGACGAGGAGGGAATGAGGACTGGAAGCTAGTGGGGAGTCCAAGAAAGGTAAAGCGAGGCCTGACGTAGGGCAATGGTGATGAAGATGGGAGGAGCGGGCTCACTAAAGACCCTTTCTGAGGTCAGGAGGCTCTTGGGACCTCTCTTGAGCACTGTAGAGAAACCCTGGTCAAGACAGAGGCAATTCCCAATCTCTCTGTATTTCTTTTCCTCTGAGGTCTGCCTGCTCTCTCCAGTTCCCCTGGAGGGGCTGAGGGAAGTGTGTGCGGTGTTGTCAGGGCAGAGGGAAATGGAGGAGGCATCCTCAGTGGTGCCTGCTCTGGGCAGGGGCCACACCCCACCCCTACTTTCTCCTCTAGGGGCTCCCCCAGAGTAACAGGGAAGTTCTGTTCCTGAGTCCACAAACTGGCAGCCTTCTGATCAAATGTGGCCTATAAAAAGGCTTGGTTGTTTCAGTATAGCATTTTTTTAAATTACCAACTTTTCAAAGAGAGATTTATCTAATTTATCCTCCTCCTCTCCCTTCTTTCCTCTCTCCCTCCCTTCCTTCCATCTATCCACTTACTTTAACAAGTATACAGCATTTGGCCGGGCGCGGTGGCTCAAGCCTGTTATCCCAGCACTTTGGGAGGCCGAGACAGGCGGATCACAAGGTCAGGAGATCGAGACCATCCTGGCTAACACAGGGAAACCCCGTCTCTACTAAAAAATACAAAAAAACTAGCTGGGCGAGGTGGCGGGCGCCTGTAGTCCCAGCTACTCGGGAGGCTGAGGCAGGAGAATGGTGTGAACCCGGGAGGCGGAGCTTGCAGTGAGCCGAGATCGCGCCACTGCACTCCAGCCTGGGCGACGGCATGAGACTCCGTCTCAAAAAAAAAAAAACAAGTATACAGCATTTACGATGCCCCCAGCATCCTTCTTAAGAGCTTTACAAATATTAACCCATCTAATATTCCTAATAAATATCCAAATTTATGTCTTCTCCTGAAAAATAGACTCGGCCCACAGTCCCGGGTGGCAGCATCATCGTCCAGCAGAGTTGCTCTGGTCCATTTTGGCCAAGGTCATACAAACATGTGTGCAATTAGCATGGCTGGGGTGGAGATCAACAGCAGGGACATTGGTTGTAAATTGCTAGGCACCCTCTTCTGTTTGTCTTAAGCCAGTGAGCTTTAGTGGCCCCTGAAGGCATCTGAGTTAGACCCTCTGGGATGTCTGTGATGTGTCTCTTGGACAGAGGGATGTGCCAAGGGAAGAAGTAAAATGAATTAGTCTGGGAACAGAGACAGGGATCACTTTGAAATGGAGGTGAGGCCCAAGCTGGGACTTGAATGATGCCTGGGAAGGGAATTCTGCAGCAGACGAGACCATGGAGTGAGAACATGCATGAGAGGTTGGGTCCTTGAGCAAGAGAGGAGAGTGCGGCAAAGGGGGAGGGCTGTGAGTGAGCCTGGACCGTTAGGCAGAGCCAGACCACGGGGGGTGGGTCAGTGGTGATGGAGGTAGAACACTGAGGGGCCCATAGCCAGGCAGTGCCAAGGCCCAGATTTGAGTCTTAGAGATCTCACTGTGGGGCAGGGTAGAAAATCACTGTGGTGTGTGTAGGAGATTGAAGACAACTTCAATAATGGGGAGTTGAGGATCTTTAAAGAACTCATTTCCAGACAGTTGGGGGACCCTGTCTCCATCCTGAGACCCTTGCTCTGCAGGGCTCTGGCGTCAGGCAGATTTCAGGTCATATCTGGCCTGGCTTCTGTGGTGGATTAGATGGTCATTCACCCCTCACCTCAGTTCCGCTGGAGAGTGAAGGGGTGGGTTTACTTGCTTCATCCACGGCTTGGCCATGGGACTTGCTCTGGCTCATGGTGTGTTTGCAGATGAGATGCCCGGAAACTTGAAATGCACATGTGTTGCTGGGCTTGCTCTCTTATGTCCCTGCCATTTCCCGGAGAAGAATATGCCTGGGTGGCCCTGATGGTCCCAGGAGAGCCTGGGAGACACCGGAAGCAATGCTGAACCATCCCAGCAGAGCCAATCCTAGATTAGCTGCCTACAGATGAATGAGCTAAATAAATGTTTACTCTCACATGCCGAGAGATATTGTGGATGTTTGTTACGCAGCACTCCTGCAGCCATTCTTAGCTGATACAGCCTCTAATAGCTGGGTGACTTGGGCAGGACTGGCTTCCTCCACAGAGGTCCAAGGAGGAAGGCAGGACTTGGTAGAGCTCAGGGAGAGCCTGGGGTGAGCCTCAGGAGAAGTCTGAGTATTTCTTCTACCTACCTTTTCTGTCCTGCCCTGGAAGTAGGGCATCTCTAGGAGGACTAGAAGGACTAGAAGGCACAGGTGGGATGTTGAGGCTGTGAAGAGACAATTTCTTCCCAGTGTTGCTGGTGGGAGTGTGAACATGCTTTGCTTCTCTGGAGGGCTGTTCGGCAGCATGTATACTCCACATCCAGAAAGACATTTGCAGGTACACTTATGCTAAACACACACACACATACACAACCAAAAAACCTGCACTTACACATGTGCATGAGATGATCAGCATATCACTGTTTAAACAGCCAAAAAAATAGAAATAACTCAAATGTCTGTGGCTAGGAAGACAGCTAAACTGTGGGGTACCTACCAATACCAATACCATAGAACACCTTCCCACGGCTAAAAATAATGAGGAAGATCTTTATGTGCTAGCATGGTTGAAACTTGAAGACATATTGTTGCATTTGGTTCCTTAGGAGCAGTAGAACTTTCCTGTTAAAAAAAACAAAATAAATAAGCTGAACCAAATACCATACAGCAAACTAGGATAACAGTGGTTGCATGGAAAGAAATTGCTAGGGAAAAAAGATGGTTGGCGGGGGTGTCAAATAAACTCTACTTTTCTTTATAATGTTTCCATTTTAAAAAGAGATTGTATGTCTATTATCAGTTATGTCCTTCACAATTAATTTCGAGATAAAGGTATAAAGAAAAGACCTGGACTTTGGAGACAAGCGAATCTGGCTGGAGCCCCAGCTATGCTGCTTGTTCGGGTTGTTAATTTTGGAGTTGTTAACAGCTCGTGGGGATGCTAATCTCTACCTGGGATGGCTGGTCACGGAAGAGACGAGCTGGTGCCTGCAGAAGGGCTGACATCATGTCTGGGTACAGGAAGGGGCTCGTAAAAGTCAGTGGAAAGTGACGGATGGGTTATCTGGGAACCACGTGGTCCACACTGTGTGTCCCTTTGGGGCCCTATTTCCCTGGGAGTCCTGCCAGGCCCACCAGGTGCATGAGAACTCTGGTAATGCCCCAAATGGCCCAGGCAGTGAGGGCTAAGTTCAGGCCAGGTCAGTGCAGTGGCTCGCCCGGTGGCATCTCAGGACCTGAGAAGCACTTTGTGCTCTGTGACCTTGAATGAGGAGGTCAGGGATATGGCACTGACTTCCGCAAAGACCTCCAAAACATTGAGTTATGAGCCTAGGTCTGTTGACAGTTGGGGCAGTGGCAGGGTGGGGGTGGGGGGCTCCTTCCATTCACCCTGCAGGCTCGGGGCTCCTGAATTCTCACTGGATGCTTGGAATTCCGGTGGGAAACGTATGTTCCCAGCAATGTTTTCCTGCTTGTGTGACATGGGGAGAGCCACCTGAACTCCCCGAGCTCGGTTGCCTCATCTGGACAATGAGGATAATGACCTCACCCTCGACAGTAGTCTTGAGGGCCACACCAAGCATGGTGAACTTCCGGGTGCTTTGCTGGGGCTCAGTCACTGTGAGTAGAATGGGATTCTCCATCCCACCCAGCTCAGTTGGGATTAGATTGCAAACCACCCCTCAATCCGGCTACCAGGCAACTCCCCGCCACCCACCTTGCATCTAAACCGGGTTTAAACACCCCCTGAACCAGGGTACTCAGGAGCCTTTTCCTCTAGAACCTCACAGCTGCTGGGTCCACTTCTTCCCACACTCGAGCACCGCGCCTCCCTCCCAGCCGCAGCCACCCCGCTCTCCACACAGCTGGTTTCTTCCCTCATTCCCTTGTATCGTTCAGGTGCATGCCCATCTTTCAGGCGGGCATGAGCTTTGATTCCCTTGGGTTCCCAGATGTAGCTTGAGTGAGCAGATGCTCATAGAATGTTCCTGTCCACCCCCACCTGCTGCAGGGGCCTCACGATCTGCCCCCGATCCTCCCCCTGATCTATTTTCTCCACCGGAGCCTGAATGCACTTTTCATAACACACACTGCATCATTTTAGCCCCCTCTGCTGAAAACCTTTCAAAGGCTTCCCGTGACTCATGGGAGGAGACACAATTCCTGATGTGGCCGCCAAGCCTCCCGTCTGCCCATGGGGCCTGTTTGGGCCTCACACGCCCTAGTCTTGGTAGTTTCCCAAAGACTCTCTGGTCTCCTTCCCCCTCTGCAACCCCATTCCCCTTTGCCTAGTTAGCGATCACGATTTTTGCTTCTCCGATTCCTACTGGTGGAATCTGAGCCTGCTGGCACAGGATTCCGGACCTTGTAGTTCCTAGGCCCCAGCCCTGGCTGCTTGCCTATAAAGAGCCCGGATATTCATCACACCCGTGGCTGTCGCTCAGGGGTTAACACTTCAGTTCAGGACTGCTTAGCAACATCTGCCAACCCAATTAACTACCTTCACCTGTCCCAAGTCTTCCAGCTTTGTCTTTTCTCCCCTGAAATATATATTAAAACTCATTTTCAGCAGAGTGGTTCCTGTACATTTTGATTAACACACAATCTCTTCTCTGCTTCTTGTGAAAATTTGTCAGGGTCTGTCTTAGCGGGCTCTTCCGGAGGGCTGGAAGCTCAGAATTCCACAACCTCTGGCCTCCTCCCTACCATGCCGGGGAGCACGGCTCACGGCTGACATTGCGGTGATCAAACATCATCCTCAACTCCGGCCTGCCCCCTTCCTTCCTCCTCACAACCCTTTTGTTGGTAGCTCTAGGATTCATTCTTTGCACGAAATCCATGCATTTTCCCTTGACCTGGTTTTCGCTTGTGCCTCATCCATCCACCCACTCTCTATTGTGGGCTTGTTTGATTGGCAAGTTTTCCATTTTAAAGACGCCTCTTTCTCCCACGTAAAAAAAAGGTGTCTCCGCATCTGACAACTCCGGGAAGACTTACCAAGCTCCTCCCAACTACCTGGCTCCCCAGGTCCGTCTGATCAGCCCTTCCCTCCCTGCTGGTGTGGCCCTTTCAGATAAAACTCGCTTCTGGGAAATGTCTTTACTTTTTGAGGCAATTTTTAATTTGGCCTTTACCCCAGCATTTTATCATGACTCTTTTTCTAAATCAAGACACCGTCTGATGAAGTTTGGGAAGCATTTCCTCACCAGGAAGTTAAAAAATAAAACCGCGAGGCAGCATCTGCTTCGATAGTTTTATTGGAACACGACGGTAACACAAACATGGATTTGGGGTCCCACCGCAGATGTTCCTCCTCCGGGCAGCATGCACCCCACTTCTGCAGCCAGCAGAGGCTCCAGGAGGCCTGCAGAAGGCGGAGGCAGCCCAGAGACAGACGTGGAGGGGCGGGTGGTGCGTCGGCCCCTCGGGCCAGAGCTCTGACCAGCTGAGTCTGTGAACAGCCAGACTGGTTTGTTTTCACTCGAGGTCATGTGGCCACGACTGGGAGACCTGCCTGCCTCAGACTCCTGGGAAAACTTCCAAGGAGGGGGTTCTGGGGATTCCAGAAGGAATTCAGCCAAGAGACTAAGCACCTCTGGGGGTCACCAGGGCAAATCATGCCTTTAGGTTTATTGGCAGATACACGGCTGAAAGCATCTGTTTTGTCCACTCTGCACTCTCTGTTCTCTGCTCATTCATCCAACACACATTTATTAGGCGCCTGCCATGAGACAAACTCTCCTGCCGGGGTTAGACAGACAACGGGCACCAGAAACAGACAGGACCCACAGCCTCGTGAGGAGGACAGACAGACAGTGTTCAAGGAATCACACAAACAGCCGTGCCAGTGCCTTCCAAGGAGAGCTCTGAGGGGTGTGGCAGGGGCCTGGCCTGGTGCGAAGGGCCAAGGAAGACTTCCTCAAGGAAATGACATCTCGGGGCACTAAAATGGGCAGGAGGAGCCTTTTGTCGTGGAAACAGCTTTGAGCGTGGAATGGGCAAAGCGAGTTAATCAAACTAAAAGGAAAAGAACAGCAGGGCCAGAGTGAAGTTGTAGAGGAGGCCTGGTGCAGGGGGAGGCTGGAGAGGGCCCAGCAGGGTCCAAGCACGCAGGGCCTGAGGGCCGGGCTGAAGATGATTTTATCCAGCTGTGTGGCATGACCTGGATTGTATCTGGCATGGCTCACTCTGGCTGTCGGGTGGAGGGTGGACTGGGTGGGGGCGAGAGTGCTAAGAGGTGTTCCAACTGTCCTGATGGAGACGGTGGTGGTCAGATGGAGGGACACAGAGTAGATGGGGAGAAGCCAGCAGATGGTGGAGCCAGGGCTCCATGAGGACCGAGGCAAAGGGAGGTGGCAAGGTGGACCCTCAGCCTGTGAAGCCCGGGCAGGCTTAGGTCTGAGAAAGGGACCTGGGGAGCAGGGCAGGTGCAGGGGGAAGGCAGGCACGCAGCTGCAGACACGCTGAGGGAGAGCGCCTCTGAAACTCCCAGGTGGAGGTGTTGCGGAGGCGGCAGTGGGTCTCAAGCTCCCGGAAGGAGCCAAGCCTGCAGTTATAAATCTGTGAGGGATTTCGTAACCGAACCTCGTGCCTTGTAACTGGAGCTGTGGGTGCAGACAAGGTCACAGGGGGACAGATGCTGAGTGAGAAGAGAGGACTCCGGACTGAGCCTGAGGAACAGCCACATCTGATGGCAGGTAGAGGACAATGAGTTGCAAAGGGGACAGAAAAGGGAGGTCAGGGATGTTAGGGAGGGGGAAGACCATGAGGCATCTTGGAAACCAAGGAAGATTGAGTGTCAGGGGCCAGCCAGGAGATGCCACTGAGAAGCCCTGGGGGCAGATGTCCCTCCACAGCCCCCTCTCTCTGGGGCTGGCACTATCCTGTCTCTTTGAGACACTTTATGGATCCTGTGAATAGGAACAGGGGGCCTACCCTCTTGGACGGGAGAATCAAAAGCTGCTTAGAGTGGTCAGGAGACGTGCCCAAGGTCATACGGCCACCAGAGAGTGCTGGGGACCAACTCCATCCACAACCATTACAGTCCCTCAAGCTCCATTCCTCCCTCCATGAAGCCTGGCTGCAGACACTCTCCCCAGCAAGTCCACCACACACCACTTGCTGATGACAAGCACCAGAGAGGGTCATACTCTAGCAGGAAGGGACCCCCACGGCCTGGGGGTCTAAGCCTTGCTAGGAGGAAGGTGGCTGAGTCAAGGAAATATTTGCCCTCTCTCCTGAGAGGCGGTGTAGTGCAGTGTCAGTGGTGTGGGTTTGAGGCCTGGCTTTTCACCCGTCCTCTCATTCATTCACCCATCCAACAAATATTTTTGCATGCCTCCTATGTGCTAGGCACACTTTCTAGGTGCTGAGTGGCCTTGAGTAGGTCCCTTACTTCTCTGAGCCTCAGTTTCCATCTCTGTAAAGCTGGGGTGGTGGTTCTTGCTGTAAACTCATGTTGCTGTAAGGGTTACAAGAGTTCATGCCAGGGAAGCACCTGGTACACAGTAGGCGCTCATGAAAAGCTGTTTCCTTCCTGTCTCTATCTTTACCCTTCCTTTCCTTCATCCTGCAGAACCCAAGAGGGAGTGAGAGACCAAAGCTTTCTTGCAATACCCTCTGCCTTGCTCAGAGGACATGCACGTTCCTACACATACGCACCCATGCACACACAGGTGCATGCATCCCCGTCTGTCCAACCGTCTCTGCTCGTGACTCCCAGGGCCAGCACCAACATGGGCTTTGAACCCATGGGATTCAGCCCACTCGGGCCCAGAGGAGTCTTGTGTGCCTGTCTGGGAATGCTGAGCACAGAATAGGCTGTTCCGCCCTAGGCCTGAGGACCCCACACCCAACTGTGTGTTCCGGGAGCCCCCAGACTCAGTCCAGGGTGAGTCCTTGGTGGCTTTGGAGACTGGGTCCTTAGGAGCTCCAGGAGTCACATCTTGGGGACCAGGAGCAGTATCTTCAGTGTCTTGGGGCTAGGTCTAGACAGCCTCAGAGGGCAGCATCCTCACCGCTTTCTGGGGAGGTCTCTTCTGTGGCTCCTCAGACAGTGGCTCCCCCGATGGCTCCTCCGAGGGGCCTCCCATGTGTCTCTGAAGGAACCTGAGCCCCCACAGGCTCTTGGAGCAGCTCAGGAGGTTGCTGGAGCACGTAGTGCAGGACAGTGCTGGCTTCCTGAGGAGACACAAGCACATGCCAGGCTGAGGTGGCCGCAGAGCAAGGCGGGGCAGCCCAGGTTTAGCCTCTTGATTTTGCTTCTACTAAGTCAGGGCCTGGGAAGGGTGGGATGGGGTGGGGGGAGGGGAACCGCCCTTTGCCACCCAGAGCAGCCTATAGGCAACAAGGACTTCTTCCCTCAACCCACAAGAAGGAGTATTCAGGAGACTTGCTTTCAAATCCCAGCTCTGCTTCTAACATGTTGTATGCCTGTGGTCAATTTACTTAGTGTCTCTGGACTTCAGATGAAGATAAAAATATCCAATTCAGGATTTTTGTTTTGTTTTTGTTTTTGTGTTTCTTGAGACAGGGTCTTGTTCTGTTGCCCAGGCTGGAGTGCAGTGGCGTGATCATAGCTCACTGCAACATCAAACTCCTGGGCTCAAGGGATCCTCCCACCTCAGCCTCCCGAGTAGCAGACATTATAGGTGAGTGCCACTGTGCCTGGCTAGTTTTTATAAATTGCCTTTTTGGCCGGGCGCGGTGGCTCATGCCTGTAATCCCAGCACTTTGGGAGGCCGAGATGGGCGGATCACGAGGTCAGGAGATCGAGACCATCCTGGCTAACACGGTGAAACCTCGTCTGTACTAAAAATACTAAAAATTAGCCAGGCGCAGTGGTGGGCACCTATAGTCCCAGCTACTCGGGAGGCTGAGGCAGTAGAATGGCGTGAACCTGAGAGGCAGAGCTTGCAGTGAGCCCAGATCGTGCCACCGCACTCTAGCCTGGGTGACAGAGTAAAACTCTGTCTCAAAAAAAAAAAAAAAAAGCCTTTTTTATAGAGGTGGGTTGTCACTCTGTTTCCTGGGCTGGTCTTGAACTCCTGGGTTCAAGTGATCCTCCTGCCTTGGCCTCCCAAAGTGCTGGGATGACAGGCGTGAGCCACTGCACCCAGCCCTCACTTTTCCTACTCCTGAAAGAATTCAGTGTTACAGAATACACATAAAAGTAAGCACACATAGGCTGCCTGGCAGTAGGAGCCCCGTCAAAGTGTGCCAGTTCCGAATCTTAGTGAGATGATTCCTGAGCATCTGCAGCATGCCCCGAGTTGGGGAAGAAGTTTGGGAGAAGTCTGAGTTGCTCCATCTGGCATTCAGATCAGCTGTGAACACCTCGGCCACCAAGGGAATCAAACGTACTCCTCCTTCTCCCTTCCACATAGAGGGAAAGGAACACTCGTGCCTTTAGTGTCCATCTGATGATAGCTGTGGGTTTGGAGGCCTGACTTTGTAAGGCTTTGTGAACAAAGACATAGCTGACATCTGCGCTTCCTTCCATGTGAGGGCATGTGCCGGCCAGGCCATTGCAGAAGGTCTGGGTGTGGCCCTTTCTCCCTGAACACCCCACCTGCACCTGGGCCTCAAGGTCATCCCTCTGGCATTTCAGAGCCCGCGGGCGTCCTTTACCGTGTTAGCAGTGTACATATTTGACCAAGCAGGCAGGTATTTGCCCTTGCATTAACATTCCAGATGCAGCCTGTGGCTCTGAGAAGGCAACTCTCATTGCACTCAGTGAAATTATCAAAGAACAGCTAGCTCTAGGCTAGGAAATAACGACCTCCCTTCTTCTAAAGGGCCTAAAAATCACTTAAAATAATGCTATTTTGGAAATACCACATGTTCATAGTAACAAATTCAGACCATAAAGATGAACTAAAATGAAAATAAACATCTCAAGTCTTCCTCTATTCAGTCATATCTCTTTGTTACATGTCAATTCACTCATTAAATATTTTTAAATGAAATGCATTAAGCATCCAAAGAGACGCTATATAAAACACATATACATGGCTTAAGGAATATTGAAAAGATTACCAGTGGAACCACCTGTCAGATTAGGAAACTGAACTTTACCAGCCCCTGATTTGTTTCAGCAAATATTTCTGTATCCCTAAACAATCTATTGTGTTGTTCTGCCTGTATTTCACTTGTATATACATAAAATCGTGTTTTATGATCTTTTCTCTGTAGCTAACCTTTTGTTATCGTTTGACATTATATTTTTGATAGGTATAGCTGTAGCTCATTTTCACCGTTGTAAAGTATTTCAGGGCCAGGCACAGTGGTTCATGCCTGTAATCCTAGCACTTTGGGAGGCCAAGGCAGGTAGATCGCTTGAGCTCAGGAGTTCGAGACCAGACTGGGCAACATGACAAAACCTGGGAAACATGGTGAAACCCTGTCTCTAAAAAAACATACAAAAATTAGCTGGGCCTGGTGGCATGCACCTGTAGTCCCAGCTACCTGGGAGGCTGAAGCAGGAGGATTGCTTGAACCTGGGAGGCTGAGGCTCCAGTGAGCTGAGATTGTGCCACTGCACTTCAGCCTGGGGGACAAAGTGAGACCCCGTCTTAAAGAAAAAAAGTCTACTCTGGGGGGTAGGTGGTCCTGTGTGTGTGGGGGTAGGTGGTCCTGTGTGGGGGGGGGATAGGTGGTCCTGTGTGTGGGGGGGTAGGTAGTCCTGCTCCATAAGGAGCAGTTAAAAACCAACAAACAAAACAAAAGATTGGGCATAAGTTGGTAACTGTTTACATCTGTGTGATGGGTTCAGGGAGCCTTACTATGTATATGTTTGAAATGTGCTGTAATTTTTTAAAAATGGTATTTCATCGTATGAATAGACTTCAATTTATTTATGCATTTATCTGTTAAAGGACATCTGGATTGTTTCCAGTTTTTTACCATTACAAGAAATGCTGCTCGGGACTTCACTGAACCTGTCCCTGGTGCATAGGTATTTGAGTGCTAGCTGAATTCTCTATCCTTTTCCACTAGTCTATTTGTCTATTCTTGCAGCATTACCACCAAGGACTTAATTGCTATATCTTATTTTTTTCCTCTTTAGAAAAGACTTGGCTATTCCTGACCCTATTCTCAACCGTACAGATTTTAGAATCGGCTTGTCCATTTCTATGAGAACACTGTTTGGATTAATGGGAATTGTTCTGAACATACAGATTAATTTGGCAAGGAGAAACATCTTTGTAAAATTGAGTCTTTTCCTGCAGAATCTATGAGTCATTTGAATTAATGTTAGGGTATAACAAGGGTATTGCACATAAGATCAGTATACAAAATTCAGTTGCATATATGCAGTCCAATTCTCTATGTATCAGAAATAGGTAGCAAGACCACTTATAACAACCACCAAAATCACAAGGCACCCAGGTACTCATCTAACAAAAGACATACCAGGTTTTTATGAAGAAAAGTATGTAGTCATTGAAAGATTTATTTAGCTCTTCTTCAATGTCTAATTTTCTGATTGTTCTTATAAGTGGTAGTTTTCAAAAGTTGACAATGTACGTTGATTTTGTGCCTGGCAATGCTGCTTAGCTTTCTTATTCATGACAACAATTTGTAGATACTTTCTGGTTTTTGTATAGAGGATGGTTATTAGCTGTGAATAATAATAGTTTTGTTTTTTCCCCCTTCTTATTTTTTAAATTTATTTTTCTTGTCTTACTGGACTGATCTCTGGTAATATGTTGAATAGAAGTGTGATGGCCATCTCTGCTCCCTATTTTAGAAGTAGTTTATTAGTATTTCCTCAGGTTAAGGAAGTTTCCTTCTGTTCAGAATGTGCTCAGATATTTTGTTTTGTGTTTCAAATCGTGAATAAATGCTTAAACTTACCCAGTGTTTTTTTTTTCTGCTTCTATTGATATAATATTCACAAAGACTTTTTTTCTTCTTTAATTTGTTGATGAGCGGAATTACATTAGTAACATTTCTAATATTAAAGCAACCTCTGTTTCTGTATAAATCTAACTTGGTCGTGAGGAATTATATTTTTCTTTAAAAATATTGCACTATTATGTTTTCTAATGCTCTGAAATTTTTGTTAACTATGTTCATGTTTCTGATTAGCTTGTAATTTCCTTTTTCATACTTATTTTTTAATCTGTTCTCATAAAATAAATAGGAGAGTTTCTCTTTTTTTCTCTCCTCCGAGAGAGTTTGTACAGGACTGCACAGTGATCTCTTTTCTTTGAGTGTCTGGTAGAACTCATTTGCAAAACCAAATACTATTGGTGTTTTATTCATATCATGTATTTATTTTTAAAATATGGAATTCTCATGAATTTGCATGTCATACTTGCACAGGAACCATGCTAATCTTTTCTGTATGGCCCCAATTTTAGTATGTGAGCTGCCAAAATGAGCCTGTCATTTTATTTATTTTTAATGGTTATAGGGCCATTCAGGTTTTCTATTTCTTCCCAAGTCAGTTTTGGCAAGTTCTGTTTACTTATTCACTTCGCCTTAGTTTTTTCTTGTTTTGGGCATAAAATTGATCATAATGTTCTTATTATCTTTTTTGATCTCTGCAACATCTATATTAATATCTCCCCGTTATTACTCATAGTCTTTACGTATGTTGTTTATTCTGTTATCTTAACAAATTTTGCCAGAACTTTTCAAAGTACTAAAGTTTGGTTTTGCTGCTCTTCTCCTTATTAAATCTTTGTCTTCTGTTTCATTAATTTCTTCCTTTGTCTCTGCTGTTTCCTTTCTTTAATTATCTTTGAGTCTATTTTGTTTTCTTTTTAACTTCCTAAATTGGCTGTTTAAATCATTACATTTCAAATTTGCTTTTAAAAATATGAGCCATTAAGGCCATATATTTCCTTTTGAGTGGCGTTTTAGTGGCATCCTATAAGCTTTGATGTACAGTATTTTCATTGTCGTTTACTTTAAAATGTTTTCTAATATCCATAATTATTTTTTCTTCATCCCATGATCTATTAAAAATGTTTACAACTATGTAAGAGTTTTGTTATTATTTAATTTTGTTGTAGTCAGATAATTATTCTGTATGAAGCATATTCAAGGCCTTGAAACATGCTGATACATACTTCTTAGCCTAATACATGGTCAGCTTTTTAAATGTTCCATATGTGCTTGAGAGGAGTATGTACTCTCTAGTTGTTAGACACAGTGTTCTAAGCGTTTTGTGTTTCCCAAATATTAATTACTATTTTATCATAGCTTAATCTGTAAATTTTGATAGAGGTGTATTATACATTTTCTGCTCTAACGATTATTTATCAATTTTTCTTTGTAGTTCTGTCAACTTTACATATTTTTAAAGCAGGGTTATTTGGTACATACAAATGTAAAATGTATCTTTCTGGTGAACTGAACTGTTTATCAAAATATGGTGACCATATTTATCTTTAAAGATGGTATACTTTGGCTGGGCGTGGTGGCTCATGGCTGTAATCCCAGCACTTTGGGAGGCTGAGGCGGGCGGATCTGAGGTCAGGAGATAGAGACAATCTTGGCTAACAAGGTAAAACCCTGTCTCTACTAAAAAAAAAAAAAAAAAAAAAAAAAAAAAAAAAATTAGCCAGTTGTGGTGGCAGGTGCCATCTACTCAGGAAGCTGAGGCAGGAGAATGACATGAACTCAGGAGGCGGAGCTTACAGTGAGCCGAGATCCCACCACTGCACTCCAGGCTGGGCAACAGAGTGAGACTCCATCTCAAAAAAAAAAAAAAAAAAAAGTTGGTATACTTTTGCTTATAGCTACTCAGATTTCTTTCAGTTAGTATTTGCTGGGTACATCTTTTTTTCCTTCCTATGCTTTCAAAAATTATGTTCTTAACATTTTAAGTCTCTTGTAAAAACATTTGTTTGGATTTAAAAAACCAAGCCTGACAATCTTTGTATTTTTTTAATTGGCCAATTTATTCCATTTATATTCACTGTAATTACTGATTTATTTTCATTCATTTCTTCCATCTGTTTTTCTGCTTTACATTTGTCCCATTTTTTTTCTAAATTTTCCCCCCTCTCTTTTCTTGTTTTAAGTTGATTTCTTTTTCTCATTCTCTTTCCTCCATACCATATGGAATCTCTACCTTCTGTTTTTTAAGTGATTATCCGAGGCATTTTGACATGCATATTTAGCTTTAAAAAGCCCAGTGGCAGGAGTCTCTCTCTCTCTTACTTGACTTGCCCCCCATGCTGTGCATAAGCTGGGATGAAACACCAAACTGGGATTCCCATGCTGTGTAGACTCTAGTATAGATTACTTTTAATGGTAAAATCTGCAATTACTTTTGCACCAACCTACCACTTGCAAAGGTTCTAGTAGGTTTAATCTTCTTCAACCCCCTTCACGGTCCCATGGCCCCTCCTTGCCCTGAGCCAGAACACTGGAAGCTAGTGGATGCTAATGGGGTTATAGGTGTGTATAACACGGCGTCTGCTGAACAGTAAGTGTTTGTGATAAACACCTCGTTTTCACATTTCCATCCTCCATTCCCCTTCTCATGCTAACAGCACCTTGATTCTTCTTTGGAATTCGACCTTCCCCACTTTTTGTCCTTGTAGATTAGGTGGAGTTGACCTATTTCCCTTTGCCCTGGCTTCAGGGTTGGGTACGTGACAGTTGGTTTCGGGGATAGACATATGACCCAATCCAGCTGATGAAACTGAAGCCTGGAGCTTTTTGTTGGAATAGTAGGAAAGGGATATACTTTTCCACTGGGTCTGCAAAGATGTTAAGATAGAAGCTTGCACCCACTGGTGGCTCTATGGGAAGACTCCACCTGAGGAGGAAGTCAACACAGTGGAAAGCCGAGTTGAAAGTTGGAGAAAGACAAATTCCTGAGGACATTTGAGCCCTTGGGTCCAGCCACGCTTGAAGCTACTCTTAGTCTCTTCAGTTCTATGAGTCAGTTACCTATCTCCCAAACTCCATCCTCTTGTAACTGGGTTTCTGCTACTTGCAGTTAAGAGGGTTCAGACTAATCACATTCCTAAATAAATGTCATTTGAATCTGAATCTCGTGTTTTTACATGGACAGTGTTATAATATGTTCAGCCACCAGGGGACAGGACCCGGTTTCAGAGCTACTGGGCGTGGGTAGCTTTGCTCAGCCCCGCTCTGAGCCTCGATTTTCTCATCTGTGAAATGAGTTAATAATAGCAGCCTCACAAGGCTAATGTGAGGACAATGGATGATGAATGCCAGTGCCCCTTCCCATTTCCCTCCACTGCTTATCATACAAATGATCAGACAGAACCACCATCTGTATGTGTTACCCTGCTATTTCTTGCATCTGTGCCTTTGCACAGATTTTGTTATTCACACTGCTTTAAATTCCTGCATTTTCTTCTTTGCTGGTCAATTTATCCTGTGTCTTTACTTTTTTTTTTTTTTTTTTTTTTTTTTTGAGACAGAGTCTTGCTTTGTCGCCCAGGCTGGAGTGCAGTGGCACGACCTCAGGTCACTGCAACCTTCACCTCCTGGGTTCAAGCAATTGTCCTCCCTCAGCCTCCTGAGTTTACAGCCTCCTGAGTTTACAGGTTTAATCCCCTCCTGGGATTACAGGTGCATGCCACCATGTCCAGCTAATTTTTTTTTGTTATTTTTAGTAGAGACAGGGTTTCACCATGTTGGTCAGGCTGGTCTCAAACTGACCTCGTGATCTGTCTGCCTCTGCCTCCCAAAGTGCTGGGATTACAGGTGTGAGCCACCATGCCTGGCCAATTTCTCCTGTTTCAATACTCTGTTCAGTATCATCTCCTCTAGGCAGCTGTCTCTGAGGTCTCCCAGAATTACTGGTTCCCTCCTGGCTCCTGCAGCCCCTTTGCCGAGGCACTTATGTCCCTGGGTTAGGTGTCAGCTTACTTGTCTGTCTCCTGGACTAAACAGGAGTGTCATAAAGGCAGGCGTCGGATCTTTCATCATCTACCTTGTCCAAGTTTATGGTAGGTGTTCATGTGTGTTAACGAATGAATGAGAACCCCAATAAATCTCAGTTTGGATAGTGATTCTCCTGTCTTCTGACTTCCCAATTTCACAGATGGTCAGAAGCAGTTGAGCTTCTCCCCGGCTGTTTCCAGTAGCCGGTACCCACTTTCTGGCTTCATTTCACCATCTACCTTCTCACCACCAGCCTGTAAGAGTCTTGTGGGCAGGAGCACCGGAGGGAGATAGTGAGGGAGGTTTACCACTTCAACAAACATCTGAGCAGCAACTGCGTGCTAGGAGTGAATGGGAGGAGGTGTGAGATTCGGAACCAGGAGTCCTGCATTCTGTCTGAGCCTTCCTCATCCACCGCTGCTGGGTCTCAGACAACTCCATCCATCTCTGTTCCTCAGTCCCTCTCCACATCTGTACAACAGGAGCAGTCCTGAAGAAGAGGCTGTGAAAGCCATGAGATGAGATGGGAGAAGTGGAATGTTTTGAAATTTCAGGGAATCCTTCTCTTTCTCCGCCTTTGTAAATGTTTTGTCCCTGAGGGTCCCTAAAAACTGACAGTAGCTCACGCCTGGAATCCCAGCACTTTGGGAGGCTGAGGTGGGTGGATCACGAGGCCAGGAGATCAGATCGAGACCATCCTGGCTAACACAGTGAAACTCCGTCTCTACTAAAAATACAAAAAATTAGCCGGGCGTGGTGGTGGGCGCCTGCGGTCCCAGCTACTCGGGAGGCTGAGGCAGGAGAAT